>NW_021604658.1:10337434-10381358 GCF_004785775.1 Grammomys surdaster
AAAAAAAAAAAAAAAAAAAAAAAAAAGAGAGAGAGAAATATTCTTACGGGCCAGAGACTCAAGTTACAATGGCGGCCATTTCACTGTGTTACCAGACGCATTATCTGACTTCCTTAAGCCTTGGTCTCCTGCTAACTACTGTGAGGACAGGAATAAGTACCTCTCGGAGCTGTCATGAGAGATCAGAAGAAAGCATGTATTTACCATAGACTACTGTGCTTGATAAATGACTGGATCACTGCATTGCCCCTCCAGGACCTAACTTACCATGCAAGCCCACCTCTGGCTCTCATTATCCCACCATGGTCTTTCTCCCTTAGCACTGACAATAGTCTACTCCCTATAGTAAAGAATCATGTAATAAAACTGGCGGCTGGAGAGATGGCTCGGGGGCTGCTCTTGCTGAGGTCCTAAGTTTGGTTCTCAGCACCCATATCAGGTGTCTCACAACTTAACTCCAGTTCCTGGGGTTCTGGCACCATTTTCTGATCACATGCACCTATACATACATGGTGCACATTACAACAGATAGGCGCACATACATACACATTAATAAAATTTTTAAAGTTGTTTTAAATTTTATGTACAAGTGTTCTGCTGCATGTATACCTGCAAGCCAGAAGAGGGCATCAGATCTCTTTATAGATGGTCATAAACCTATAAAACTATAAACTATATGGGTGCTGAAAATTGAACTCAGGACCTCTGGAAGAGCACCCAATACGCCTAACTGCTAAGCCATCTCTGCATATGTGTGTGTGTGTGTGTGTGTGTGTGTGTGTGTATGTGTGTGTGTGTGTGTGTGTATATATATTTTTTTAATTTTTTTTTAAAAAAACACTGCATCTGGACATGGTGGTATGCCCTTTAATCCTGACTCTCTGAAGCCAGAGGCAGAGGCAGCACTCTGAGTTTGTGGCCAGTCTGGTCTACAGAACATGGTCCAAGCTAGCCAGGGCTATACATAAAAATAACAGGAAAAATGATAATACTACTACTAATAATAATAACAACAAGAATAACAACTCAATATTACAAATCAAATTTAAGATGTACAAGGAACCAAAATTGTATTACTTTAATGGGAAAGAAATATTGTTCCCCTAAGACATTTGCGTTGAGAATTAGAATTCATACTTCGGAGATTTGTCTGAAGAAGGGTTCTTGATCAATCAATCTTTGGTATCTACTGGAATACTGTTATCTGAGTGGATGGCACGCACATCATCACAGCACTTAGGATGACTAAGAAGGATCCTAAGAATGCCAGATCAGTTGCGCCAAATATATATGTATCAATCCCATAGGTGTGCTAGACTTATTTCTCGTCTCTGTTCTGTCAGAAGCATCCACAAGCAAAACTGCAGATTTCCCCCCCAAAGCCCATTGTGCCATGCCTGACTCACGTTAGGCTCTATCAGATAGTAATTAGTAAAGCAAAGACTTTCTTCCCGACAACCTACTTCGAGGGTGAAGTGTAGGAGTTAGAAGGATGATCCCTAAGATTACCTGCTTAGGAGGCTAAAGACCAAGAGCTCTAAAACACCCAGAGCTAAGTCAGAAATTACAGCTCTGCAGTAATATGAAGGACTTCATGCTGTTATGGGGAAAGAGAGACTATTTTTGAAAGCTCTAAATGACCTGGTTTGTTCCAAGATTCAGCCAGCAATGCTTAGTCACTGAGAGGTTTTCAGGCTCCCAGACACCCTACCATGGAGATGTCTAGACAGGAGACAAGACAGACACAGAAGTTACTCTGCAGTGTTCCACTATGCCCCGAAGATTTAAAACAGGAAGAGCAAGGTCCACTCACCTGCAGAAATTTCAAACCAACAAGGTGAAATCCCTTCTGTTCAAATCGCTTGATGATCTCTCCCACAAGCCCCCGCTGGACCCCATCAGGCTTGATGGCAATGAAGGTATGCTCAGTGTTGGCCATGGTCCTGGGGACAGGCAAGCAGGGAAATGAAACAGGACTGAAAAGACTCTCATCATGATCCTTTTCAAGCGGATTACTCCCATAAAACTGCTATTATGGCTACCCTAAGTCTCTCTTGTAAAATCCCAGTCCCTGCCCACTTCACTCCCCAATGAATTAATATCCTAGAGTGGGGAAGCGCTCAAAACCAGGAACTGTAATGTCTACTCCATTTGATTTAGTAACCTCTATTGAGCTTCTATTGTGATGGAACTAAGGAGGGAGATGTCAAACTAAGACCTACACACACCAAAAAGACAGCACTTTGTTTTAGCAATACAAATTAGGAGAAGCTGCACTGGTGTGGTTTTCCTAAAGAAAGTTACATCTGGAACAAGACAATCTGACCTACAACATTAAAGCCACCAAGAGTTTTAGAAAATATATCACGATAACCATCTTTGGCTTTTTACTTAGAATGAGATCTCCCAGCCCTGGGCAAGTTGGGTGTAATGAGAAAAACCAAGCCTGAGGATACATGGATAATTCCACCCCTAGGAAGGCCAAGGCGAAGGGGGAAAAAAGAAAATCCAGGCCAGCTTGGGCAATGTAAGACCCTGCCTCAAAAAAAAAAAAAAAAAAAACCATAATGACTAATGTTCTACCATAGATTGGGGGAGGGACTCAGAAGACCCGAGGCCTTATCCCTGCCTTGGGAGCTATTAGCAATTAATGATTGGGGGTTTGGGGTGTGGTTATTTTCCTCAGTGGTGTAGCCATGGGTAAACTGTCCATGCCACAGCAAATAAATTCTCTATCCGTCAAGCAAGCAACTCCAATTAAACTCAGAGAAACACACACACACAGAAAAAATATAAGACATGAAAGGAGGAAACTTGTTGGAAGGAATTCAGGCAAGATGAGAGACTGTAATGGGGGAGGGGGTGAAATGGCTAAATATATCATATACATGTAGAAAACTGTCAGAGAATAAGAAGATAAAAATCTGAAAGTCCATTATGTAAGAATAGCAATTAACATCTATTAAACTATCTATCATGGGAAAAGGGCAATGAGTATTGTGACTAACCAGTGAACTGTGGATTATGAGAGAGCCACAGCACAATACCTAACATGGGACATCATTCAGGAAGGAAGACATCTGGAAAGCATCCATTTCAGAATGTTCCATTTCCAGGGAACGCTGTCTCACAAGATGAAAGGAGATCCCACCTTGAAAGACAATACCTAAGAGGATAGCAACACCAGGTCCTGGCTCTGTCTTTCTAAACTTAGGTTTTTAACCTCTAATTTTATACCTTAAGACTGAGGCCTGAGCTGGGCAGTGGTGGCGCACACCTTTAATCCCTGCACTTGGGAGGCAGAGGCAGGCGGATTTCTGAGTTCAAAGCCAGTCTGGTCTACAGAGTGACTTCCAAGACAGCCAGGGCTACACAGAGAAGCCCTGTCTCAAAAAACCTATAAAAAAAAAAAAAAAAAAAAAACGAGGCCTGAGCCAGCTAGATGGCTGAGTGGACCGTGAGTTGTACCACAAGCATGAGTTTGAACCCATGAATCCTCTCCACAAACTTATCTTCTGGTGTTCACATGTGAACTAAAACATGCATGAACAAGAGCACACAGATAATAATAAATAACCTTTTAATGATCATTTTTGTTGGTGTCATCCTCCCCCTCCCACCTCCCTGATCTGTAACCTGTAACCTGCATAGTGGATCTAAGCCAGTACACCTAGCTTTGATACCAAGCCACAGGGCCTCGCAGTCAATAGGAGAAAAGAGCCTTAAACGGCAATCGCGCCTTCGAAAAAGAGAAAGAACCCACAGACTAGCTAGAGAATATCTGAAGGAACGTAGAGCAAGCAGTGATTATTCAGAAATGGCCTACCATGCCAGAAACAGCCTCTATAAAACCCTCTGCATACCGATCTCCCTCTCTTCACACACACATACACTTTCTTCCTTTCTCTTTCTTTCTTTCTTTCTTTCTTTCTTTCTTTCTTTCTTTCTTTCTTTCTTTCTTCCTTCCTTCCTTCCTTCCTTCCTTCCTTCCTTCCTTTCTTTCTTTCTTTCCTTCTCTCATTCACTCATTCATTCATTCAGCAAGCACCGCTGGAATACCAGCTCTGTACCCAACACCAGACTGGAAAGAGAATAAGGCACAGCCCTGCCGCGCAGCCTGACAGGAACTGCAGCCACGGACAAAGGCGAGCCCACGTGGTGTGTCAAGATGACAGGTCAGTACCTGTCCACAGCCTGCCATCTCCCTCCACACCTTTCGGAGAGTCCATCATTTATTTAACGCCTACCTCCCTCTCCACTCACCTAGACCCTCAACCTGTCTCCTTTCCCCTCAGCACCGGAACGCCTCTCACCCCTTCAGACGCCAGATCTTTAACTCCAGCTGTGACTGCCCGCACCGGAAACGCGCCCCGATCTCACGTGGTTCCCCGCAGCTGCTCGCACGGAACCTTTTCTTACAGTTCTGATTCAGGGGAGCCCTTTTAGCGTTACACCTCCGGTCCCCGCTTCCTCTGGGGAGTAGGATGTCATTCTAGGGAGCACTCTCCCAGGGTTTAACTTCCGACACTGGGTGTGGTGTTTTGGATTTTTTTTTTCCCCGTCTGGCGGCCATCTTTTGTTTCTCCCCTGCCGCCGTGTGACTCACTTCCTCTGTTCCCGAGAAAATTTGGTTTCCCGAGAGGTGGCGCTCACACTGCATGAAGTCACAACTAGAGCTTCAGTAGCCGCGTCATTCCACCTTCCCGTCGTCCTGTCAAGCAACGAATGTACCGAATACTGTGTGCCTGGCAGGCACTAGGGTTGAAGCAGTAAGCTTACTTGGTGCTTACTGGTAGGATTGAGAATTGCGGCAATAAAAAGAAAATTGATAGTGAATACACGGTGCAAGTGCTGTGAAGAAAGAACAGAGCAGGGAAAAAATAAGGCTGGGAAATCTCTGCAGAAGTGATAATCAAATAGACCTACATGAAGGGAGGAAGCCTATTATTACCTGAGAGCCAAGAATTATAGTGAATACCTGATGGTAGGAAACGCAGGAGGGGGGTTATTATTGTTGTTATTATTGTATGCAGGGTCTCATTATGTAACTCTGACTTGCCTGGAACTCACGATGTAGACCAGGCTGGCTGTGACCTCGCAAAGATTCCCTCTGGGTCTGCCTCCCGAGTGCTGGGATTAAAAGCGTGAGCAACCACATCCAGCATTATTTATTTGTTTATGAGTTTATTTGTTTATTTTTTGTTTATGTGTTATGTATGAGTGCTTTATCTGCATGCACACCTGCAGGCCAGAAGAAGGCGTCAGATCCCATTACAGATGGTTGTGAGCCACCATGTGGTTGCTGGGGATTGAACTCAGGACCTCTGGAAGAGCAGACAGTGCTCTTAATCTCTGACCCATCTCTCCAGCCTCTTATTATTTAGGTGTACACGTGTATGGCTATGTATGAAGTGGTCAGTTCCCCTGGAGCTGAAGTTACAAACAGTTTCAAGCAGTCTGATGTGAGTGCTAGGAACGGAACCCTCTGCAAGAACAGTTATGTGCTCTATAGCCACTGGACCAGCTCTCCAGCCCAGATGATTTTTTTGTTTTCCTTTTGTTTTTTGGGGTTTTTTGTTTGTTTGTTTGTTTTTGTCTTGTGTTTTTAAAGAAAGGAGGGACTGGGGTGTTGGTCACTGAGAAGGCCTCTGCCTTGATGGATTCACAGAGCTGGGAAGCTGGGAAGGCTGAAGCAGGAGCATCAAGACTTACAGGCCACCTGGATGACATAGAATATGTCTCTCAAAAAACAAACCCTTGGGAGCACAAGGCAGGCAGAACAGCTCTGTGATTTCAAGGCAAACCTGATCTACATAGTGAATTCCAGGCTAGCCAGCCAACACAACATAGTAAAAGCTTATCTCAAAAAACAAACAAACAAACAATGAGTCAAACGAACAGTCTAATTAAAAAATGGACAAATAGACATTTCACAGGCAGAATATACAGATGATGGGAAAAGGAGGACAGAAAGGCTATTGTCCTAGCTCAGTGGGTAGAATGTTTGCTTAGCATGCACAGAGCCTTGAGTTCAATCCCCAACATTACCTAGATTGGGTATAGTTTCACTATATTGATACAGGCCTGTAATCTCAGCACATCCAAGGTAGGTCAGAAAAATCAAAAATTCAAGGTCAACCTAAGTTACCCAGTGAGTTTGAAGTCACCCAAACTATATAAGACTGATTAAGAAGAAAAAAAGGAAAAACAAAAACAAATAAACATGGTAGCTCATACCTGCAATCCCAGAACCTTCAGGAGTAAAAAAAGGATCACCTTGAATTCAAGGCCAGTTTTGCTTATGTATGGATTTCCAGACTATGCATGCACGTGCACACAGACACACACACACACACACACACACACACTTTTAACTTCATTAGCCATTAGAGAAGTATGAATTAAATCCATGATGAAATATCAGTACACTTATAAAAACAGCAAAGTAAAATACAGCAAATGCGTTCAGCTTTTGGGATGCTAAGTGGAAGGGGCTAAAAATGTAAGGCTAGCCTGAAGTACAGCAAGCAAGAACTTGCCTTAAAGCTGGGTATGATAGGGGCAGGAAAATCAAGAGCTCAAGGTCATCCTAGGCACTTAACACATTTGAAATCAGCTTGGATTGCATAGCACCCTATCTTTAAAAATCAATTTAAAAAAAAAAGGAGAGGCCAGTAATGATAACACTAAATATTATTGATGAGGTGAAAGAGGGTCTAGATTCTTAATTGGAATTTAAATTATTCTGACTGAAAAAAATTCACTTGATGGTTGAGGATACAGAACATTAGTAGAGCATATACAGAACCCTGGGCTCAATCTTAAACTGAAAAAAAAAAATAATCTGTAGATGGGACAAGATGGGCATGTCCGTAATCCCAGGTACTCTGGATGCTGAAGCAAAAGAATCACTTTAGCTCAGGAATGCAGGGCCGGCCTAGGAAATGCAGTGAGACCCTCATCTCTGAAAGAAAAAAAAAAGAAAGAAAGAAAGACCTAGATTGTAGCAGAAGTGAAATACTGTATATTATTTCATTCATGTAACACTCTTTCAGTGTGGTGGATCGGACCTAGAGTCTCACAAATATTAAGTATAGATGCTACCACTAAGCTACATATATCTCTAGCCTGTATAAAACATAGTTAAATAACAAGAAATGGGGAATGAACTAGTGGTTACCAGGAGTTAGGGATAGATACAGGGTAGAAATACGTCTCCATAAAGAGGTACTATAAGGAAATCCTGGAGTAACTGATTCTGTTCTGGGAGACTGAGACTATGGGGTCCAGGCTCACTCAATCTCTTGGGTGCTAGAGCTACTGGTGTGAACCACCATACCTAGCTTATTTCGGAAAACGTTAGTTGTTGCTTTTGTTTGGTTGGTGAGTTAGCTAGTTAATTGTTGGTTTTGTTTATTTGTGGTTTGCTTGAAAACGGCCTCATGTAGACCAGGCTGGCTCAAATGTATTATGTTGCAGGCCTAGTTCTGTATCTTGCATGTGATGGCAATTGCTCAAATGTACACATATGACAAAGCTCTGAGAAATCATAAACATGTGACTTAAATGAGCACGGGGAAACCTGACAAGAGCAGGATCCGTGTGGGTAACAAGGACGACGATTTTCTGATTTGTTTTTGTTTTACTTAGCTTGGGGTTTTTGTTTTCCTTGTTATATGGAAGTAGTCGTTCTATGTAGTATTTCATTCACGATGTAGCCCAGGCTGGCCTCCAATTTACAGCATTTCTTCCTTATCCCTAGCTAGCCTGAAACTCATCATGTACACAAGGCTGGTCTTGAACTCAGAGATCTACCTGCTTCTGCCTCTTGAGTGTTGGGATTAAAAGCGTACGCCACTGCTGCCTGCCTTTAAATTGCCTCTTTAAGGTTATTTGGTCACAGTAACAGTAACTAAAATTAATATACATGGTCTTTCTTAGTTGCTCATAAAAGAAGATATTTAATTTGGGGCTCGTGCAGAAGGTTAGGGTGGGAGCATGGCAGCAGGCAGGCAGATGTGAAGCTGGAGCAGCCCCTGAGAGCTCACATCCTGATCTGAGAGTGGAAGGAAGAGAGAGACAGCTAACTGGGAATGGCATGTGCTTGTGAAACCTCAAAGCCCAATGACACACCTCCTCCAAGGCCACGCCTCCTAACCCTTCCCAAGTAGTTCCAAGTGTAAATTGAGCATTCAAATATATGAGCCCGTGAAGGGCTGTTCTCAACTCAAACCACCACTTTGTCTCAAAAACAACAACCACAAAACAGCAGCAATAAAACAAAAAAAGGTAGATCTGATGGTGCAGCCTTTCCAACCCAGGAACTTGGCAGGCTGAGACAAAAGGATCACAAGTTCAAGGCACACCAGTGCTACAAAGTGACTTTAAGCCAGCCCAAGCAATTGTGTGAGATGCTGTTTCAAAATTTAAAGCACATAGACAACTCAGGATATAAGTAAGCTTTGTGGTAGAATACTCTGGCATATGCAAGCCTCTGGGTTCAATCACCAGGACAACAAACTGCTCTAACTTTTCTCCACAGTGTTTCACCCTGAAAACCTTTCCTATAAGCAATATCCTGCTGAATCTGTGCAGAGGTCCCTGAAGAGAGCACCTCAGACTGCTGCCAAGCACACAGTGAGTCCCATCACCCTCTGCCAGTGGCAGAAAAAGATTAGTTGTGACTCAAACAGTAGTCCAAGTGACAAACAAAGATGGTTTGCGAACAGTGCTGACTGAAGAGTAAGATCTACTTAGTTTCAGAATATACACTGAACACCCACGCTCCGGTGTCACCCCCTTCCCCATGTCCTGCCTTTTTGTGTTTATAACCCCTGTGTGAATAAGTAAAAATTACGAATTGAAAAAAAAATTATATATAAAAAAAAACCAGAATATACATTGACACTGATTGAGCTCAGGTCTGGGTGATCGTTAAGATGTAGAACCTGAGAGAAAGAAGGAATCAATGTGGCCTTCCTGGGTTTTTAATTCATTTTTGGAAAGGGTCTGTGCCAGATGCTTCACCTGTTTAACCCTGGTCCCGGAAGTAGGAGGGTGGAGCTCAAGGTCATCTTTCGATAGTAGTGAGTTCAAAGCCAATCTAGGATCCATAAGAACCTGTCTCAAAAAAGAACAGCAAACTAAAATCACCTTCTTAGTGGTTGGGGTGTACTTCCCTTGTGCTTTTACAAGATCTGCATACAAAAAGGCCACCTGGGCATTCACTAAAACTCAGGGTTGCATTCAGAAGGTCTGGCATGAAGCCTGAGAGTTTGAGGTTTCCAGACCTGTTGGTTGGTAGACTCTTAAAGGCCCTTTCAGAGCTAGGGGTTTGTTTTGTTTACCTTTGTGTGTGCTATTATTTTATATTTGCTTTTGTTTTTAATTATTTTTACAAAATTTAATACATTTGGGGTGGAGGGACATACACCTTGGTACGTAGAGACCAGAGGACAATTTGAAGGAACCTGTGTGGTCCCTCCATGTGTGCATTCTGGGTCAAACTGAGGTCAGAAGGCTTGGTGAAAAGAGCCTTTACCTGCTAAACTGGCTCACTGGCTTGTTTTGTTTTTCAGTCAGGTTCTTTTGAAGTATTTAAGCTTTTAGGAGTTGGGAGGCTCACTGGGCAGACACTAAGGAAAGAGGATAGGAACCGGAAGGCCTCACCACAGCTTCCTGGAAGCATGCTGATTATATGACTCTCCCTCACCTTCCTTCCCGGCCCTGCACAACCCACCCACGCTTCCTCTGGTAAATGTTCCACAGCTCAACTAAGAACGCTCTAAGACTTAAAAGTTAAAAGAAAGGTTTATAGCTATGGTATTAGTCAGGGTTTTCTAAAGGAACAGAACTGATAGAATGAATATATATAGAATGTATACATATGATTTATTACAGTGGCTACAGGCTCTGGCCCACCTACTGCAACTACCACTGTCTCCTGACACAAGGGCCAGGAATCTGGTAGTTGTTCAGTCCAGGAGACTGGATACCTCAGCTGATCTTCCGTCTATGTTGGAATCTGAAGAAGTAGGTTCTCATACCAGCAAAGGAATGCCTCTGCAGCAGGATAAATGAACTGGCCAGTGAGAGAAGAAGCTGGCAGCCAAAAAGCTAAAAAGTTCTTTCTCCCATGTCTTTGTATGTGGGGAGCTGGCATCATAAATAATCAAAGTATAGCATGCCAGGTTTAGGGTGGATCTTCTCACCTCAAGCAACCCACTAGCTAAACATGTTGTTTGAATATATTAAAATATAATAAAAATAATAAAGGAGGCAATATTTAGTGAACTTCACCAATGATATCAACTATTATCAAAGGGAGAAGAATGGGCCAGTGAGTAGAGTGCTTGCCACCAAGGCTGATGGCCTGAGTTTGATCCCTAGAATTAACATATTGGAAAGAGAGAGCCAACTCCACAGAGTGATCTTTTGACCTTCACGTGGGTGCCACCTCCCTCCAATAAAGAACCACAAAAAAACAAAAATAGCAAAAAAGAACGAGTAGGCAAGTATAGAAGCTTATGCCTGTGATCCCAATAGCTTGGGAGACTAAGGTACGGTATCAAGAGGTTTTTTTTTTTTCCACTCATTAACAGATAAAACGATCAACAGGCATGGCCCTGTTTGTTCATGGTTACACTGGTATCAGAGAGCTGTAGGTAGAGCTTCACCAGCTCAGCTAACATCTGGAGGGTAGATTAGACATGGGGCTGGAAGAAAAGAGGTCTAATAGGCAGCAATGGGCACCATCAATAATCAGAGTGTGACATGTCATAACTTCTGCATTAATACAGTCGAGGAACATGTTTTTGAAGGATTCCTAGGATACACTGACCAGATTTGCACCTGATTAGAATAGCACCAGTCTTAGATGTGCACTTAAGTTAATGACAGTGCGTAAGGGCATGGGTGTGTTTTCAAAACATATAGGTGTGGCTTATGGCTCTGTAGCCACTTTAAAAATGTGGTCTTGGACAAGTTACTCAACATTTCTAAGGATCAATTTCTAGAGTTGCTAAATGAGGATAATAGCTCCTACGTCATAAGGTTGTTGTATGAACTATATAAAGTAATCTGATGAAGAGTTAACAGACTGATACACTGTAGCAAATGTCAGCCTTGGAAACTGACAATACAATAGTAATGAGAATAGGAGGCACAGAGGAGCTGGGTAGAGGACCAGGGTCTAGAGGAACGACTCCCTCCAGCGGAGGACTGAGGTAGAAAGACTCCAGCGGAGGACTGAGGTAGAAAGTGTTCAGCCATAGGGCTGGACAGATGGCTCACATGTCTGTAACACTAAAGCTGTGGAGAGCAGAGGCAGGAGAATCTCTAAGGCTTTTTGGCCACCTGTCTAACTCCAGGTTCAGTGAGAAACCAATGTTTTGCTCTGCCATCTACAAGTGTAGACACACACACACACACACACACACAGATCGAGAGCAAGATATTGAGATTTTAGAAATTAAAGGGAGTTTAGAAAAGATGCTGGGCCCGAGGACAGACATTTTGGAATTATCTACCTAAGGTGATCATAGGACACAAAGTATTCTTTTTTTTTTTTTTTTGGTTTTTCGAGACAGGGTTTCTCTGTATAGCCCGGGCTGTCCTGGAACTCACTCTGTAGACCAGGCTGGCCTCGAACTCAGAAATCCGCCTGCCTGTGCCTCCCGAGTGCTGGGATTAAAGGCGTGCGCCACCACCGCCCGGCGACACAAAGTATTCTAAAAGGGATGATAACCAGGTATCTCACTACTCAAGAAGCAGCAGGACTGCCATGAGGTCAAGGTTGTCTCTTCCTAAAGACAACAAGGCTCACTCAATGCCCGTGGCTCCTCCCAGCACTTCCTACCGTAACCCTGCCCCGGGCCCCTCCAACGTGGGTGGGGGGTGGGGAAGTGGGCTTCCCCTCCCCCAGCTTCTGAATATCCAATTCCCATACAAACCAGCTACTTCGGCCATGTGCGCTCTCGGCCCTTAACTCCACCCTTGGTTCTCTTGACTTCTTGGTCCAAGGCTCCTCAGTCTGCTTGCCTTCTCTTCTCTTCCTCTTTTGCTTTCCGCGCTCCCCCATGACCCAGTCTATTCTGCTAATCATGTTCAGTCTGGACCCTTCCAGATGCCTCTGGCTGAACTCTCTCTCATATCGACAATAAAACTCTTCACCATGCTAGGAAACATCATGTAATCAACATTACTCCTAGGTCAGGCTGGGTAATGAATCAAGATTAGTAGTAGGACCTTATCTCAAAAAAAGGATATGTCCTGGGGAGCCTCCACCCTCTCAGAGAAGGGGAGAGGGAATAGGAGGAGTGACTGTGTGAGGGGAGACCAGAAGTGGGGCGGCAATCCGGATGTAAAGTCAATAAATAAATTAATTTAAAAATAAAGTAGATATTTTTAATATTAAAAAAAAGTAGAGGGGATATGTATACAAATTACCATTCATTTGATGTGGGTTTTGTCATGAGGGAAGTGGTGTTTTTGTGTTTTGAGGCGGGATCTTGCTTTGTAGTCCAAGCTAACCTCAACCTCAAGTTGATCTTCCTGCTTCAGCCTTTGTAGTGTTAGAATAACTAGCTTGTGCTACCACATCTGGCTTAGCCTGTATTTATCAAAGTTGTATCATGCCAAACACAAATTTTTTTTAAGTTTGTTTTGTGGTTTTTTTTTGTTTGTTTGGTTGTTTTTTTTGTTTTGTTTTGTTTTTTGTTTTTTTGAGACAGGGTTTCTCTATGTAGTTCTGGCTGTCCTGGAACTCACTCTGTAGACCAGGCTGGCCTCGAACTCAGAAATCCGCCTGCCTCTGCCTCCCAAGTGCTGGGATTAAAGGCGTGCGCCACCACCATGTGTGTTTGGTTTTGAGACAAGGTCCCAAGCTTACTTTGAGCTGAGACTGGTCTCACATCCCTGTTCTTCACCCACCTCCTAGGTGCTGGGGTTACCTGTATACACCATGAAGCCTGTCTATCTACTCCATTTGTATTAGCTAATTTAATCACACAGCTGCTTGACCCACTTATTACTGAGCTCATTACCAGGCTCAGTAGGAGCACATTGCCCGAGCGAGCGCGTGTAGGATGCCTTGAGCTCCATCACCAGTACTGCAAAAACAGGAACAATAACAACAGGAAACTGATGGCCTTGCTTTTCAGATGAAGAAGCCTAAAACCTCGTGTGGCTCAGGAGGGAAGAATTACTGGGTCACATTAGATACCTGGAAGAGGAAGGACCAGTGTCGAGCCTGTCCCTGCACTGCGGGATCCTGGGCCCTTAACCTCGTGTGTGTTGCTTCATAGTTACACAAGGCTTCATTCCTGGGACTTACTTCTGGAGAAGGTCACTGTGGTGTGCAAATAGATCATAACAGGACAATGAGAAGGTGACATGATTGTTCTTAAATGCAATTTGAGGCAAACAATTCAGCTAGCTGTAACACTGTGCTGAGAATGGAATTGATCCAGGCCACGGAGCTCTGGTTATTAATGATTTAGAGAATCAGAGGAACTAATATATTATAGCCATGCACGAGAAAAGTACTCTGGGAGGCAGGGCAAAGACAGGACATTTATAATACTAATTGAGAATGAGCCCCTGGGGAACTTTCACTGCCAGTAATCAAGAATAAAGTATGAACCTGCCTACCTTTGACTCCAGGGGCAAACTACAAATCAAACAGCAAGATCGTCCAGTGAAGGGAATTGCCTGAGCTTCGTAAGAGCCACGTAGTTCATCTGCCTTTGCTTTGCTTCCTCAGCACACATGTCCCGCCCCATCTCTCCTGAAAGAGGGAGGCAGATAGCTTTGGGGGAGATTCTGCAATATTTGCTGATTGGAGGAAGAGGTGAGAGACTGGAATTGTTTATCATACAGTCTACTGCAACAACCATAGGAATTAATGACTTCTTTCTTCCCTCCCTCTCTTCTTCCTTCCTTCCTTCCTTCCTTCCTTCCTTCCTTCCTTCCTTCCTTCCTCCCCTCTTCTCCCTTCCTCCCTTCCTCCCTTCCTTCTTTTCTTTCTTAACCCTAGATGACTTGGCACTCAGTTTATAGCCCAGGCTGAACTTGAACTCACAACAATCCTCCTGTCTTAGCCTCTAGAGTACTGAGATCCTCGTATGAGTCCCTCTTTGGCCTGTTTGGGATATTTGAGATAGTCTTGCTAAGAAACGCTTGCTAGCCTAGAACTCACAGTAATCCTCCTACTTTAACCTCCGGAGTACTGGTATTACATACAGGTACCACCATGCCTGGCTTGTGAACACTACTCTTAATCCTGTTTTTACAGAGAGAAAAAGTAAGATGTATGAAGGTTAAACAATTTTCCCAGATCTCAAGTGTCTGATTGTGTGCATGTGTGTGGTGCATGAATGAGAGACAGACAGAGAGAGAAGAGAGAGAGAGAGAGAGAGAGAGAGAGAGAGAGAGAGAGATATTTGAGGTAGGTAATTGAAGTAGACTCTCTCAGGTATTAGAGTTCATTATATAGCTTAGACTGACCTTGAACTCTGACCCCCTGCCTCAGTTTCCCCAGTGCTGGGATTACAGGTATATATCAACACACAAACTTATTTCAACTTTCTAAGCATAGATTCAAAAAGCGTTTAGCAAAACTATGAGCTTTTGGCATGTTAACCAGTCTCTATGCTTGCCCTGGCCTTGGTACTGGCTTTCAGGTTAAGACTTTCTGGGGAAAAAGATTACACAACTGAAGAGGTTCAACATTCGTGTCAGTGACTTGGTATTCATTTCCTTCCTGCTTTCATGTGGTTAAATTCTCCAGGATGCTCACTGGAGACTCTGTACATTTTTGTCTTCCCCAAGGGCAATTCTAGAGTGGTTTAACTCTTCTTCCTCTTAGCCTATCTAGTGTGGGGCTCAATGGCATGTGATCTAGTATTTCTGGAAACCCTTATCTCTGTAGTACCTCTTGTATTTGTCCTGTTAGGTGAGGTTATGTAGCAACAACAGAAAAGAAATCCCAGTGTCTGTGACTAAATAAAAACAAACTCTTTCAATCGTCTTGAGCCAGCTTTAGGGTCAGCACCTTCCTCCCTACAGTGACCCTGGGAGCCCGGCTAGTCCAGTATGTGGCTTCACTATATCAGTACAGGACATAGTGCGCTATAGCAGGGTAGAAAATAA
This sequence comes from Grammomys surdaster, assembly GCF_004785775.1. Taxonomy (NCBI): domain Eukaryota; kingdom Metazoa; phylum Chordata; class Mammalia; order Rodentia; family Muridae; genus Grammomys; species Grammomys surdaster. Next base: position 10,352,585 of record NW_021604658.1, read on the forward strand.
GTCACACGGTAGTTCTGATTGCTTTGGCCTGGAGGTGACACCAATTCTTTCCAGCCCATCAACCAAAGCAAGTCCAGTGCTCCTGTTAAAGTGAGGGAAGTAAGAAATATTGCAACCCATGGCCTTCTGGGAGCTGGACATTCTCATAATACATCACACAGTCTCTCCCAGGCTAGTTGCAAACTATCCACTTCTACACATTAAACTTTAACCTTCTACCTCTAAAGCCACTAGTCAGTGCTTTGTCCCCTTTCTTTGTCCCCTATGCTTTGCCTCCTGTCAAATGACCAGTGCTGTTTGCTGTGCATGTGCCACACCTACAGTATTTTCTCACTCTTTCTCCCCAAGCTTCCTTCACATCCAGTTTTCCAGGAGCTACTCAGCCGAGAGTGGTCTGGGAAGCGCCTCCTGACTTCCTGTGATTGGAGGAGTTGGTAAGAGCAAAACCACTCTTTCTTGAGAAGGGGGTGAGGAAAGGGAGACATGGGAAACACTGAAGGCATGAAAACAGATTGCAGTACTCCTCTGGGATCTGGGCCTTCTCACACTCCTGGACATAGGTATAGAAACAGTGGATATGCCGGGCAGTGGTGGTGCTCGCCTTTAATCCCAGCACTTGGGAGGCAGAGGTAGGTGCATTTCTGAGTTCGAGGCCAGCCTGGTCTGAGAGTGAGAGTGAGTTCCAGGACAGCCAGGGCTACACAGAGAAACCCTGTCTCAAAAAACTAAAAAAGAAAGAAAGAAAGAGAGAAAGAAAAAGAAAGAAAGAAAGAAAGAAAGAAAGAAAGAAAGAAAGAAAGAGAAAGAGAAAGGAAGGAAGGAAGGAAGGAAGGAAGGAAGGAAGGAAGGAAGGAAGGAAGGAAGGAAGAGTGAATACAAAGACCTCTCTGGGACACTGCCCAAAAGGCCTGAGTGGGCCTGAGCTGGCTAATTCAGCTGCCATCCTGGGCCAGATCCAGCACTTTGAGTCAGTCCACGGCAACATCTACTCTATCTACAAGCTGCAGGAGCACGTGGAGGAGCCGGTCCTGCAGAACAAGATGTCATTACTGAGTAGGACCAGTCCTAGGCCCACCAGCCAGCCCCCAGCACGGAGCTCCCGCAACTGTAGCCTGAGATGCTTGCTCTGCTAAAAGATGGAGAGCAAGGGGTAGCGGTGCTGCCTGCAGGCTACAAGCATAATAGTCGAACCTGGCAAGCCTCAGCGTGACAGACATCGAGGGTGGGGAGGTGTGCAGCAACCTGGAGCTGGCACAGAACCTGCCTCCAGTTCACAGGGGCACTCTGACTCTGGCTAGGATATCCAAAACAAGTCTCGATGATGGTCCAGTATTTATGGTGTGTCAGAAATCAGAAACCTTGAACCAGACTAACAACTTGTTGCAATGAATATTTGCATGTAAAGCTGTTTGGGCAAAAATATATACTGTGTCACACACTCAGTTTTTAATGCAATGGAGAGATGGGGAAGATGGAGGAGTGGAACTGTGCATGCGCAGTGGAGAGTGGGCGAACTAAAGACTCAACGGCAGTGACAGGCATGAGAGAATGCTGCAGTGGACAGAGGAACGTGTCGGCAGGGGGTGTGCAGCAGCTTGAAACTTGAGAAGACCCATTATCCTTCCATTTCCTCCACCTCTCCAGTGCGCTGCCTAGCTGCATGAGTGCCCAGACTCTGAGCAATGACAGGATGTCCAAGATGAAGAACACTTCATTTTCTGGACTGGAACTCTTTGTAAAACCTCCATGATCCATGCTGCCCCTCGAAGCCATGTTGGTATTCATGGTCTATGTTGTTGCCCTACGCCATGTTGAAGCCCAAGGTTTTTGTGGATGTCCGTGGTTGGGGCTGCTGCCAGAGGTCAATGTTCGAGGCCTGTGATACTGCTGAAGGTCAAGTGGACGTTTGTTGTCTGTGCTACAGCCAGAGGCCATGTTATCATCTGTGGTTCAGCAGAGGCCAGGAAGGCTATGTACATGGACCTGCGGCCATGTTGGAGTCTGCGGTCCCGCTGCAGCTGGGGTCCGTGTTGCTGTCCATGGCCTGTGTTACCACCGAAGGCCATTTGGAGGTTTATGATCTGTGCGGCCACCTGAAACCATGTCGATGCTTGTGGCCTGTGCTGCCACTGAGGACTATGTGGATGTCTGTAGTCTGTGCTGCAGCTAAAGGAGCCTAATTGATGTTCATGGTCTGACCTGTAGTCTGAGACCATGTTGAGGTCTAAGCTACAGATGGAGGTCTCGTCTGTGGTCTGTGATTCCATAGAAGGCTATGTTAAAGTGTGTTGTCTATGTTACCACCAAGGCCATCATGGATGTCTGTGGTCTGTGCAGCTACCTGAAACCTTGTTGATATCCATGGCCTGGCCAGATTGCTGCCAGGGACCATGTTGGTGTCAGTGACCCATGCTACAGCAGAGGGCCATGCTGATGTTTGTGGTCCATGCTGTTTCGAGAAACCACATGGAAGTCCATAATCTGTGCTCCCGTTGACAGTAAAGGGAAAGGAAGCTACTTTTGCAGTGATATCGATGACTGCAGACTCAAAGTTGAAAAAGAGAGTCCTAGAAAGCTTCTGTGACAACCCCCTACCCACACCCAAAAAGAGCAACAGCCTAGACACAAAGCCATTAAAGAGAAATCTTAAAGGTTTCAGTAAGGGACTCTAAAGTTTAGCTCTCTACGACTGATGGCTTCTGGTGGGTGTGTCGGTAGAAAAGGATTCAGTTTTCTTTAAGGGCTAGCCACTGGGATTTTAACCATGCTCTACTCAGTAAATGGGCAACACAAATCGGACTTGTTTGTGGGGCAGGGGGAGCTTTTTGTTTTATTTCTCCTTCTTCTCCTCCTCCTCCTCCTCCTCCTCCTCCTCCTCCTCCTCCTCCTCCTTCTTCTTCCTCTTCTTCTTGGTGGGGGAGGATGTCATGAGGGTGGGGGATGGGCCTAGGAGGACTGGGAAGTAAATGTGATCAGGGTACAATATGTGAAATTACAATATAATCAATGGAAATAGTATGTTGGGTAAAAAACAGAAAAACACCCAAAGACCTCTGGGGAACCAACCTCATGATCGCTGGTAGGAATGGGGATGGTTTGTCCATAGTACATACACATTCTGATCTGACAAACAGTAATATGCTTTTTATTATTTTGCATTACTGGGGAAACCTAAGGCTGCTGGATGCTAGGTGAGCACTCCACCACTAAGTACATCCTTAGCTCCCAGCATTTTGTTTTGTTTTTATTTATGTTTTGCTTTGTTGGTATCATGTCTATGTAGCCCAGGCTGTCCTCAAATTCAACGTGTATCTGAGTCTGGTCTCCTGATCCTCCTGCTTCCATTTTCTAACTAGTAGGATTATAGACATGGTACCAGAGCTGGCCTTTATGATTTTTGTTTGTTTGCTTTTGGGTTTATTTGTTTGTTTGTGGTTTGGGTTATTAGATAGGACCTCTTTATACAGTCTTGGATGGGTGACCCAGGTGGGTCATAAACAAGTAGCACAATTATAAACAAGTAGCACAATTGCTTTGTGTATGTGACACATACTTACACACATACTGACACACTCAATTCTAGCCCAGGCTAGTCCAGAACTTACTATGTAGATGAGGTTAGCCTTAAACTTATGTCAATCCTCTTGGCTCCACCTCCAAAGTGCTGAGATTATAAGCATGTATAACCACAGCCAGTATCAAATGCATTATTGTAACCATTCATACAATTAGCAAATCAAGAAGTTCCTTCTGAGTATGTATGTGCCTGAGAACACATAAAAGGTAATAACAAGAACCAACTTGTTTCAATTTATTTTTTTCTTTAGTAATTACTTGAAGTCAGTACAATGAATGTTTGGTATACAAAGAGAAGAGGTTGGGGGAAGAGAAGGTCGGGGGAGCCATAGGTCATTCAGCCTTATGAGAATCCCGGAAGAGATTTGTAGTCTCTTATGGCAGGAAACAGTCACTTAGTCTTTGTGAATAAGGACCCATGGGAATAAAATGTTAACAGGAAAAGTAGGCTAAGTGACGGCGGCACATGCCTTTGAGCCTAGCACTTGGGAGGCAGAGGCAGGCAGAGGCAGGCAGGTCTCTAAGTTCCAGACCAGCCTGGTCTACAGAGTGAATTCCAGGATAACCAGAGCTATGCAGAAAAAAACCCTGTCTTACCTTCCCCCAAATAATAAAATAAAAATATAAATAAGTAATAATAGAGAAAGGAGCAGAAAAGGGAAGTGATTAGCTTGAAGAACAAATTTTGCCATCCTTAGAATTCCAAGATAACAGATTTATGAAATGAGACTTTTGTTTTTCAAGATTTTAGTATAGTCAAGTGAGGGAGTCCATTGCGTTTCAGCTTCTTCACAGCCAATGGAGGGGGAAGGGTCTGCTTTAGTGTCTCTGTTACTCACTCTGTAGACCAGGCTATCCTTGAATTCACAGAGATCTGCCTGCTTCTGCCTCCTGAGTGCTGGGGTCAAAGGCAGGTGCCACTAGGTCTGGAACACAGGACTTTTCTTTTTTAAAGATAGGATCTTATTATGATCCTCCTGCTTCAGTCGCCTACATGATTAAATTTACAACCCCGTGTCCCCAGGGTGAACATGTTCTTTCCTTACATATAAAATTCTTGTTGCATTAGAAGGGATGTCTGCAGGGATAAATACTCCTTGTTCAGACCAGTGGTCTCATGCTCAGTGAGATAGTGTTTGTGACTTAGGAACATCAAAGTAGTGCTCACTTCAGCAGCACATATATTAAAACAGGAACGGGAAAGCTTAGTGTGGGTGTGTAGGTGTACGTGCACACACGTGTGCTCATACATGCACTCGTGAGAGAGAGACTATTAAACTCAGGTCATCAAGCTTGCCTGATAAGCACTTTTTTGTAAGTGTGTCAGAGTTTCTCTCTCTATATAGCCCTGCTGGTTTAGAACTTGGTATGTAGACCAGGCTGGCCTCAAACTCACAGAGATCCACCTGTCTCTACCTCCTGAGTGCTGGAATCAAATGCATCTGCCAAAATGCCTGCCACTGTGTCCAGTGTGTCAAGCACTTTTACCTGCTGAGCTGGGCCTTTGACTTGGGAACTTGAAGCAATAGAAGTGTCGTAATGGGGCTCTGAGCTGACAGTCACTAGTTTAGGACACTGGTTCCAACATGACCATAAACTTTGAATGGTCCCTCCATTGTAAAATAATGGGCTTGGGTGCCACTCAGTGCTGACTAACAAACGTCAGAAAGCTGAAATCTCTCACAGAGCAAGAAGTAACTGTCCTGCAGAGAATGTCTGGCCCTCTGGGGAAACGCAAAAGCAAAGGTAGATGGTGGGGGCTGCAGACTCTCTGCTGCCCCTTGTTAAACTGAACTGGATAAATGAGTATTTCTTCCCTGCTTCTGATGTGTGAGGCTGTTGGCTGGCAAATGGAGAGTCTGCTTAGGTTCTCAGCTGGCTCTGTTGTCCCTGCTAAAAATAAGCCACTGGTGTCAGACAAGCTGAGTCATTTTCATACATGGCTGCGTGGAGGAAAAGTGACAAAGGTCACTAAAGCTCTGTTGGACTATTTCCTTTCTGACCAGACACCACCCTTGTTCCAATCAGCCCCTCTTTTTTCTGTTTTCTTTTTCTTCCAGATAAGCCGTATATCTTAAATAGAAAATGTTTTCGACAGCAAGGTACTGTGATTCAGTTTGCTCACATCCTGTTTCTGCTCACGGACTGACCTCGTCTTAGATTTCGTTTCTTCATTTATTTAGTTTTACTTTCTTGAGGAATAGAAGTTGATTCTCACTTCTGTCACTGCACTTTATGGTTTGTGGACTGATTCATATATAGTCATCCCCCTGATGATGTGGCAACACGAGGACAGGTTCTAGCTAGTTTACTAGTGTTGTCTTTCGTCTCCCCTCCCCCAAATAGGATCTTACTCTACAGCTCTGAGCCCAGGCTGTACTGAAACTCACTGTGTAGCCTAGGCTGGCTTCTCACTTATGCTAACCTTCCATCACAGCCCCTGGAGTCCTAGGATTACAGGGGTGAGCAACTATGCCTGGCAGAAGTTAACTCTTAACAAGAATGGATCTGCAAGGTCATTCCCATGAAATCTGATTAAAAAATTAAAGAATTAAATCTGATGGTTTTTCTTTTTTGGGGGGGGGCACAGGTGCAGCTCAGTGGCACTTACCTAGCATGTCCATGGCACTGCCAACAACAGCAACAAGGCTTTCAAAAGAAAAAGCCATGGGGTACTCTGAAAAGTACTCTGACACTTTCCAAGAGCCCAACATTCCATAAGCAACTGCCTCTCCAAACATGTTGCTGTTCGAATGGAATGATGAGTCACTGGGTTTGCTCACAGCCAGAAGGCCTGAGACCTGAGAGCTCTCTATTCTCTCAGTGACTTTCTCTCTTTTCCTAGGTGGGAAAACACATGTGTGAAGCAAGAAAAGCTTAGAGTCAGATAGAAATAACTACAGCAGTTTCATAAGGCTAGCTACACAACTGGACTGGTAATTCCAGCCTTCCCCTGATTGTAACTATTGTGCTTAGGAAGAAACTCCTCCCTTCCTTCCCTCATGAACTCCCCACCCCCATCTCCTCGCCTTACAGTCTCCTCAATTTCTGCAAGGGTAAGGAATCTCTTGGAATGGAATTTCCTTCCCTTCAGGAATCAAAAGTAAACACTCCAAAGTCCACAGAGACTTGTTTTTCCCCTGATAATTCTTGGTCTTTATGAGAATCTCAGTCCTTAGGGGTTAGAGATGAGTTCTGGAAATCAGAGGTCTACTATTGCCTATATAATTAGGAACTCACTACCAGGCTCCTGTTACTGCTACTAAAAACAGAGTCAGAATTTTACTACTAATCTGCATGCGTGTGTGTGTGTGTGTGTGTGTGTGTGTCTGTGTGTGTGTTGTGTATGATGTACATTAAAGATGTGTGAGCACCAGCATGTGTGTGGCCCTGTATACATGTGGATAGAGGTCAGAGGACAACTTCCTGAAGTCAACCATCCACCATAGTTTTCAGGAGTCAACCTCAGGTCATTAGGCGTGTTTGGCAAGAGCTTTATGTACCCACTTTATTTTTATTTTAATAATTTTTATTTTTTTGTTCTCTTTGAGACAGAGACTCTGATAGGTTTTTCTCTGCCAGTGAAATGAGCCAATTCAAGCTAGATTACTACATGTTACACACACACACACACACACACACACACACACACTCACACACAGGTTTATTGGGAGGCTGGTCTTGCCAGAAGGAGGCGGGGAAAGAAGGAGAGGGGAGGGGAATGAGAGAGAAACAGTGGAGACACAAAGAGAAGGGAGAGGAGAGAGAATATCCTAAAGATGCAAGAGACCTTTACCCAGGAATCAACAAGAAGAGGGAAATTGATATCAACACACTGTCTATGCTGAACCATGAGCACAGAGCGAAGTTTCTTCCAGCCACTGGCAGCTTGCTATTTATGTACTACCTATTCCCAGGGATGTGGGAGTCTCCTCCCTCTCCTCCTGGAGTCTCTGAGCGGTCATATCTCACGTCACCTGTGCAAGGTTAAAGATGGCCCTGCTTATGAGACAGATATCTGCGCTCTGCAAAGAAGATGTTAAGGAACGAGTTCTTACATCTTTTGAAATGCCTTCCATAGTTGGTCACTGTTGTACACTCCTGATTGGACTTACTGGATTGTCTGAGAAGATTCAAAGTGGGTCGGAGCAAACCAAACGCCGAATTAAGACCCTCATGGTCACCTTGGGAAAATCTGGTCATGCTGAAGCTGCAACACAGCTACCCACCTAGTGCTCCTAATGACTGGCTCAACTCCCAGCTCTGTCCTTGCTGTGTGGATTCTTGTCAACTAAATTCCGGTCCGCTGGAAAGATCATGGACCAGGTTCGGATGGTAGCATCATATGTACAAATGACTTCATACGTGCCGGTCAAACAATATTTGGAACAGTGTATGGATGGGTCAATTGCTCTACCACAAGTCGATTTTGAGATACCACCTTTCCTGTCCACGGAGAAAAATCTCAAGAAGTGCCTTGTGAATGGTTTGAGTTCATAGCTGCTCTGCGGCGTAACGACTCCATCAAACAGGCTCCACGAGCATTTTCGAACCTTTCGTCAGCAGCGCTTTTTCTGAAGCAAGCACGAGAGTGCAATGATGACAGCATCAAAGCGCCAGTAATTCACCTGGTTCAACTTTGACGGAGCCTTACTACTTAAGGCTAGAGAGCGCCAAACCATATGGTCAGGAATAGGTGGAGAAATGAGTCCCAGGGTCCAGGCTGTTCTCAAGGTTATTGGTATCACTGACTTCACCATGGAAAAGTGAACCAATGCTATTGGAAGGAAGGAAGGAAGGAAGGAAGGAAGGAAGGAAGGAAGGAAGGAAGGAAGGAAGGAAGGAAACAGTCATATATTTCCGTGTTTTTTTAAAAAGAAACCAACATTTTAGAATTCTCACTACACCTCCATTTGTTTATTTACTTATCACTTCCTTTCTTCCTTCATTCATTCACTCATTTTTGATGTAGTCTTACTTATGTAGCCCAAGGTGACCTAGAACTTACTGTGTAGCTGAGGTTAGCCTTGAACTTCTGCTCCTCCTGCTTCAAAAATCCCAAGGGTTGGGAATACACATCTGTGCTATTGTACGTGACCAAAACCATAATTTTAATTTAATTAATTAATTAATTAATTAATTTTTCAAGATAGGGTTTCTCTGAATAACAGCTCTGGCTGATCTGGAAATTGCTTTGTAGACCAGGCTCATTTCAAACTCACAGAGATCCACTTGCCTCTGCCTCACAAGTGCTGAGATTAAAGGCAGGCATTACCACACCTGGCTTCATAATTTTAATTTACAATTACTTTTATAAATATTAATTTATAAATTTAATTTCTAATTATGTTATTGTAACTTACTTATTATATATCACATTTATAAATTATGTGTGGAAATGCCACAGAATGTGTGTAGAGGTCAGAAGACAACTTGTAGAGGAGCCTTGCTGCTTCTGTGTGTGTACTAGGAATTGATGCACAGCACCAAGTTTGGCAGAAATGGCTTTATTCACTGAACCATCTTGCTGGCTACAAAGTTCTCAACTTCAAAACCATTCTCTTTCAACTCTCTTACACCAGGTTATGTTGTCCCACTGGATCTACTTGTCCCTAAATTCACAGTATTGTTTCACTTATTGATGCGCTGGCAATTGAATTTAGCCTGGTGTATGCTAAGTAAGCACCATGTTCTATCCCTCCCCATCTATCTATCTATCTATCTATCTATCTATCTATCTATCTATCTATCTTTCCTCTATCTCTGTATGTGTTTGTGTGTTTTGACACACAGCTTTTTTCTGTATCCCAAGCATACCTGGTACTCACTAACTACTAAATAACGAAGGTTGACATCCAATTCACTATCCTTCTGTCTCAGCTTCCCCAGTGCTGGTACTACAGATGTGAGCCACCACACTTGGCTTAGTTTATTAGCCTTATAGAGATATAACTCATATACCATACAATTTAAGTGTAGAATAGAATGTCTTCTATTATATTGACAGAGCTGTGCATCACTTCAACATTAGAACATTTTCATTACCTCAAAGAAATTCCACTCATTATTGATCACTCCCATTTGTCATTATCACACCCTTTAGATAACCACTAACTTACTGTGTCTCTAGACTCAACAATTATGGACATTTCATATGAGTGGGACCAAATATTTCATTTAGTGTATGTTTTTGATATTTATCCATGTTGCAGTATGTACTTTATTATTGAATACTATTCCATTACACGCTTTATTATTACATGTAGCACAAATACACTCTGAGCAACTACATGTTAGCTCACAACCATCTGTAATGGGATCTGATTCCCTCTTCTGGTGTGCATGAAGACAGAGCACATATGTATACATGTCTGCATGTGGTTGCTGGGAATTGAACTCAGGATCTCTGGAAGAGCAGCCAGTGCTCTTAACCACTGAACCATCTTTTCAGCCCCATGTTCATTTTTTTTTAAAGATTGATGTGGGTGTATGTTTTGCTGCATGCATATACATGCATTACAAGTGTGTCTGGTGCCTGAAGAGGTCAGAAGAAGACACTAGATCTCCTGGAACTGAATCTAGGGATGGTTGTGAGCCACCATGTGGGTGCTGGGAACTGAATCTGGGTCCTCTGGAAGAGAAACCAGTGCAAATAACTGCTGAGCCATCTCTCCAGCCACCATTCACCAGTTGTTGTTTTTTAAAAGATTTGTGTGTGGGTGTGCTGAGAGGGTGTAGCACATGTATGTAGGCACCCAAAGAGGCCAGGAGTCAGGTCTTTTGGAGCAGGAATTACAGGATGCAAGCTGCTGGATATGAGTGCTGGGAACCTAACTGTGGTCCTCTGTAAGAGCAGTGACACTCTTAACTGCTAGGCCATCTCTCTCATCCCTTATTTTAATGAAAAACTTTTAATTGTAGCCACACGGTGGTGATGCATACCTTTCATCCCAATACTGGGGATAGGCAGGCAGTTTGAGATCAGCCTGCACTAAAGAGATAGTTCCAGTACAGCCAGCACTACACACAGAAACCCTGTCTCAAAAAAATGTATTTTAAGTTGTATTTATTTGGGGAGGAGACACATGTGGAGGTCTCAGAAGGAATTTCAAGAGTTGTTTTGCTCCTATCATGTGTGTCTGGTGATCAAACTCAAGGTTGTCAGGCTTAGTGGTATGGGCCTTTACTCACACTGTTTATTTTTCCTATTATGTGTGTATGTATTTGTGGAGGGTAGCATATGTATGCATGTGTGAATGCAGTGTAGTGCTTCTTAGTGGCCAGAAGTGGTTATTGGATTCCCTGGAGCTGGAGTTACAGGTGGTTGTGAGTTGCCTGAACCTGGCTTCTCAGCAGGACCAGTGCTTGTTTGCTTTTTGCCAGAGATCAGTACCTGTCTTGAACACTGAGGAATCATTCCATTCTACCCTTATAGTAATAGAAAAACCTAAAATTCTGTTTTATTTATGTGTGTGCTGCATCAGGTGAGTGAAGGTTACAGGACAACTGTGGGAGGTGGTTCTCTCTCTCTTCCCTGCAAGGTATGGGGCTGAACTCAGGTTGCAAGAATGTGGTGGCAGGCACCCTTACCTGGTGAGCCATTTCACTGACCCCTACATTTTAGCAAGGTTTTTCTTGTGGTCCAGGTTAGCCTGGAGCTTACAGTTCCCTGTCTTAGACTGCTGACCTGAGTCGGATGCCTGGGATTTACATGGTGGAAGGAAAAGAACTGACTCTGGCCTCCATTTGGCCTCCACAAACAAAATGTAATAATTAAAAAAAAATAGTGGCACATCTCTTTAGTCCCAGCACTCAGGAGACAGAGACAGGAAAATGGCTGTACGTTTACAGTCAGCCTGGTCTAAAAGTGAGTTCCAGGACAGCCAGAGCTAAAATGGAAAACCCTGTCTTGAAAAACAAAACAAACACAAAGAAACAAACAAAAACATTTTTTCTTTAAACATGCTTAAGTGTACAATAATATTGTAGAAAGACTAAAATTAACTCTTTCTCTAAGTCTTCCACCCCAGGAAAATAGAGGTACCAAGGAAGACTGCACGGCATCACTCATGAAGGGGTAGGGAAGGGAGAGAGAATATTCATAGCAAGATTTCCTCCGTTTTCAAGGTGAGATTAAGAAGTGATATGTGGCCTGAAGAATTAGACTCAGCAGTTAAGAGGCTGAGTTATTTTGTCTTTTTTTTTTTTTTTTTTCAGAGCTGAGGACCGAACCCAGGGCCTTGCGCTTGCTAGGCAAGCGCTCTACCACTGAGCTAAATCCCCAACCCCAAGAGGCTGAGTTAAGTTGGCTGCTCTTGCAGAAGACCAGGGTTTGATTCCCACCACACACATAGGAGCTTACAACCAGCTAAAACTCCAATTCTAGTTGATAGGACACTGCACACGACTGCTGCCCAGACATGCACACAGGCAAAATATTAGTTCACATAAAAAACAATAAAGTTAAAAAAGGGGGATAGGGTATTTTGGGCTCATACTCAACTAGCTGGGCAGCATTCCTATAACCCAGACATATATACAAATAAGGGTGAGAAAGGGAGACGGGGAGATCACAAGCAAAGGGTAGTGGCACAGGGGTAAGGGAAACTGACAGAACACACACTAAGTTAGTCTTGACAGTTTTCATCTTTGTCCTTTTGCTTTTATATATTGGCACTGGCTCAACCTCCACAGTGCTTTTGGTGGTTTCCAGGAAGATCGAAATGTAGATTTTGGGGACGAACTGAAACTTCTAAACACCACAGGGAATTTAGGATCCCAGGAGGTAGCCGATTTTCTCCCTAATAACTTGTCTATTTAAATCCTGTCTGTTCTTCCCTTATTTTTAGATGAGTCGGAGTCAGTGTACTTCTGAGTCACCTATGGCAAAGAGAAGGGGCTTTTGAGAGTGTCTTCCGTCAAACTTGAGAATGGAAGATGAGAATACACGGAAGTAATCTCTGACTCAGCCTGCCCAAGGCTAGGGTGTTGTGGCATTCCCCACAAGTGACGCACTCCCAGGAGAGGTGACCTCATGTATCACGGGACTTATTCCCACCACTGACTCCACCCCATATCTTCCACTGCTTCTTCTCTCACTTCCCAGCTCCGTCTCCCTTTCAAGATCAGAGAGGGGCGGGTGGTGGTGGCTGCAGCCTAGAACTGTCTTTCGTAGGCAAGGAGCAGAGACACCCAGTGTTTGGAAAAATGCAAGAAGTGGTATTCATTTTCCCTTCTCCAGATGCTTTGCTCTTCTGGTTAAGGCTATCCTTACTCTTCCTTAACACCAAACAGTACTATCTTACTCGAGGCAACTTTATGCTGTAGACAGTCATTCTAGTTACAGCTGTTTCCCTCATCCTCTTTTTTTTTTCCGTTTTTCTCTGAGTCCAGAATTCTCAGTAGGAAGTAGTTCGAGTCTCGCCTCTGCATCATTCCTGTTCTAGCTGTATGACCTTGACTAACCCGTGACTTCCCTGGGCCTAGTTTCTTTGTCTGCTAAATAGGGGCCAAACGTCTGGCGCACCACGAAGGCGCTGGATGAACTGTAGAAAGGCGAAGAAGACGCTTGCTGTCTCCTCGGGAAAGCTGTCACCCTCCAGAGCCCCTCCCTTTCCTCTGGGAACGCTCAGCAAACGCAGCCTCCGGCTGGCACTTCCTCCACCTCTCACCTCTCAGCCCGCGCGGCGCTCGATGTTGACGTCACAGCCGCCGCACGCCGCCGCAAGGCTCCGCCTCCGGCCTCGCCTGGCCTCCCGCGGGGCCCCGCCCACCGGGGCGACGCGGCGCTGGCCCCGCCCCACGGGTGACGCGTAGCGCGCGCGGCCGGGCTGCCCCGGCAGTTGGTGCAGCGGCGGTTGGGGCGAGTGCGCTCACCCCACCCCTCCCCTCCTCGGCCCGGGCCCCGGCCCCCACCCCGCGGGGCCCAGCTCCAGCCCCAGCCTCCGCGGGGCCCGTCCCGTGTGGGCCCGTGCCACCCCTCAGCCGGCGACGCCCGGGGCCGACCGCCCGCCACCATGGAGCTGGAGGACGGTGTGGTATACCAAGAGGAGCCCGGAGGCTCCGGGGCCGTGATGTCAGAGCGGGTGTCCGGCCTGGCCGGCTCTATCTACCGCGAGTTCGAGCGTCTCATCGGGCGCTACGATGAGGAGGTGGTCAAGGAGCTGATGCCACTGGTGGTGGCCGTGCTGGAGAACCTGGACTCGGTGTTCGCGCAGGACCAGGAGCACCAGGTGGAGCTGGAGCTGCTGCGGGACGACAACGAGCAGCTCATCACCCAGTACGAGCGGGAGAAGGCGCTGCGCAAGCACGCCGAGGAGGTGAGGGCCGGCGGGGGCGGGGGTCGCAGCCCTGCTGGGGACGCTGGGCGCGCCAGGCGCACAAGCGCGCCAGGGTGGACTCTTGAAGGGCAGGCCTGAGTCCAGGGCCCGGGACTGTGCACCACAGCGTCTCGGGATCCCGGGACACTGGCTGGTGCTGGAAGCCTAGGCAGGCCAGTGAGTGTCCAGGAGAGGGGTGAAGTGGGAGGGAAGGCCCGGGGAGGAAGCGACACCCTGGCATGAGGGCACCTGGGACTGCCCGAGGGCGGAGACTCGAGGGTGTCTGGTTGCTTCTTGTTTAGGGAAGTTTTCGACCACCGTAGGATAGTCGGGTGCGGGTTCAAACTTTTAGCACCGGGAGGGGCAGTACTGCCCTGCCAGTGTCAGTTCCGCTGGCTTCGGGACCTTTCCAGGGGGCTGCTGCTGCTTTGGGAAGTTAGAGATCTCCCTCTTTCGGTCAGTTTCTTCTTGACATTTAAATCTTAAGAAAGAAGTCTACCTCATGTACCTTTAAAAAAATTTTTAGACACTTTTTCAACCACTTAGAAGAATAGCAGGGCCCAGTAAGTCCATAAAACACGTCCATTTACTTTATTAATGTTCCTCACCAAGGCATTCCTTCGTATCAGGTGGTAACCTTGGACAGTTCCCTTACAGACTCCTCTATTTATAAAGACTGGGGGGCGGGGTTGAGTAGGTGTGGGTGAGTGTTACAACACTTTTCCTGTCTGCGTTTGCTTTGCATACTGCAGTTTATAAGTGCACTTGGCTGGCTCTTAGCTCGAACACCTGAGCAGTGACCTTTGGACTCTTCACCTGAGTGTGTGAGCCTTTTGGAATACTGGGCTGTAAATGATCCTCTAGCTGTTTGAGCGAGTTAAGGATTTTAGCCTTCGGGCTGAGTGCCTTGGCATTGTTTCTGAAGAACCTTTCTTTAGCAGTCAAAATGCTCTCCTTGTTTTTGTACCAGACTTCTAGCGCACCTAGCTAAATATATGGTGATTGAAGGAGACTAATTATCGAAGGAACCACGTGTTGTTTTTCAAAACTACATGACGCGCTAGAAGAATGTGAGGTTTGTTTGGCAGCTCATTTCCTAGCATTAATTAGGCAGCCCCATTTAAAGGTTTATTTTGTTATATGTGCCTCAGCATTCAGGTAAATGATTCTTTTTTTTTTTAAATCATGATTATAGTGGTGCTTTGTAATTGAGATTTTACAGCCCACCTGTCTTAAAGGAATGGCATTGAATTTGCCAAACAAAATTGACATTATTTCAAGAATATGTGTACAAATATACATGGAGGGAAGGGTTGAAAAAAAAAGACCAAAATTTCTGTTAGTTTCTTGGTACTGTTTATAAAACAGATTGAGGCCTTTACGGTGGCTTGCCACTTGTTTGTGCCGATACAGGCTTTTGTCATGATGTGGATACAGTTGGGAGCAAGCCCAGTGTAACCTATCACCTCTGGTAAAAAGAAATGTTCCCTCCAGCCTTAAACTACTGACAGAACGAAATGCCGAGGTCACACATTCCAAGAAAACCATCTGCCACAGGTTGCAGAATCAGGAAATAAAACTACTAGGCTTTGTTTGTTTGATTTGGATTTTCAAGACAAGGTTTCAGAGTGTGGCTCCAGCTATCCTGGAGCTTGCTCTGTAGACCAGGCTGACCTGAAACTCACAGAGATCCTCCTGCCACTGCCTATGGAGTGCTGGAACCAAAGGCGTGCACCACCTCTATCTGGCTTATATTTATTTATTAAGTAAATGACTTTAAAAACAGGCTGTTCCCTAAGTTTCTTTAACATTTATACTTTCTTTGTTACATCTGTCAAATATCCATAATGAAACGTTTGGGTAGACTCCTGACCTGAGAACTGAGAACACTAATGAGATGCTAGATGAACCCCTGCCCTAACCACAAACATAAAACTCCAGCAGCAGCAGCACTCATGGAATATGATAAGCTGTTTTGCCTGTACCTAGAAGCAGTTTGCCTGTACCTACTGGTCTTCCAGGCCAGTATACAGAGTGGATTCTGTTTAATGCTCTCCCTGAATGCTCAGAGTCTTTAACCCAGAGATTAAGAGCATGCTCTTTTGGCAGAAGTGCTCCAGGGAGGATATTTACACCAAAGTAATTTGAAAGCATGGTAATTGTTTATCTCTGGAGCGTAAAGTTAATTTTGGGTACCTTTGTGGGAATTTAGGAAGGTGTGGGAATGGTGAAGATGTTAAGGAACCTATGAGGTGCTGTAATCTCTTGCTTGCAGAAATTGCCAGGGAGAAGGTAGAAATGCAATTTCTACTATAATGATTGTACTTAATTTGAATGTACTCCACTTTTTTTTTGCTTTTACTTGAATTGTGTATGTGTGTAGTTGGTTTGTTGTTTTAGTGACTCCTTTTAGAACTGTTTTGGGAACTGGAATATAGCTCAGTGGTAGAGTGCCTGCCTAGCATTCTATCTGGGTTCAATCCCCAGCACTACAAAAAGTTACCTCCAGCACCAAACAGCAACAAATAAAAAACATAGAGAAAGAGAAAGGCAGAGTTTTACGTAGTTTTGATCCTTTCCCTGGACATTCTTGCCTTTGGGTTCCCTGCCACTCATCTTTCCTTTAACCCAGGCCCGGCAGATACTTTGCTCATGTTGCTTTCTTACCACGCAATGTCTTCCTCCAGAGTTTAACCTGGTGAGCTCCTCTCTTCCTTCTTTTTCCCTCCCTTTTTTCCCCTTCTTTCCCTCCTTTCCCACCTTCTTCTTTTTTTAGTGTTAGCCCGTGCTTTCTTTCTACATGAATGTGCTCTGTAACCACATCAGCCTTGAGGTTCTTTTGCCTTCCAATTCTTGAGATTACAGGCTTGTACTGCCATTCCCAGCTAGTTTCTGTCAACTATATGCTCAGTTTAAAATGTCTTTCATGTCTAGTGTGTACTAAAATATTGTGTGGTCCAAGTGAATCCATTTATTTGCTTTTTTGGGGGCTGTGGGGAGAGACTGAGTTACTCTTGGTGCTGGGATTATAGTTGTTTGCTACCATGCCTGGCTCATTCCTTTTAAAAATTATTTATTTATTTAATTATTTATTTATTCATTTATTTATTTAAGCATGCTTGAGGATGAGTTTTTCCATGGCTCATGGAGAACTTAGAGAGGTCAGTTTTTTTATTATACCAAATTGTTCTTGGGGATTAAACTCAGGTCGTCAGGGTTGAAGAAATGGTTCAGCAGCAGTTAAACCCAAGTTGCAGAAAACCTAAGTTCTGTTCCCAGAACCCACATCAAGCAGCTCACATTTGACTGTATCTCCAGCTCCAGGAGGTCCGAGGCCTAAGCGTTCTGTGGGCACCTGCACTCCTGTACACACACACACACACACACACACACACACTAAAATATAGAAATAATTCTTAGAAGCTGGAGAGATGACTTAGTGATCAAGAGCACATGCTACTCTTCCAGAGAACTGAGTTCAGGTTCTAGTACCCATACAGGCAGCTGGCAATTGCTTGTAATTCCAGCTCCAGGATATCCATGCCATCTGTCTCCTTGAGTACTGCACTCATGTGTACAAACCAACATTTAGACAACACATAGACATGTAATGATTAAAACTTTAAAAAATGGGTCTGGAGAGATAGCTCAGTGGTTTAGAGCACTGGCTGCTTGTCTAGAGAACTCCTGTTTTATTCCCAGCACCCACATGGCAGCCAACAACCTTGTTCTAGACGAAGGGATCTGACACCTTTTTCTGGACTCTCTAGGCAAGTCATGTATATACATACATACATACATACATACATCAATGGTACAAAAACATAAAATTGAACATTTTTAATTAAACAAACAACACACCCCAGTTCCCTTCGGCCGTCAGGCTTGGAGACAGGTGCCTTTGGCAGCTACACTATCTCACCAGCCCACAGTCTGTCTTTTCATATTTTTTTGTTTATTGTTTTGAAGAGGATTTCATAATTTTTCTGCCTCGCAAGTGCTGGGTTTACAGATCTCTACCACCACTGTTAATTATTCATAAAAAAAAAGAAAAGTCTGAGCAAGGCATGGTAGTGCATACCTTTAATCTCAGCACTCTGGAAGACAGCCAGAGCAACACAGTACGACCTTGTCTGAAAACAAAACAAAAACTTTAAAAAATGTTTTTAATTTTTAAAAATGTGGTATATGTCATATGTATATATTTGGTTTCCATGTTAATTAGGGGGGGTATATTCACATATATGTATGGTTTCCATGTTCATTAGGGGTGTTTCCACGTGTGTGTGTGTATGTTAAGAGGTCAGAGTTGATGCTAGATGTCATCCTCAGCTTCTCACCCCTTGGTTGTTTACAGAGTTTCAGTGACCCTGAATGTTTCTTTTCCTGTTTATCAGTGTGAAAAGGTAGTTGGAAAGATAATTCAGCAGTTAAGAGCACATGTTGCTCTTACATGGGACCCAGATTTGATTCCCAGCAACCCACATGATGGTTCACAACCATCTGTAACTCCAGTTCCAGGGAATCTGTTGCTTTCTTCTAACCTCCATGGATACTAGGTATATACACACATACTACATACATACATACATATATACATACATGCATGCATGCAGGCAAAACATTCATACATATAAAATAAATAAATCTTTAAGAGAAAAAGCAACCCAAGGGAGAAAGAGCTTATTTTAGCTCACAATTCAAAGTCCAGTCCATCATGGCAGGGAAGTCAAGGCAGCAGGAGTTTGACACAGCTGCTCACATTGCAATGCACAGTCAGAAACAGAAGGAGGGATGCGTGCTTGTAAGTTTCAGTTTACTCTATTCTATGCAGTCTAGAACTTTGGCTAGGGAATGTTTTGCCTCCAGTAAAATGGGTCCCCCTACATCAGTTAATAATGCAGTCTAAATAATCCCCCAGAGATATGCCCAGAGGTCCATCTCTCAGGTGATTGATTCTAAGTTTTCTCAATTTCATAGATTTCTGACACCCACAAGGCAGCTTATAACAGCCTGTAACTCCAGTTTTGGAGGATATAACAACCTCTTCTGACATCCTCAGGTTCTTGCATGCATGTGGTACCTATACACACACTCAGACATACATACAAATAAAAATAAAACACATAAATTAAAAAATAAATCTTGTATCTGGATACATCTTTCTTGAGGAGCCTATAACTCTGGTTAGGTATGCATCACTTGCTGTGACTGTCTTAGAGAAGCCCACACTTGTGCTCTTGGGGGTGTCTTACTTTCTTAGATATGTCTTTATCTCTTTACCTTCATGCTTAAGACTGTGTTAAAATATCTTTATTAAACCTGAACTTTGCTTTCTAGAATAAAATGCTGTGGTTTGTATCTTCAGCGGAACAATGGCTCCTCTCTTTTTCAATAATCAACTTTGGTGCTGACCTCTTCATTAATTCTCTTAGGGAAAAGGTCAGCAGTCTGGGCGTGGTAGCACATGACTTTGATCCCAGCACTAGGGAGGGACAGGCAGGTGACTCTCTGAGTTCAAGGCCAGCCTAGTCTAGTTTCAGGACAGCCAGGGCTACACAGGGAAACCTGTGGGGAAAAGAAAAGAAAAAGAAAACAAAACAAAAGAAAAAAGAAAAAAAGAAGAAAAAGAAAAAAGATCAGCATTATTCTAGAAATAGCTTTGTAGTCCAGGCTAGCCTAGGAACTCACTGATCTTCCTGCCCCCTACTTCTCAAGTTCTAGGATTATAGGCATACACCGCCATCTCAGAATTGGTTGCTTTTTGCTTTTTTTTTTAAAGATTGATATATCTATTTGTGTGTGTCAGTGTGTGTGAGTGCATGTGCCTATGCATGAATGGGGAGGCTAGAAGAAGGTACTGGCTGTCTTCTGTCACTTTCTTTTTTATTTGTATTTTCTTTTTATTTTTGAGACTGGGTTTCTCTGTGTAGCCCTGGCTGCTCTGTGTAGCCCTGGCTGTACTGAAGGTTACTTTGTAGACTAGGCTAGCCTCAAACTCACAGAAATCCACCTGCCTCTGCCTCCCATGCATCACCACCATTTGCTAGACTGAGAATATTTAAAAGTAAAGGTTGGTAAACCGTTTGTTTTTTTTTTAAAGGCCTTCTTGGAAATGTCTTTGCTTGTCTGCATTTAGTGTTGGAACCACTTAGATGCTTGATGCCCAAAGATGGCAAAGAAAGAAGATCCCCTACTACTAGAGTTGTGGGTGGTAGGTTCTGAGAAGCAAACCTGGGTCCTCTGCAAAAGCAGCAAGTGCTCTTATCTATTGAACCATCTCTCCAGCCCCCACTTCTTAATGTTTTTAAGATTTAATTTTTAAATTTCTTGTTTGTTTGTTTCATGTATGTGAGTATACTGCTCTCTTCAGACATAGCAGAAGAGGGCATCGGATCCCATTACAGATAGTTGTGACCATTTGGTTGCTGGGGATTGAACTCAAGATCTCTGTAAGAGCAGTCAGTCCTCTTAACCACTGAGCCATCTCTCCAGCCCCAAGATTTAGTTTTTAAGTAGTATGTATGTGTGTCATATGTGGGAATGTGTATTGGATCCTCTGGAGCTGGAGTTAACATGTGGGTATGAGCTGCCTGACATGGGTGGCTGTGAACTGCAGTTGTGAGAGAGAACAAGAATAGCAGTACATGTATGTTCTCTCCAGCCCATAGTCAGTCCAGTGTTATGGTCAACTAGCTCACTTGTTCATTATTAGGAAAAAGCACACACATACATATATGTTACAAAGCCACTCACTGAATATTTGTATACTCACTATCAAGAATCAGTAGTTTTATTCATCTCTATATGTGACTGTCAGAGTGTTGATGCACATCTTATTAGTGTGTTTGTATGTGTATTAAAGGGCAATATGGTGGAGTTGTTTCTGTCCTTTCACTTTTATGTGGGTTCCAGGGATCAAACTTAGGCTACCAAGCTTGCATGGCAGTGCCTTTCTTTTCCTGTTGAGCTGTCTTGGCTTATATACACATATTTCTTTTATTGCTGAACTATTTGAAAGTAAATTGACATTCTGACACTTTCCTCAGTACAACAACATATTTAGATGTGAGAATACTTTCTAGTGTCACTTAAGTTCTATTTGAATTAATTTTAAAAATTTGAAGCAAAGTTTTACCGTGTATCCCATTCTGGTCTCAAACTTGAGATTTCTTCCTCTCCCTCAAAAGTGCTGAAATATAAGCAGAGCATTCCCACACTTGCCTTGAGTTAAGTTTTTGTTGTTTTTTTGAGACAGTGTTTCATGTAGCCCAGGCTGTCCTCAAACTTGCTATGTTGTGGTGGTTGGCCGTGGACTCCTGTTCTCCTTTTTCCACCCTTCAGTTGTTTGCATTACAGATGTAGTCAACCAAGCCTGGCTTTGCTCTAACTTAGGGTCATGATATATGTCAGTTACAGAGATGAATAAGTCACTATATTTTAAAATGTTTTAAAATTATTATATGTGAGTGTATGATGTCCATGTGTGCTAGGATGTGTGTGTGTATGTGTGTGTGTCAGAGGACAACTTTGTGGTGTTGGTTCTCTCCTACATTTTTGTGGATTCCAAGGCTTGAACTCTGGTCCCTAGGTTTACTAGGCAAGCACCTTTACTTTACCTGCTGATTTGCTCATCAGCCCAAGTCATTAACATAACCACAAGGAAAAGAGGAAATTATTATAACTTAGCTATTTCTATAAGAAATTTAAATTTAGCCAAGTGTAGTGGTGCGTACCTTTAATCTCAGCACTCAGGAGCTAGAGGCAAGCTTATCTCTGTGAGTTCAAAGCCAGCCTAAGCCAGCCTAGTCTACACTGTGAGTTCAAAGATACCTAGAGCTACATAGTGAAACCCTGCCTTGAAAAAAAACAAGAAAAAAAGTTAATTTGATATTTGATATTTATTATTTATTATTTTGACATTAAGGGTATATCTGGCCATGGTGATACACTCTTATACTTGGGGAGGTAGAGGTAAGAGGATCAGATTAGGAGTTCAAGGTCACCTTCAGCTGCATAATGGGTTGAAGGCCAGTCTGGGTACAAAAGGTCAAAGGTAGGTTTTAATCCCAACTAGGGAGGGAGGCAGAGGCAGGTGGATCTCCTGAGTTCAAAGGACTAGCTAGCTGAGTCTGTGTGTGTGTGTGTGTGTGTGTGTGTGTGTGTGTGTGTATAGAGGGGGGGCACAGAGACACAGAAACAGACAGAGAGACAGAGAGAAATAAAGAGACTAACTAGCTTGTTCTTTTCTCAGTGAGTAGTAGTGGTTGAGTGTTTGATTAATATGCACAGTGCACAGGATTGGGCCGTGGGTTTGTTTGATTCCCAGTATGACACAGAGAGAGGAGCCAGAAAATAAGGAGGGAAAGAGGGAGAGGGAGTTTAGCTAGTATGGTAGCTGCCTATACAAGCTAGAGAATCATGGGTTCCAGGCTTTGAGATAGAAGCTATGTAGTTAGTTAGACCTCACCCACCACCTTACAAAGGAGAAGAAAGTAAATAAAAACAGTAGATTGCAGATTATTGTAGAAGCTGCTCAGGAAGTAAGTAGGATGATAGAATAAAGAATCAGGCATGTTAAATAGAAAAAGCTTATAAAAAAGGTTAAGTTGATGCAGGAGGCAACTAGATTCACAAGAATAAATATTTAGATCTAAAACTTTTAACATTTACATTTAGAATTTCCCTGATTCTAGAAAAAAATGGAAAAGTATATTATTTTTATAAGTGGATTTCTTCTATTTTTAACCATATTCCTTTTCAAACTTGACTTCCCAGCAATGTGTAACTTTTGGCAACTCTTTCCAATAAAATGTTTTGCAGAGCTGAGAATTGAGGGCTTATATTCAGGCCATGTGATTTGGAGAGATCTTATATTCCGCCCCCTACTCCCCAGTTTGGTATCTGAGCACTGAATTTCCCATAGTTTTCCCATGGTAGTGTTTGCTTCCTTTAATTTTCTCTTCTATGGTTTTCTTATTTGTCACTCTGCACACCTGTAGCTGTATTCTCCATTCCCATGGGTTTAATTGCCATTGATCATTTTTCCACATGGATATGTCTTTGACTGAACAAATACTTATCTTGATACTTATATTCTTGGTAGGGATACTGTGATTCCCTTCCTCTATCTCTCTAGAGATTTGGATTCGGTCACATTATCTATTGGACATGAATGTTTTCTAACATGTTTAAAAATGAACTTACCCCCAAAGTCGGCTTCCCTTGTTCTCTGACCATCTTACCCGGCTCTTTCTCACTGCTAGTTATTAGTATTATCTTTTTTTATTTTTTGAAGTTAATGTATTAGTTTTTTTTTTTTTTTTTGGTTTTTTGGTGTTTTTGTTTTTACAAGACAGGGTTTCTCTGTATAGCCCGGGCTGTCCTGGAACTCACTCTGTAGACCAGGCTAGCCTCGCACTCAGAAATCCGCCTGTCTCTGCCTCCCAAGTGCTGGGATTAAAGGCGTGAACGTATTAGTTTTATTATTTTTTTTCCGACAAGGTTGTAGCAGCAGACCTGGAAGTCTGCCTTCATTTTCCGTGCATTTGTACTTTCTTTCCCTGTCATGGGGAGGAGGAGGGAGGCATGTTGCCCAAGCGGGTCTTCAATTCCTGAGCTTATCTACCTGCTCTAGCCTCCCCTTGTATAGCTATAAGCACGCATGGTGCCAACTTTCCTTTGTCTAGTGTCTAAGTCTCTCTTTCTGTCACCATGGTACAAGCTGTCGATCTCTTCACTCCACATGTCACTCCTTGGAAAGGAAACTTTGTGGTTTCCACCACTATCCACAAGTGGCACAGAGGAAGTGCTGAGCATTTCTGAACGAAGGACTAATTTTTCTTTCCATTATTGGCAACCTATAAAGTTTCCGTTTCTCCCAAAATGGAAGTCTGGGACTGGTATGTAACTCGGAGATCATGTGCCATACCCTGGGATCAATTGCAGTCCTAAAGAAAGAAAAGCAAGGAAATCTGATCAGATAATCTTCACACTTAGTGTCTCTAGCTAAGTTTTGAAATGGTTTGTTTCTAAGTAGAAGGCTTTGAGTATAGATGTGAGTTTCAGCTGTCCGTTTTGAGCCACACTAAACATTTTGTATTCTTTCCTGGCCTTCATAAATGCACACTTCTTTTAATTTTTTAAAAATTATATTTATTTATTGCTGAGAGGGGGCATGCACATGCTGTCAGTGTACATGTGGCAGTAAGAAGACAACTTTTAGGAATCTGTTCTCTTCTTCCACCACCTGGGATTGAACTCAATCAGACTTAGAACAGCAGGCAACTTTACCCACTGAGTTACCCTGCTGACCCATACCTATCGACTGATTTGTTATTCCAGACACAATTCTGGATTGCCTTTTTATTAAACCCAAGTATGAATTATGGTGTTTCATATCCTCCCACAACCAAGTGTCCTTCTCTTTTCTTAACACCTCACCTATCATAGCAGACTAACCTGTTGCTTTTATTCTTCCACCAAACCGGGGATTCAATAAACCGGGCACTTAATAAATGTTTGTTGGCTAGATGGGTAAATAGCTAAAGGTCAAATTGCCTAAGCTCATTTAAAGTTCTCTTTGTGCCTTCAAATTTTTGTCCCTTACTGTTGGTGCCAAGTTATGCTAAAACTTCCAAAAAGTGTTCCCATAAATCTTTTGACTTTTTCTCCAGTAATTCCAATTCTAAGGGTATCTAACATTCTCTGGCATCAGAAACACACAGTGCACAAACATACATGTATGCAAAACACACCCACATAAAATAATACAAACATTTGAAAAAAGTTTGGTAGAGTTCTTATTTCCCTCCATCTTTGTCACTATCAGACTTTGATTTCTGTTGCTATCTGTTGTGTATTAAGTCCTTCTTGCTTTGATTTGCTTTCCCCAAGTCCCTTCTTTAGTTGACTATGTTTTCTCACATTTACCAATAAATTCCGTTTTTCAGTGAATTTTTTTATTGTTTTATGTGCTCAGTTGGTAACAACCATACCTGAATGTACATGGCTAGTTTTGAATTTCGGAGATCGTTTTTGGTGGTGGTGGGGTGGTTGAGATAAGGTTTCTTTCTCTATGTTAGCCTAGGCTTGCTTGGAGTTAGTGATGTAGACCAGGCTGATCTTGAACTCACAGAGATCCACCTGCCTCTGAGTGCTGAAACTAAAGCTGTATGATGATATTTCTGACTTTTTTTTAAAAGTGAGCTAGTAATCAAGTTTTACATTCTTTTATTTTATCTGTCTTTATCTCTGTCTGTCTTTGTCTTTATGTCTCTGTCTGCCTCTCCCCCCCCCCTTTTGAACAACCTGAATTATGCTCGTTGCTCGTTGATGATCTTTATAATAGTCCATTAATATCATCATTCAGGTGAAAGACATTAGAAAGTCTGGTTTAAAAGATTGATTATAAAAGTATTCATGAGACAGCTAGCAAAATCTGAATACTAACTATTTCCTATTAGTTTATTGAGAGTTGGGAAATAGTGCTATTTCTAATTTATTTTCCTTGAGCGCATGACAGCTAGAGTTTCTTAAATCTACTGGTGGACCCTAAGGTATAGTTTCTATTCAATTCTCTCTTTTTTTTTTTTTTTTTTTGGTTTTTTGAGACAGGGTTTCTCCATATAGCCCTGGCTGTCCTGGAACTCAACTCTGTAGATCAGGCTGGCCTCAAACTCAGAAATCCACCTGTCTCTGCCTCCCAAGTGCTGGGATTAAAGGCATGTGCCACCACTGCCTGGCAAGGTATAGTTTCTAAAAAGAAAATGTTTGGTCCTTCTTTATAGTTTTAGATTTCCGGGAGCCCATACTTACAAAAATGTTTTCTCTTCCCTTTTCTCCTTTAAAAATAACTCACTATTGTGGCTCTGTGGGAGCTGTGACTTTTCCCTGTCTTTGACTGTATTAATTATAGTTTTCATTTATTCCTGCTTTGTCTGTTTTCCTCAGAATCTCCTATTCCCCCTTGTAATAGTTTTGCTCTTTCTTTTTTTTTTTCAGGTTATAGTTTCAAGTGTCTGAAAACTGTTAATTATCTCTCTTTCTTTCCTTTTTTGTTTTGTTTTTGTTTGTTTTTGCTTTTTTCTTCTAGGCAGGGTCTCACCATGCAGCCTCAGCTGTCCTGGATCTTACTATGTAGACCAGGTTGTCCTTAAACTCCGAGATCTACTTGGGTCTGCCTCCAGAGTGCTGGGATTAAGAGCATGTGTACCAGGCCTGGCTAACTTCAACATAATTTTTGTTTGGCTTGGTTTGGTTTGGTCTGGTCTTTTCAAGATAAGGTTTCTCTGTGTAGCCATGGCTATCCTAGAACTCGCTCTGTAGACCAGGCTGACCTCAAACTCAAAGATCTATCTGTTTCTGCCTTCTGAACACTGGGAGTAAAAGTGTGCACCACCACCACCTGCTTTTTTTTCTTAATTTTTTTGTTATTGCATTTATTATGACATGTGTATGAGTGTGCATATGCCAGGTACAAATGTGGAGGTCAGGGCACAACTTTCAGGGGCTGGTTTTCTCCTTTCACCTTGTGAGTCCTAGGGATTGGGGTTCAGTTGTTAGGGCTTAGAACATATGACTTTCCTGTCTCTGCCTCCTAAATCCTGGGATTAAATGTGTATAGCACCACAGCAAGCTATTTTGACAGTGTGTATGTGTGTGTGTGTATGTGTGTGTGTGTGTGTGTGACAGAGAGTAGAGAGGGGGAGAGGGAGAAGGAGAGGGAGAGATAGATAGGGTGTCCTAGTGTGGAAAGTATTTTGTAGCTGAGAATGACTGAATTTTTAATCTTCTGTTAGAATTGTAGCCATAAACCACCATGCCTAATATAAACCTTATTTTTTTTACACTAATTTTTGAGGTAAACAACTTATTAACAATTTTTTTTTACATTTAGACTTGGGGTGTCCTTCTTATGTTACTTATATGACCTTGAGTCCTTTCTTATTTCATAAAACAAGCTGAACTGAAAAGTAAGTACATTTAACTAAAAATAAATAATGATTATATAAGGAAAATAATTTTTTTCCCTTCAGAATAAGTAAGGGTGTTTATCTTGGAGGATGTCTGGCAGCAAGGAAGCCTGTTATTTGGTGGTGCTAAGTTTTTAGACAATTGCTATACTCAAAATTCATTTAAAGGGCTTTCCAACCTTTGTTGGCCTCCTGTGTCTTACGCCAGAGAGCAGCAGTCTCTGAGGAGCTTGCCTTTTCAAAGAATCCATTTGTTTTTATCTAGAACAGTAGGGCAAAACAGTCCCTATAAGCCATCTGGACTTAGAGGCATTTTGCTTCATCAGAGAACTGATTCTTTTTTAGATCCTGACATAAGTTGGTATTGTCCACTACTTTTTTTTTTTTTTTTTAAGCAGTGTCTAGTTGCTCCCAGGAGATTTCTGTCTGAAGTTTCATCAATATTGTTACTGGCCTGGTAGCTGTTAGGATGAAGATGAGTATCTAGTGAAGATTTGTTTATTTTACATATTGAGAATTCCCATTCACAGACTTTTTCTGTCTGCTTAAAAGAGTATATGAGAGAGACCAAGGTAGAGAGGAATAGGGAGAGGGATTTATGCCATAACATTTTGGAAGTATTCAACCAACTCTATTATGGTGGGAGTGAATAGCCAGAATTTCCAGAGGAGAAGTCATTTAGTAATTAGAAAAACTGCTATTTTTTTTTTTTTTTTGGTTTTCCAAGATACTTTTTTTTCTTAAGCAGTCTTTAATGAAAGCCGTGCATGAGATGTCTCTACTCCATCTTCTCGATTGTTTCTTCCTTGTATTTGCTCTTCTCTTTTTCTACTAGTCGAGACTTGGCTTTCCTCTCCAGGATCTTCTTGTGGTTCTTGTCCAGCATTTGCCTGGTGAGAACCACTTTGCTGGGGTGGATGCCCATGTGGACAGTTGTGCCGTTAGCCTTCTCTCTCTGAACTCACTCAATGTAGATGATGCATTTCTTCCTGTACACTTGGACCATTTGCCAGACTGCTGGCCTTTGTAGTGTCCTCCAACAACCTGAACTTCATCATCCTTTCGCATGGACATAGACTGAACATTATACTTCTGTTCAGTTCTTTGGAAAGAGGGGAAGACATGATCTTCCTCCGAATGTGAGAAGGTGCATTGAAATGCTGTTTGAGGTTTTTGCTTTGGCCAAAAGTCATGAAGGGATTGATTTTCATTTTGGCGGCTGTGATCCACTGATGGCCGCAATAGGAAAGAGATCTACACCTGACTTCCCCAAACTACATTTTAAAAATCTTACTATTTTAATAATAATTAAAAAATCGCACCATAATTTTGTTAGTTCGCTAACTTCACCATGATTGTTCTGATGCTATTAGCCAAGTATACTTCAGGATGACCAACTCTATAAAATCATGCCAGTATGAAGATAATAAGTCATATTAAATCAGTTATGAAGGTCCTTTACATAAGTATTAATTTAGAGTTGTTACTTTTTAAAATGTCTCTGGCTGCCAGGCATGGTAGCATATACCTATAATCTCAAGAGTCCAACGGTGTAGATCACAAATTCCAGGATAGCCTGGGCTACATAGTGAGCTCCTATTTCTAAACAACAAACAACAACAAAAAGCCTGGATGTTACAGTAATGGTTCTAAAATCTTATTTTGCACACAAATACTGTTATATACAAATTATAGTAAAAAGAACCACAGGGTTGGTGAGATGGCTTATCACGTGCTGCGTAAGCCTTGTAACCTGAATTTAATCTTTATAATCTATGAAAAGGTAGAAGGAAAGAATTGATTCCACAAAGTTTCTTGGCCTCTCCATTTTGTGATGCATCTGAGCACCCTTTCCAACACACACACACACACACACACACACACACACACACACACACACACACA
>NW_021604658.1:10381368-10392826 GCF_004785775.1 Grammomys surdaster
ACACACACACACACACACACACACACACACACACACACACACACACAACCACCACCACCACTACCACCTCCAATAATGTT
This sequence comes from Grammomys surdaster, assembly GCF_004785775.1. Lineage (NCBI taxonomy): Eukaryota > Metazoa > Chordata > Mammalia > Rodentia > Muridae > Grammomys > Grammomys surdaster. The sequence continues at coordinate 10,381,449 of NW_021604658.1, forward strand.
TTAAAAAACAAAGCAGGTAGTATTTTTCCTAATAATTGGCCAGTATCCCAGAAAGGACTCTGAGCAGTCTGGTTCGTCTCTCCCTAGGGAGATGGAGTCACCACCCATCAGATTACGTAGACTGAAGAGTATTAGCATGAAATAGGAAGAGAAAGTTTCCCACAGGAAGACTTTGTGTATAGACAGAAAATATTTTCTGTAGTGATTGGAAAGCTTGGGTTAGGTGTGGTGCTTTGTGTTTAAAGTCCTGGCACTTGCAATGCTAAAGCAATAGAACTGCCTCAAATTTGAGGCCAGCTTGAACTATACAGTAGTTCTGTGTCATCAAGGGCTATACAGTGAGTCTTGTCTCAAACAAACAAAATAAGAAATAAGAAAAGAAGAACTTTAAGGATTAATAAACAGTAAAGGATTAAAAAATCACACTTTAAAGTAATGACTGCATTTCATTGTGCTAGTTGTGGTAGTTATAATAATCAAGCTATGGAAACAGCCAAGATGCCTCTTCAGCAGTTGAAAAGATAAGGAAAATGTGTGTGTGTGTGTGTATAAAATATTATTATATATATAATGTGTATATATTATATATTATGCATTATATATATGATAGTTTTATTCAGCCATAAAGAAGAATGAAATTATATTATTTGCAGAAAATTGTATGGAAGTGAAGATCATGTTAAATGTAATAAGACAGGGTCACAGAGACAAATATCTTGTTATACATGAAAATATAAGGGGGACTATGAGGGAAGAGGAAGAGATTCAGAGGGAGAGGAGATGTGGAAACAAGGGATAGTAGTGGGAGGAAGAAACTTAGAATACTGCGTTCTCTCTGCAGCAGAATGTGGACTGACCTGCACACATGCTCTTGTGGCCAGAAAGCTGGAGGGGAAGTGCTGGGGAATTGTGGGAGGACGAGAAGGGGGTATTCAGTGAAACTTCATTCTCACCTGCCCCAGTTTTGTGGTTCTTTGGCTTTTTTGTTTTGTTTTTGGTCAGTTCTGTGGAAAGTGCCCTACCATTGAACTATACTCCTCAGCTAGTAAATCATAAGGCTTCTCTTTGTAATTTATAGTTTTCTACATAAATTTCAGCTTTTACTTTGAAACTTCAGTTACTGATTTATTTGTATTACAAACATTTTAGAACTTTTTTCTACTAGGGTTACATCAGTACATAAAACAATGCCTTTATGATGCCTGCATTGTGGCAAGGACAGGCACATAGTAAATAAGATAAATTATTAAAATAGTCAGTGTGGGGTATGGGAATAATTGCTCTGAAAAAGAGTAAGGAGGAAAGATAGGAGAATAAGGAAGGTCTCTCACTAGGAAGGTGATGTTTGAACAAACATGCAGGCAAGTGAAGAGGGAGCAAGCTGTTGGTTATCCAGAGAAGAGAAGTCTAAACAGCAGGACACAAGTGCCAGGGCTTACTTCTCAAGCCACAGAGTACTATGGTCCTTCAAAAGGAGCTTGATATCAAACAAGTAGTAGGATGGTGGGAAAAGATTGTGTGGGTTCTAAGATGCCCATTGTAAAGACTGTGGTAGATAAAGTATCAGGTCTTGAGCAGAAGAGAAAACCTGACTTCCTTTAAAAGGATCCCCCTAACTATTTTGCATTTTAGAGGATCAGGGTAAAAGGGAAGAGATGATTTAGGAGGGTGAATTCTATAGCAATGATTCATACAATAGATGATGATGGCACAGATGATCGTGGTGATGGAGATAATGAAAGGTGGTCAGAGATGAGATAGATTTGCTGATAGATCTGATAAGAGCTATTAGAGAAGAGTCAAAGCTGATTCCAAAGTTTTAGACATGAATACAGTCATTTCATGAGCCAGAGACCAACAGAGGGTCAGGTTTCAACAAGCTTAGTTTAAGGTGTTTATTAGAATCCAAATTATGTTGCCCAGTAAGTAGACTGTGGACATGCAAATTTGAAGTTCAGGTTTGGACTAGAGATAGAAAATTGGAAGTTGTCAGCATAGTTATTATTTAAAGCAGTGAAAATAGATGAGCTCACAAAGAAGAGTAAATGAGGGGTGAGGAGATGGCTGACTGGTAAAGAGCTTGCTGAACAAGTGTGAGGACCTGGGTTTGAATCCTAAGAGCCCACTTAAGACCTGGGTAAGGAGCTGGGCAGTGGTGGTGGCATGCCTTTAATCCCAGCACTTGGGAGGCAGAGGCAGGTGGATTTCTCAGTTTGAGGCCAGCCTGGTCTACAGAGTGAGTTCCAGGACAGCCAGGACTACGCAGGGAAACCCTGTCTCGAAAAAGACCTGAGTAAGGTAGTACAGATTGATAATCCCAGTGTTCCTATAGTGAGATGGGTTGCCCACACAGGAGAACCCTTGGAGGCTTGTGGGCCAGCTAGCTGGTCATAAGCAGTAGTGAACAACAAAAAGACATTGTCCTGAACCAATACCTGAAGCTGTCCTATGACTTCCACAGGTACACCTGCCCTCACATATTTGAACACAAACACACACAAGCACACACCTACAGAGTGAACAAGGAGGAAGTCAGTTGCTATGGCATTTTAATCCTATCAGTCTCAGGAGAGACTGAGACAGGGATTGTGAGCTTTAGGCTACCTTGACAACATAGTAAGGTCTTCCTGTAAAAAACAATATAAAGGGCTAAGTGTGTATAGGGTTGGGTGGGGGCAGAGACTGGAGAGAAAAATTCCTCAGTGGTTAAGAGCACTGGCTGCTCTGCCGAAGGTCCTGGGTTCACTTCCCAGTACACACATGGGAGTTCATAACTGTCTCTAACTCCAGTTTCAGGGGGTCTGACATCCTCACACACACATGCAAGCAGGCAGAACACCAATGAACATAAAATTAAATCAGAGAGAGAGAGAGAGAGAGAGAGAGAGAGAAAGAGAGAGAGAGAGAGAGAGAGAGAGCGGGCTCAGCGGTTAAGAGCACTGACTGCTCTTCCAGGGGTCCTGAGTTCATTTCCCAGCAACCACATGGTGGCTCACAACCATCTGTAATGCCCTGTTCTGGTGTGTCTGAAGAGAGCAATGGTGTACTCATATACATTAAATAAATAAATAAATAAATCTGAGAGAGAGAGAGAGAGAAGGAGGGAGAGAGAGAGAGAGAGAGAGAGAGAGAGAGAGAGAAGAGGTAAAGGCTTTGCTTTCTAGCAGTGCAAGCTGGGTATCTGAATTCCATTTCTAAAACCCATCCTTTTTTTTTTTTTTTTTGGTTTTTTGAGACAGGGTTTCTCTGGGTTTCTCTGTGTAGCCCTGGCTGTCCTGGAACTCACTCTGTAGACCAGGCTAGCCTCTAACTCAGAAATCTGCCTGCCTCTGCCTTCCAAGTACTGGGATTAAAGTCGTGTGCCACCACTGCCAGACAAACCCATCTAGAAGTGGAAGGAGAGAACAGACTCCACAGTATTGTCTTCAAACCTCCAACATGCATGTAGTGAGTGACACGTGTGCACATACATGAATAAATTTTTAAAAATTCAACAAAGAAACAAAAAAGAAGTTCTGAAAACGTGTCCAAGGATGGAGTACTGCAGTGTGAAAAACACTGATGAGTAGCTAGTAAGGAGCACCAGGCAAGAGCAGCCAGAAACTGGGAGGGAAGTGAGAGCCAGAGAAACAAGGAAGCCGTCGGCAGATGCGGCTGATGGAATGATTGAGATGGAGGCTAAGATTGAATTTCATTTGATTTCATTTAACTAGCCTTTTTTAAAATTCTATTTGGTTGGTAGTAATATTCCTAGCCTAGGTTCTTTCTTGAATTTAAACCTACATCATTAGGTAAATCCACAAAATTACTTATTGCTGGTCTTATTTATTTACCTACTTATCAGAACCTCTGCCTCCTACATGCTAGGCAAGCACAATCCCATTGAGCTGCACACACCCCACTCCAGTATCACTTGTTAAATAATCACTCAACAAATATTATTTATTATGCTTTTGTCTCTTCTGTACATACTATGGGTTAAAGATTTGTTTTCAACTCAAAATGAATTTGCAAGTATGTTAGAAGATTTAATTGTAGTGTGATATATATATATTCTCTTTGGGGAATATAAAGTACTAACACCTTACTACTAAATTCTGTATTTGAGGTTTTTCGTATACTATTAGAGAAGCTTAAAATTGACCCAATTTTGTGATTTTTAAGATCTCTTAGATACTATACATTTAATATATATGTTAAATGTATATAATTAAAAACATTTTTTTTTTAAATTTTATATGTGATGGCATGCATGGACAGGGCAAAGGAGTTAGTTTTCTCCTTCTACCTTGTGTGTCCTGGGAATCAAATTCAGGTCATCAGGCTTGGTGGCAGATGCCTTTATTGAGCCATATTGTCAGCTCTTGTTTGTTGTCCGTTTTGTTGAGATTTTTGTATGCAAATGTGTCTGTACCACATGTGCACCTGGTATCTTTGGAGGCTAGAAGAGGGTGTCAGATGCCCTGGGACTGAAGTTACAGAAGATATGAGCTGCCCTGTGGGTGCTAGAACCAGAACTGGGATCCTCTGGAAGAGCAGCCAGTGCTCTTAACCTTGAGGCAGTTCTCCAGCCCCTGATTATTGTCCTTGAAAAACAGGTGTTGAAAAATATAAACCTGCTCATTTCAATAGTGAAAATGTATATTCTTCTTTATTAGAAATTCATTGAATTTGAAGACTCTCAAGAACAGGAAAAAAAGGATTTACAGACGCGAGTGGAGTCTCTAGAATCTCAAACAAGACAACTTGAACTCAAAGCAAAAAACTATGCTGACCAGAGTAAGTAAAATGCTTTTCTCCTCATTAAAGAGTGGACTCCTACAGGGAGTGATTGGCCCGAATGTGTGCTTGCAATTGTTTTCACAGAATTGAGTGTGAGATCTGGGTGCTTGGAATAATATTAATTTCTTTTTGCTCCCATTGTACGTGACACCCACACTGCAGAAATGGCTGAGCCAGAGATACCTGCTAGACTTCTTTAGTTGAGCTGTCAGCCTGTTTGTAGTTACGTATGCTGTCTTTGTTACGCAGATACATGTGTGTGGAGCAGTTGTGACGCTGATGAAGTACACACAGTTCCATTGTTTCTGTATAGCTTTGACGTTTACCAACATAAAAGAAACTTGCCTTGAAGTGTGTATAAAAAGTGACTGTTTTGTTACTTTTTGATGAAAAGGTAAAGTTAATTTAGGATAACAGAAGTTCATTTTTCAGATTTGCTTTTAAAACTCTTTTAAAAAGTTTTTAGTTTTGTTTTGTTTTGTTTTGTTTTTTTCGAGACAGGTTTTCTCTGTGTGTAGCCCTGGCTGTCCTGGAACTCACTCTGTAGACCAGGCTAGCCTCGAACTCTCGAACTCAGAGATCCGCCTGCCTCTGCCTCCCAAGTGCTGGGATTAAAGGCGTGCACCACCACTGCCCGGCCTCAGGTTTATTTTTTTTATGTGTGCCAGTGTCTGCCTGTTTCCATATATGTGTGTGTACCATGTGCATGCCTGGTGCCCTTCTGTGCAAGTCAGAAGAGGGCATCAGATTCCTTGGAACTGGAATTAGAGAAGGCAGTAAGATACTAGGTGGGTGCTGGGAATCCAACTCCAGCAAGAGCAGCAAGTGCTCTTAATTGTTGAGTCATTTCTTCAATCCCCCCAGGTTCATTTTAAATGTAATTACATGCTATTTCTGACTTTTAAAATTATTTAAAATCTCATGGATAATTTTGTCTTTTGCCAATGAAAATGGACAAAAAAAACTTTTTTAAACTTTATTTATTCATTATATATACAGCAGTCTCCTACATGTATGCCCAAAGACCAGAAGAGGGCACTAAATTTCATTAAAGATGGTTGTGAGCCACCATGTGGTTGCTGAGAATTGAACTCAGGACCTCTGGAAGAGCAGTCAATGTTCTTAACCTCTGAGCCACCTTTCCAGCCTGAAAATGAACAAATTTTTAAAAGTGAAATTTATGAAAAGAACTGGTAAAAATTATAAAAGGAATTGATAAGAAACTTCATGATCTCTTTTTTTCTTTAAATTTAAATTAAATTTATTATTTGGGGGCAGGGTACACATGGCATGGTGTCCACGTGGATGTCAGAGGACAACTCAGAGAAATACACTATCTTTTTCTACCTTGTGGGTCCTAGGGATTGCACTTGGCTCATCAGCCATATCCCATATCATGTTATGCTTCTCACATCACTCATTAGGAGTTTATACCAACACCTGCTGTTGGGCTTTGTTTTATTTTTTTTTTGAGATGGGGTCTCATTATGTGTATAGCTAGTCTGGTATAGCATCGTCCTTCGTAGTGCTGGATTATAGATGTATGCCTCCATACCCCGATGGGATTGCTGCTGTTAAGGAACCGCTAGTTGTCAGGAATAACTTTCAACACCAGAAAGTGATGTGTATTTGAGAATGGAACTGAGTGCATTCTCTAGAACTCTAGAAGGTCCTAGTTGAGCTAAATGCAAAACAGCAGGAATTTGGAGTTCAAACACTAAAATTCAAGAATTCACAGGCTGTTTAGCAGATATTAATAGATTTTCAGTAGATTTTTGGTTACAGAAGTTAATGAGCAAAACAATGAGCTATTTCCCATGACTTTGTTTTTTAGGCTTGATGACATTAGAGTTATGCAGTCTCCTTTTGTTAATTAAGAAATCAGTGGTTTCTCTAATTCTTGCTGTAGACTCTCCGACGGAAGTCTGAGCACTTAAGAGCTTGTGAGGGAGATGCTTGTAAGTTGAGCATCTTAAATTCAAATAAGAAAATTTGGCCTCTTTTTTTTTTTTTTGAGACAGTCTTACTTTGTTTCTGGAACTCATGTAGTCCATGCTGGCCTTGAACTCACAAAAGTCCTTTCAGCCTTCCAAGTGCTGAGAATACATATGTGAACTATGCTCAAGAAAATGTAGTTATTGAAGATAATATTTTAATCCTAAATTGATTATACTTTTGTATCAAGGGTTATATAGTATCTTACTTTGGGTTTTCTTGCTATGAAGAGACACCATGATTGAGGCAACTCTTACAATCTTACAAGGACAACATTTAATCAGGGCTGGCTTACAGTTTCAGAGGTTGAGTCCATTATCATCATGGCAAGAAGTATGGCAGTGTCCAGGCAGACATGGTGCTGGAGAAGGAGCTGACAGTTCTGCATCTTGATTCTACTGAAGCCTGGAGAGACTGTCTCTTCTGTATTGGGCGGAGCTTGAGCACTAGGAGCTCTCAAAGCCCGCCTACAACAGTGACACACTTCCTCCAACAAGGCCACACCTAATAGTGCCACTTCTCATGGGCCAAGCATATTCAAACCACCACACACAGTATTCTAGAACCACACAATAAAGACATAACAGAACCAAACAAATTTTCATTATTTTGCTGAGTGGTAGTGGTGCACACCTTTAATCCTAGCACTCAGGAGGCAGAGGCAGGTGGATCTTTGAGAGTTCGAGGCCAGCCTAGTCTATAGAGCAAGTGCCAGGGCTATTAGTTACAAAGAAAAACTGTCTCAAAAAACCAAAAAGCAACAACAACAACAATTTTTTTTCATTATTTTAATGATCCTTTTTCTTTGTACAAAGTACTGTTTTCAGTAAAATTTTCTTTTTGACTTGAAAAAGAATTGCTTATCTAAAATCTTTTTAGACATAAAATGATCTGTTTCTGTTGTAAGAAATTTGATCTGTTGTAAGAAATTTGAGCAAAACTCGTTTTATACTTAAAATTGCAATAAATGTTTTTGTATCTTTATGTGTATCTCTGTCATATATGTCTATACACCATCTTTGTCCTGGTGTCTGAGGAGGGTGTCAGGTAACTGCAGTCATGGAGGTGCTAAGAACCAGCCTTTCTCCTCCACAAGAGCAGCTGCTGCTCTTAACCTTTGAACTGAAATCAAGTTTTTTATTTGATAATTTGATTCACATTAAGAGGAGATACTGTTGCTTTCCCTACAAAAGATAGATCCAGTAGATAACGCCCCTAACCCCCCACCTCAGGTACATTATTAGCCTTTTTAATCACTAAAAACAAAAAACAAACAAAGCATGCTTTGTTTGGCTTTTTGTTTTTCAAGACAGGGATTCTCTGTGTAGCTCTGGCTGTCCTGGAACTCTCTATGTAGAGCAGGTGGACCTCAAACTCAGAAATCCGCCTGCCTCTGCCTCCCAAGTGCTGGGATTAAAGGCGTGCGCCACCACCGCCTGGCCTAGGTTTGTTTTCTAGCTTGGTGACTCATACTCAATGTTTTGGAATGGTCATGTTCTATGAAATCCATTCTCATTTCTCTTTTCAGAAGTACTGATTATTACATTTTCATTTTAATTCTAAAGTTTTATTTTTTGAAACAAGGTTTCTCTGTGTGTAGCCCTGGCTGTCCTGGAACTCACTTTGTAGACTAGACTAGCCTTGAACTCACAGATAGTCCTGTCTATACCTCCAGAGTGGTGAGAATAAAGGCATGGGCCACCATGGCTTATTTTTTTCTTTTTCAAAAATACTTTGACTTTTTTTTTGTGTGGGGGGGAACTTTATATTAGCTTTACCTCCCTCAAATTTCCTAAATGAATTAAAGCCCCTCATTTTTTTTTTTTTTAAATATACTTACACATGTCTCTGGAGACTGAAGGATTATCTTGGGTGACAACCTCAGGAATCTCATTTGAGATTTCTCATCTCATTTGAGACAAAGGTAGAGCTCACTAATTAGACTACACTGACTGGCCAGAGAGCCCCAAGGACCCTCCTATTTCTGCCTCTCCAGTGCTGGAATTACAAGTATATCTTCACGCCCAGCATTTGCACCTGAGCTCTGGGAATTGAACTCAGGTATTCAATTTTGCAAAGCAAGGACTTTTACTGAGCTATCTCCCCAGCCTTTATTTAGTTCCTTAATTAAAATGAGAGAGGGGCGGTGTTTGTTGCACATGTGTGGAGGTCAGAAGACAACTTTGTGTAGTCATGTGTACTCAGTTCTCTCTTTCCACCTATAGTTGCTGAAGATCAAACTCAGGTCGTCAGGTGTGGATTGCAAGTACTTTACCACCTGAGCCATTTCACTGGCTCAGCCCTTTAATTGAAAAACATTATTTATTTTACTTAAGTATGTGCATATGTGCGGGTGTGACTATGCCCATATGCTGTGACATGCATGTGGAAGTCAGAGATAACTTCCTGGAGTTGCTACTCTCCTGCCATGTGGACCCTAGGAATCGACTCAGACCCAGCAGCACATATCTTTGCCTGCTAAGGCGTCTCTAACTCTAGACCTTGAAATTTAAAAAAAAAAAAAAAAGGTGGCAAGAAGTCATTATTGGTATCATTGGTCCCTACGCTTTTAGGACTCCAGGCCTGGAAATAAAAGGGTTTTGTGTTTTTGTTATATTTTGTTGTTGTTTGGTTTTTAGTTTGGTAGGGACTTTGTGTTTTTTGGCTTGTTTGTTTTGTTTTCAGTTTTGTTTTTTTCAAGACAAGGTTTCTCTGTGTAGTCCTGGCTGTCTTGGAACTAGCACTGTAGACCAGCCTGGCCAAGAAATCAGAGATCAACCTGCCTCTGCCTCCCAATTGCTGGGATTAAAGGCGTGAACCACCACTGGTGGAATAAGCTTTTTAAGATATGAAAATAAATTTCTGTAGACAATGTCACACTGCTTTATTTTATTTATTTACACAGGCGCTACTGATATAATCAGTGCTGGCCTCAAACTCTCCATCCCTCTAGCCTCAGTCTCATGAATGCTGAGATCAGAGCTGTGCAATACTACATTGGTTTCCATTTCTAAGATTTTTGTCTGTACAGTGGAGAGTCTCTAATTGTAAATTACTGAGTTTGTCAGTATTGGTTGATTCATTTCAAAGTATACATTCTTTTAAAAGTAGTTTTTAGAAGTCCAAGTTCTTTGAAGACTATTTCTTATTTTAAAGGGGAAATTTTGGTTGTGGTTTTCTACATGAAAGCAAGAAAAGGTTAAAAAAAAAAGGAACTGAATTAAAGGGTATTCTTCACAGCTTAATATTTTTTTAACAGTTATTTGGGTTGAGGGAGTGTGCATGTCTTCCACACTGCATATGTGGTAATCAGGAGAAAGCATATATGGACGTTCTCTCCATCTTACCATGTGGGTCCTGGGAATTGAAAGCAGGCCATCAGGCCTGGTGGAAATCACCTGTGCCAACTAAGCTACCTCCCCAGCGCCTCTTTACAGCTTTTGATAGTGTGTGGGTTTAACCAGATGCTGATATGACTTAACTATGTTGAGAAGCTTGAGAAGTTAAGTCTATTAAAAATTTTGTCACAATTTTGTGGTAATGTTTGAGTTTGGAGATTTCTGGTTGTTCGGCTCTCAGACTTTGAACTAACATGAAATATCTTTGATTTATTCAATGTAAGCCAAGCATTTTAAAAAGCTTTGTGTTCTTTTCCAAAAGTAACAGTGATACTCCTGCTAATATCTCATGATTCTTTAAGAAGAAACTGAAATAGATATGATGTTTGGTAAGAAATATGTAAATTTAAGAAGTCCAATTTAGAACTTTATAGCTAATCAGTTTTGCAAATCATAGTGTGGCAGTAATCATACTATTGAGGAGGTGGGAGGAAAGAAGGTCAGGGTCATAGCTGTCTAGTTATTTCATTTGTTTTTACAACACTTTGTGTCTTAAGTATTTCTCCATTGTATAACTTTTATTTATTTTATATGATATATATATATATATATGTATATATATATATATATATATAATATTACATGCACACATATATTTATCTTAATTCTTGTTATTGGGCAGACAGCACACATTTGGTTGTTAGAGGACAACTCTGTTAAATGAATGAATTCTCTCCTTGCAACCTTTCCATGTGTTCTGGGGATCTAACTCGGTTGCTAGGCTAACCAGACAAATATCTTTACCCTCAAGGTATTTTGGCAGTCCTGATCAGTTTTTAAAAGTTTTAAAAAATATATATATATAGCATATATGCATGTGGAGGTCATAGAACAACTCGGAAGAGTTACTTTTCCTTCTACCTTGTGGGCTCCAGGGATTTAACTCAGAGGTCCTCAGGCTTGGCAAAGCAAGTGCCCTTACCCACTGAGCCATCTCACTTTGCCCCCTGATCAATTGTTTAAATGTGTGAATACTCTGAACACCTAGAAGCTGTGCCATCTATTAGTAATTCTTGTTTCTCCTGAAGAACTACTTATCTTCCTCTAATGAGAATTATTTAATAGCCATTTCTTTTTCTTTTTTGTGACATGGTCTTTTATGTAGTCTAGGCTGGTCTCAGACTCAAATTTGCCTTTCCAAGTGCTGTCAATGTGTTCTTCTCCTCCCTTCCCCTCCCCTCCCCTCCCCTCCCCTCCCCTCCC
>NW_021604658.1:10393226-10422818 GCF_004785775.1 Grammomys surdaster
AGAGAGAGAGAGAGAGAGAGAGAGAGAGAGAGAGAGACAGAGAGAGAGAGACAGAGAGAGAGAGACAGAGAGAGAGAGACAGAGAGAGAGAGAGACAGACAGAGAGAGAGACAGACAGAGAGAGAGACAGACAGAGAGAGAGAGACAGAGACAGAAACAGAAACAGAAACAGAAACAGAATACAACAATCGAGGTAAAGGTAAATGTGAGCCAGGTAGGAATTGTGGCTCACTGGTTCACTGGCTCACTGGTTGGGGAGCTTTACAGGGGCGTCAGAATAAACAACTCAAAGCTTCCTTTACCATCTGGCTGACTGATTGGTTGGTTGGTTGGTTGGTTGGATGGACTTTTTTTTTCTAATATAATGAAGCAGATTAATGGTAAATACTGTTTCACGTCTATAGGTTTTCCCTCTTGTTATAATCTTCTTAGAATATATTTAAGGAAGCTGGTCAAGGAATATGAATATCTTTTAGTACTTCATAGTATTTGTGTGCTGTCATAGTTTCTAATTTTGGAAAATTGTTAACAGCATATTAGCACAAAGAGTAGATACAAACTTCTTGTTAGGCTACTTGCTCTAGAACTGATTGCCTTCCACTCAACTCCTGAGTTTACTTTCTTAAGGTAGGATGTTAATTGCCTTTGTGATAACAGAAACAGAGATTTAGTGAGCATTGATTATCTATCTGTCTGTCTATCTATCTATCTATCTATCTATCTATCTATCTATCTATCTAATATACATTAGTGTTTTGCATGCATACATGCCTTTGTGAGGGTGTTGGATCTTCTAGAACTGGAGTTACAGACACTTGTGAGCTGCTGTGTGGTGCTGGAAATTGAACCGGGCTCCTCCGGAAGAGCAGCCAGTGCTCTTAACCTCTGAACCATCTCTCTAGCCCCAAGATGGCATTGAATTTTAAGCTGTTTGAAAACTGTTCTTTCACTCTGCCTTGCTTCCTTTTGAGTGGAAATTCTTTGTTTTGTTTAATATTAATTCCAAGTTGGTGGATGTTTGCCTACATGTATGACTATGTACCACTTGTGTGCCTAGTGACAGAGGAAGTCATAAGAGATTATCAGATCTTCTGGAACTTGAGTTACAGATGGTTGTGAGCTGCCATGTATCCGTTAGAAGAACAGTCAGTATTTTATTCACTGAACCATCTCTCCAGCTCTATTTTTGAGACAGAATCTCCCTATATGAACCAGGCTAGACTTGAACTCACAGAGATCTATCTGCTTCTACCTCTGCAGGGCTGGGATTAAAGGCTTATGCTACCAGGTTTGCCTTGAAAATTCATTTTTAAAAATTAAATGGAAAATGTTGAAGACTAAAAACATGTATTAGAGACTGTTGACCTTTCCATCCTTTCTATACCTCGCAGAGACATCCATTTACCTTTTCAGTTTGATAAAGACCCTAGTCTAGTAAAACTAAGGCTCTAAGCCTTCATCTTGAAACTCCAAGCAGACCTTCCAAAGCAAGATCTATTACTGAGATGATCGATGATTGAGAATTTTCACACCTCAGAAGGAAGAGAGATAGTTTTAAGTTTACAAGGTCTGTTTTTATGCTTAAACTTTCTTTTTGTTTTGTTTTGTTTTGTTTTGTTTTGTTGTGCTTTTCAGCAAATGTTAATATTCTGAGAGGAGGGCAGGGATGTTGCTAGGTGGTAGCTTGCTTATGCACTGTGAGACAGACCTAGCTTCAGTCTCCAGCACTGCAAAGGAAAAGAAAACTGAAAAAGCTTGAATAATCCTGTAATAAGTCATCTTACCCATGTTAGTTTTATCTTGTCAATAGAAAAGTCTCATCTACATAATTCTTAAAGCTATAAAGTTATATAACTGATGATTTGTGTTTTTTTTTTTTTAAAAAAAACCAATGTTTTTTTTTTTTTAAGGTAACTTTACAAGTTTCAGAATTTTATTTTATTTTTTTCTTTTTTTCGAGACAGGGTTTCTCTGTACAGCCCTGGCTGTCCTGGAACTCACTCTGTAGACCAGGCTGGCCTCGAACTCTCGAACTCAGAAATCCTTCTGCCTCTGCCTCTCAAGTGCTGGGATTAAAGGCATGCGCCACTACCGCCCGGCCCAGAATTGTATTTTATTATTGGAAAAAAAAAAGACTGTGGAATTAACTGTACAGAAGGTTATTTTTAATTCACTTTAATTTGAGTCTAGTTCTTTTAGGTTTGGAAATTTGTTTATTTAATAAATTTTACTTGAGGGATTTTTCTTTTTTTTTTAAAGCCTATATATAAAAAGCAAAGCAGAAAATCAGTAGAGTAGAATTATGCAAATGGTGGTAGTCATTGCTTTTGTATCACTTGCTAACACTGTCTCCTGCTGTCTTTTGTTTATTGTCTGTATTTGGACTTTTCTACTTTTATAGTCTAGTGTTTTCAATTGAGAATGTGAAAGGTGTAGCTCATAATTAATATCTAGAACTACAGGTATTTAATTTTTATGAGTAAACATCAAAGAATTTCTGGCCATTTTATTTAGAAACCATAAAAATGAATTAATTGATTTCCCCCTCAAATATATAAAGGGATGAATGGATAAGGCAGAGATACCAAGCTGTCTTCCTATAAGTTCAGAAGATTAAATTAAAGGAAATAATTTTGTTGGTTTTGGTACATTTTGAGGAAGTATCTTGTGATCATGTGGATGATAACAAAGGGATATGTGCTGAGGTAGAGCATGGCCCCTCTTTATATAGAGAGAGAGAAAGAGAGGGAGACTCTAGTTTGAAAAGAAGCCAACCTTCTGTTGTGGCTGCTCTGGATCTTGAAGGCAGTGACAGATTGTTAGAAGTCTCTAACACTGGAAGTTGTTGAAGTTATCACTCTTCTCTTTTAAGGGTTCATGAGAGTTTTAAGATATCATTGAACATTTTGTTTTTGATTAATGACATGTAATATCTTTCTGAAAAATCTTTTGACAGATGTGGTGAAGGCCTTGGTCAGGGACAGGTTTCTATCACTTTTGATGTGTTGTCTGAGATGGTTTGCTCTTAAGTCAGCACTTGGTTCATGTTTACTTTTTGGGCTTTTGATGGTAAATTGTTGAAGGAGAATCTCTGAAAGGCCAATGTTAATCCTCTGAGGTCCAATAACAATTAGATTATCTGCCTTCCATGAACAGTAAGAACTAATGATCCTTTTGAGAAGGCAAATAATAGTTGGATGTGGCATTCTAGCAGGTCTGTTTCTCTTTCTTCCCCCCATAGGCCTATCAGCAGTCTGATGGGGCAGAAGACAACAGAGATGGAAGGTGTTCCAAACTTGGCAAAGGCCACCAATCTGAGGAGGTAAGCTCTAATTGTGAGCCGGCAGAGCAGGTGGCTCTTCCTGCCTCAATCCTATCCATGTGCTCTCTGGAAAGCTGGATAGAAAGAGCATCCAAAGTGAGCTAAAGCATCTCCATCAGCTTGTGCTAGAGGGGAAGGTGTAGAGGGTTTTTTTAATGTTCTATTTCTTGCTCTTCCCTCCCCCATTCCCTTTTAGACCCTGTGGTTTTATTTTGTTTTTCTTCCCAAAAAATTAGCAGTTAAAAATAGGCAGATTGGCTATCTGTTGTTTGGGGATAATCATAAACAGATTCTTCTTGATTTCCAGTTAATGCTAGGTTATATAGAGCTAGCCTTGATGAGTATAATAATCACAAGAGTTTAAGGTTTTTCCTGAGATATTTTTAAAGTTTGGGTTTGCTCATTAACAAGAAATGATCTTTTAATATATCTTAGATGTACTGCAACATAGGTGTTCCTTAATGCTGTGGAACTTGAGGCTGTGGGGATATGGACAGTTGTTGCCGAAATGGGGTTTTCCTTCCTACTTTCCCTTTGCTTCCTCCCTATCTTTTTCTCCTTTAATGGTTTCTTAACGGCACTCAGGACTCTCAAGGTGGCTTTTCCTGTGTTAATAGATATTTTCAGAAATGGTTATACTGTTTACTGTTACTTAGTTATTCTTACTGGATATGTTGTTGTCTGGAATCATTTTCAGAAAAGAATCAGTACTTCTGAAGTTGATCTTGGCACATATTGGAGGATATGTATATAGTATATAATTCTGTATTTATCTGATATTGTATGATATTTATATGATTTGGAGTATATGTGCCTAAAAAGGTAATATTAGTATTTAAATTATAGTACAAGTAAAGAAAACATGAAACACAGAAAGTTATCAGCTGTTTCTATCTAGATATTTTTTGTAGGCATTAGGAAGGAGAAAATAACCATTAGAGGCACACTCCCAGTAACACAGACATAGGCTTCTCTTACAGCATGGCTCTATGATCTAGAATGCCTTTTATGAGGACTTCAATATATATATTTATAAACTAAAGTACATTGTAAATTTAACTTTGATTGCTGTAGTGCATAAGCTATGAAAATTATCTAGCTAAAGACTGAATAATAATGTTCCAGCCTGGTGGACTGCATTTATTACAGAAGTCCTGTGAAGTTTTATCACCTAGTGCCATCATAGCTGAGCTTGTATATGTATATTGTATGTTTGCACAGTGATGGAATTGGGTAGTGAAGCAGTTCTGAGGATATATCCCTACAGTTAAGACACGTGACTTACGTTTCATCTTGTTTGCATACATTTTTATTTATTTAACTTGTTTGTTTGTTTGAGACAGCGTTTTCATTGTGTGGCCTTGGCTGTTTTAAAACTAGCTCTGTAGACCAGGCTGGCCTCAAACTCACAGAAATCCGCTTCCCTCTGCCTCCTCAGTGCTGGGATTAAAAGCGTGCAGCACCAACACCTGGCTTCATGTAAAAATTAAAAAATTAAGTTTTTCTGATAAATCAGTAGCTTCTTTGGAAACACAGACATTTTATAAGTTTATTATATTCATGTGCATTAAGTTGGAAGACTAGAAGCAGAAGTGGAGGATTGGTTGGGTCTGTTTATAGTGGGTCAGGCATAGGGGTAGGATACATAACTAGAGTGGTAGGATGCAATAGGAAACTACTTTAGGTCACGTTTAGGCACCTTTGCCTCAGCTTAGCTTTCATTAGGTGGCGTATTTGGTCATGTGTTAAGGCTAAATGGATTTAGAGCTTAGCACCTATCTATGTATTCTTTCTGCTGTGAATTGAGGATTTTATTTTGGGGGTAGAATCAAAAGTATCCCAGACAGGCCTTGAACTTAGCTGGGGATGGCCTCCTAATTCTCCTGCCTTTGTTTCCCAGGTGCCACCAAGTTCAACCTAGTTGAAAATATATTAAAACACATTTTTAAGTTAAGAAAATGAACTTTTGAGCTTTAATAGAAATGGTATTTGTGGCATTTAGCTCTTACAAGAATAACTGATAAAATAAACTGGCAATCTATATAATGGATATAATCCAGCCACAAAAAGTTAGGGGCTGACCTTAAATACATACTCCTAAGTGAAAAAAGTAGTTTGAAAAGACTGCATACTGTGTGATTCCCAACTCTAGGACATTCTGGCAAAGAAAAACTACAAAGACAGCACAGAGATCAAAGATTATGTGACACTCTTAGTATGAATGATAAGACTGGGGCAAGAGATGGGGCTCAATTTCATACCTATTTTTATTTTATTTATTTATTTATTTTTGGTTTTTCAAGACAGGGTTTCTCTGTGTAGTCCTGACTGTCCTGGAACTCACTCTGTAGACCAGTCTGGCCTCGAACTCAGAAATCCCCCTGCCTCTGCCTCCCAAGTGCTGGGATTAAAGGCATGCGCCACCTCCGCCAGGCTTTTTTTTTTTTTTTTTTCATATCTATTTTTAAAAGTCCATTAAAACACCAGATGCACCATACACACCTACAGTCATGCTCTTCAAGATTCTGAAGAGGATTACTGTGAGTTTTAAGGCCAGCCTGGACTTCACAGTGGGTAAGATCCTGCCTCAAAAACAAAGGAAACAAAAGACAACAACAAAAAACTTAACACACATAGTGGCTCCAGGTCAGCTGCTAAAACCACATGGTAAGATCTTGTCTCCAAACAAAGAAAACTAACACATAACGTAAGGGACAAGTATTCTGTAATGCCTATTTATTTAACATCTATGTATATCTGTACATATGTATATATCTGTTTATCAATATATTCATCCATGCCTTTCCTTCCATCCATCCACCTACTCACCCACCTATTAGTCAGTCAACAAAGTCTCTTTGCCAGGCTGATTTCAAGCTGCCTCGCCTCACTTTTCTAAGTGTTGGGTTATAGGTATTTAGTATCTCACCTAGCTTCAAATGATGTTTTATGAAAAAATAAGAAAATGGTGCCACGTGGAAATAATTGAAGCAGAAAGTAATCTTAATGACTAGAAAGATATGAATGGAAGCTGAAGGAATTATAAGTAAAGATAAACTGAAATGTTTAGAAAAACAAAAAAGCCGAGTGATGGTACTCCTTTAATTCCAGCACTTGGGAGGCAGAGGCAGGTGGATGGATCTCTGAGTTTGTAGCTAGCTTGAGTTCTAGGACAGCCAAGGCTACACAGAGAAACCCTGTCTCAAAAAATAAAAGCAAAACAAAACAAAAAAAGGAATATTTGTGGATAAACTTAAGCCAATCTTAGTGATGATATATATTAATTCAGATAAATTTGGAAACACAGAAATCAATCATATACTGGGGTTATAATTTCAATGAAGCTATATAAGCCAAAGTTAATTAGCAAGCTAATATAAATCAATCAGGATCTGTTTCTGTAAGCTATAGGCTCTGGTCAACTCTTAGGAAACAACATGCATATCTAAGCATTTCTAAGGTATACTTTCTCATAATTAGTTGTCACCATCTGGAAGTTAGGGGTCAAAGTCAAGCAATAGCCAGGTTGCTATTTTATTTTATTTTATTTTATTTTATTTTATTTTATTTTATTTTATTTTATTTTCTGTCCTGAAGCCCTTCTCTTTGGCTTGCAAGTCATTGTCTTTTTTCTGCATGTTCACATGGCTATTGCTGTGTCTGTGTAGAATGAGAGCTCTAGTGTTTCCTACAAGGATATCAGTCCTGGTGGGTCAGTGCATTTGCTGCCTGTTAATTATACTCCTAAAGACTATTGCCAAATATGTTTTTTGAGTTTGTGAAATGAGGGCCCAATTTAGTCTTTTAACAAGACATCAATGTTCTCCATGGGGTTTGGGAGCAAAAGGTGGTGTGACTTGACACATTGGATCCTGTAAAGTCTTGTGCACCATTGTAAGAATGTTTCCTTATTTTAAATAAAACAGGGAAAATTGAAGAATTTCAAGGATGGTATTTTACCCCAACTATATAACAAAAGCTAAGTAGATACACTGGTCAGGAGATAATTGTAATAGTCGTACAAGCATTAGATAATATGCTAGAATAAAATTTGATGGCACAGATGGAAAAAGTAGTCAAAATCTAGATTTATTTATTATTGTTTTTGAGACAGGATCTTACAAAGTAACTCATTGGCTCGAACTCACTATGTAGACTAGGCTGGCCTTGAACTCACAGAGATCCTCCTTCCTCTGTCTCCCAACTACTGAGATTAAAGCCACCACTACCACACATGGCTTAGATTTATTTTTAAAATTAGATACATTGAATTTACTGATAGATGGTGTGCTCTTTTCACTGAATTGACAAAATAACTTGAATGGACAACTTGAGGGAGGAAAGATATATTTTGGCTCATTGTATCAGAGATTTTAATCCTTTGTGTAGGGAGGATATGGCAGGAAACAGATGGAGGGAAGGAGTAGAGACCAGGTGTAACATTCAGAGTTATGGCCCAGAACCCTACCTCCTCTGGCTAGTCCCTGTCATACCATTTCTATCATCTCCTAAAATAAAACTACCAGCTTGGGACCAAGTGCCCACCTTATGAGCTTGTGGGAGATATTTCAGATTGACATAACAGGTGGAGTTATGGTGTGGAAGGAGGGATGAAGAGAGAGACAAGGGGGTTGGAGGAAGGGAGGATAGTTATAGGACTTTTGCCTGAGTAAGGTTATAGGAATGAACTGCTTTGGGAGACAGTTTTTTGTTTTGTAAATATCTTACAGTTCATATTGTTTGTTTTTAGTATATTTTTTCTGTATTTGCCTTTTGTTTGTTTTGTTTTGTTTTTTGAGATTAGGGTCTTACTCTATAGCACTGGTTAGCCTGGAACTCTACTACATAGACCATCTGGCCTCAAATTCATGGAGATACACCTACCTCTGCCTCCCTAGTACTAGAATTAGAGGCATGTATCATCGTGCTTGGTTATAGATTATCTATCTATCTATCTATCTATCTATCTATCTATCTATCTATCTATCTATCTATCTATCTCTATCATCTATCTACCCATCCCCCTATCTGTCTCTACCTACCTATTTATTTCGAGACAGAGTTTCTCTATGTAGCCTTGACTGTCCTGGAACTTATTCTGTAGACCAGACTAGTTTTGAACTCAAAAAAATCCCTCTTTCTCTGCTTCCTGAGTGCTGGAATTAAAGGTGTGCACCACCACTGCCTGGCTTTTATTTTTACTTTTAATGCATGTGTGTGTGTGTGTGTGTGTGTGTGTGTGTACACACATGCATGTGGAAGCCAGAATAGGGCATCTGTTCTCTTGGAGCTAGG
Source organism: Grammomys surdaster (assembly GCF_004785775.1). Lineage (NCBI taxonomy): Eukaryota > Metazoa > Chordata > Mammalia > Rodentia > Muridae > Grammomys > Grammomys surdaster. Next base: position 10,401,844 of record NW_021604658.1, read on the forward strand.
GTTACAAGCACTTGTGAGGTACTCAGTGTTGGTATTAGGGGGCAAATTTGGGTGATCCAGCCCATTTATTTGTTGAGATAAGAGTCTAATTATATAACTCTGGCTGGTGCAGAACTCACTCTTATTTAGAACTTGTGATCTTCATGCCTTCATCCTCCAGGGGCCAAGATTATAGGCACCACCATTCTTGGCCTAGTCTTGTATTTTTATTTTCTGTGAAATACTTTCAGTACCTGTCTATTTCCATAGGCATAATTCTGTATTGGTGTTTTCACTGTTTTTGTCTGGCATTCCTTGTAAGCAGCACCTTTAATTAATTTGTGTGGAAATAATATCTGTGCCAACATTACTCTTTGTCCTTTGCAAATATTCACTCCCTTAATCCTAATGTGAACTATTATTACTAAACAAGGAAATAAGCCCGAAGAGGTTAATTTAACTGAAGTCACGTGACAGTAAGATACCAAAGCATTATATTCTGTTATAGGACTTTCATTTCATAATTTCCTATATTTCTCCACGATGGTAGCATGCTTGCATTCTTACTGTAAATTCTGAGCAGTTTATTTAAATCTTCTGATATGTGCTATGCATATAGCAATTGTTAAAGGACATACTAAATGAATTGAATATTCGAGCTAAAGGAAGTCTCTAGGTGAATAGATAGATACAAATGGTGTTTGAACTGGAGTGGGATGGTTAATAGGCTACTAAATCTATCTCAAAGGTAATTATTATAATTTCTTTAACACTTTATGTGTTAGTTTTGTATTTTTTAGTTTCTGCTTTTCTTGCTATCTTACTTGTGCCATTTATCCTTGATGAGTTTGAAAATAATTTACTAATTCTTGTATAGTATTCCTGATTTGAGAACGTGAATATTTTCTCTACTTTGCTATGGGTTGACAAGTAAGCCCTTTTCAGCTTTGAATGATTAAACACCATTTTAATGCCTCTAGGTGTGTGGTAGTAAGCTTTTCATCACTGGCAAAAACACCGATAAGAACAGTTCAGTGGAGGTGAGGGAGGTCTGTATCAAATCATCATCACAGAAGTTTGAGTTTGACTGGATGAGAGTGTGTGTATGTCTCCTATTGATGATATCTGATCAGTCACCTTTTCAGAGAGCCTATAACACACAGGCCTTTAAGGTACATTTCATATTCAAATGATAATATTGGGTACATGTATGTATTTCTTAGCAGTAAAATATTTGTCAAAGAGTTGGCAAACCTTCGCCTTGTTAATTCTTGCCAAACTGTTTTGAATTTGATTTTTTTGTTTTGTTTTTATTTTTCAAGACAGGGTTTCTCTGTCCTGGAACTCGCTTCCTAACTGACTTCAAACTCACAGAGATCCACCTGCCTCTGCTTCCTGAGTGCTGGGATTAAAGGCGTGCACCACCACTACTCAGCTTGTTTTAAAATTGAATGTAACATTTTACTCCTACCAGCAATGTAGGAGAGTTCTATTTTTTCCCATTTTCAGCAAGCATTTGTTGTCTTATATTTCTTATTTACGCCAACTTGATCTATACTATGCTGATTACTCATTTTAATCTATATATCAATGGGTTTTTCATTACTATTAACAAAGTACCTGAAGCAGGCCAACTTTATTTTTTTCTTTTCTTTTTATTGGATATTTTATTTACATTTCAGATGTTATCCCCTTACCCCATCTCTCTCCCCCCCACCCCCACCCCTGCCCAGGAACTCCCTATCCCATCCCCCCTCCTCCTGCTTCTGTGAGGATGTGCCCTCACTCCCCCCCCTCACCCCCACTGGGCATCCAGCCTTCACGGGACCAAGGATCTCCTTTCCCACCTATGCTGACAGGGCTATCCTCCCCTACATATACAGCTGGAGTCGTGGGTCCCTCCCTATGTGCTCCCAGGCTGGTGGTTTAGACTCTGGGAGCTCTGGTTGGTTGGTATTGTTGCTCTCCTCATGGGCAGGCCAACTTTATAAAGAAAGATTTATTTAGTTCTTAGTTCTAGAGGTCCAAAGTGGAAGAGAAAGGATTTGGGACTCATTGGGCCTCTAGTTATAGGCCTGGTGACCAATGGCAACACAATGTTGGGAACATCTTGAGGGCAACTAAGGGTGAGGTTCTTTCTTCCAACAACTTGCTGTTTTTTTAAAATCTGATGAGATTTAATGTCTTCCAAGGACAGTCTCTAATCACCCAAGGATCTCACCATGCCTTATCTCTTGATAGTTTCATACTACCTCCCAACACTGCCACCATAGGGACCAAGCCTGCAACATACTAACCCTCAGGGACAAACCATATCCAAACAAGAATGGTCTCCCTAATGATTCATAAGCTGAGTATGCATTTTCACTTGGCAATTCGATGTTTTCTTAAGTTTCTGAGACTAGGTTATCCTATAAGAAAATGGAATTGTTTGAATTGTATCCCCTGGCAGTGAAATTTTTTTTCATGATTATTTTTGTTTTCTGTGTATGAGTGTCTTGCTTACATTTTGTGTCTGTACAATGCATGTGCCTGGTGCCTGTGGAGGCCTGAAGAGAGGGATGGATCTTCAGGAACTGGAGTTACAGATGGTTGCAAGGCACCATGTGGATGCTGGGGACTGAACCTGGTCCCTTACAAAAGCAGTGAATGCTCTTAACCATGAGCCATTTCTTCAGTCCCCCACACTCAGGGTGGGTAGGTTCTATCATATAAAACATTAGAAGGAATATTTCTCTTTTGCTTTTTTGGAGACTGGGTTAATAGTCCAAGCTGACCTGGAATTCACTGTAACTAGGCTGATGTCAAAATTATAGCAAACATCCTACCCAAATGCTAGGATTCTAGGTGTGATCTAACATACCTGGCTAAAAGTGCATTTCTTGAGGCAGTATAGCATGGTACCCAGATGCCTATGTTAGGAAAGAATCGTCTTTGTGACCTTTAGTAAGTTAGCCATATTGCCATAGTAGCCTTCTCTCTAAATTGAATATAAAATGATGCTTCTATCATAATATGATAATAAAATCATTTTATATCCGGTTTGTAGGGCAGTTCATCAGTGCGGTATTAATATAAATTTTATGAATTTATTTCAAATGGGTTGACAGAATCATGGGGCTCTAATCTATAGTACATTTGAAGCTGAAATTTATGAATGATATTGGCTTTTATTTTAGCCTTAGTCTGTCTGTCTTTCTTTTTTTGCGCATTATCAAGAAAACATTGATTAGTAGAGCCAGTGAGGCGGCTTAGTTAGTTAATGGCACTTGCTACCAATCCTGAGATGGCATAGAATCCATATGGTAGAAGGAGAGAACCAGTTGCAGCAGGATGTCCTCTGACCTTCACACAAGACTGCGGCATACATGCCAACCCTCCCAGTATACACAAACCATAACTAAGTGTAATAAAAATTATAAAAATATGAATTGACAAAGATGAATAATTAAAAATGTTTATCTGGTAGTCTCGGGATTTCCTTAACTTTTAAATAAGCTTAGTTAATAAGTAGTAAGCAATGTTTAGTACCTTTTTAAGGTTTAATTTTATTCACTTATTTATTTGTATATCTGTGTTTATGTCTGTGCGTTTGTGTGTGTGTTTACATACACATGTACATGAGCTCCTGAGTGCATCTCATGCATGCAAGTGCCTTTGGAGGCCAGCAGATCAGAATCCCTAGAGCTGGACTTCCTGCCAGGTCTGGGTGCTGGAAACGAACCTTGGGTCTTCTGCAAAAGAAGCAAGTGCTTTTAACTGCTGAGTGGTCTTCATCATATAAATAAATGACATTGTACTTTTTTCTTACTAATCCTTCAAAAAATTTTATTTTGAAATTGTCACTAAATATCCACAATTTGCATAGATTTCCTGGATTTTTTTCCTTATGTATTTTTGTTTTAAATGAGTAGCACCACAAATTTTCAGATTTCAGCACCTGTTGTGTTATTCTAGTGCATCTATATTATTAGCGGCTTATTATTGCTTTAGGTCACAGCATAAAGTCAAAAGCAGATGTGTTCATTACGTGTCTATGTAAGAAAGTGCACTCTATAAGTACTGTGGACCATGGTGTAAATTTATTGAGCCAAAGACATACAGGCTTGAGTTACGAACAAATTATAACAAAAAGAATTTGAGTTCTCCTAAATAATGACATATTCCTAAGACATTCCAAAAAATTCTGCGAGGTAAATGTATATAAACCCCAAATCGGGCAGGGCAGCACATTAATGTTTTTGGTGCGTCACATATAAACATGCCGCATATGAAAATGTATATGTGCTTTCAGAGTTGACAGTAGTTGTGTTTGCAGCTCATTGGTTGACCTTACACAGAGAACCAATTGATCCTGACTTTGCAGCAGACTTAAATGAGTCTCTTGACAATGTCACTAGCACCGTGGCTTCTGCTGCCCTTAGCTACGGTGGGCTTCTTCAGCCGCCTACCCAGTCTGCCTCTGCCTCGTAGCTCATGGTTTACTGTAGTAGCAGTGTATCAGGAGTGTGCTCATTAAAGGTCAGCCCAGTGTTGTTTATTTCTTTTTGGGTTTCCTGGAACCCTTCTGCTCTGAATAATTCTATTTTCTGTCAGTCTCATTTAAAATTCTATCCTGATATTTTGTGTCTCAGAATCTATCCCCCACAACCCACCTTTGGTTAGCCAGCTCCACATCAGTACACTTCACAAAATCCACCTGCAGAGGGAGCTAAATAAAAGATGAGACCCTGAACTCAAGAAGACTCAAAGCAGAGAATGTTTACAGTGAGATGTTGTCATCCTGCTAGTACTGAAAAAAGAACTTGATACTCGATGGTTGAGTTGAAATCAACCATCTGGGATCTAACACAAGGATAAGACTTGTGTGATTTTTGTTTCTGAATTCTCTATCATATAAAAACCTGTAAAAGGATGATCTGATACACATGTATATGTTAGAGAACCAATCTGACGTTTTCTTTGAAGATGGTATTTAAGGAAGGTGAAATGTGGTCACTTTGTGAAGAATTTCACATAGAATACTGGCCAAGGCTAACGTTTCTAAAGGTTGTGGATAACATAGAATACTTTAAAGACAGACGTCATAAGTACATTTCTTGTACATGTTTGATTAAGTATATGTATCTTGATTGCAGTCAGCAGACTTGAAGAGAGAGAAGCAGAACTGAAGAAGGAATATAATGCACTGCATCAGAGACACACTGAGGTGGGTGTCTGTCCTTAGTAGGTTAGTACTGGAACACAGAGATGATGGCCTTTATAAGTCTACATTTTCCTTGGAAAGTTAGAATAATTCATAGGCATCATTTCCAGAAAGTGTGTCATGTGGCATTTACCAAAGTTGACTTTTATTCTTTTTAAATCTGGAATTAAATTTTTCTGTAGGAAATTTATATGCCTCAGAATAATTTTAGTTATTTAAGACAGTTACTAGGTCAGCTAGCAAAACCTTTATGCATATAATAAAATGTTGACCTGATGCTGAGAAAATTGATTTACTACCAGTTAGGAAAATGCTGCATTGGTAAGATATTGGTATAGATCTCTACATATATAATTTAGTTGTAAAGGACTTATATTACTTATAATTTATATTGTTATATTATATTTTACATTAAATTATATTAAATTTATAATACAAATTTGTAATACATTAAAATGTGTTTAAATGATTCCAATTTTCATCATTTTATGTTTTTTGATATTTATTTATTTTTAGATTTGTATTTTTTATGAGTGTCCTACCTGTTTGTAAGTGCAGTGGCTACAAAGGCCAGAAGAGGGCATCAGATCCTCTAGAATTGAATTACAGATGGTTGTGAGCTTCCACATGAATGCTGCTGGCAAGTGAACCTAGCTCCAGGGTTTTTAACCACTGAGACACTTCTCCAGCCTTCTTAAGTATTTTAAATTAGTATTTGCAGCATATAATCCCTTTGTCACCCTTGTTTTTAAGAGTCCATTAGTCTTTAACATATTGTATTTGTTTCTGTCTTGTCAATGTAATGTTTGTTCCCGTGTGTTATGTTCAGTCTGGGATTCACATACCTAAATGAATTTTATAGTCCTGCCCTCTTCCCTCTCCTTCCTCTTTCTATAGCCCCGGCTTGCCTGGAATACACTATGCAAACCAGGCTGGCCTTAAACTCACATATACCTCTGCCTCCAATTCTGGGATTAAAGGTGTATGCCACCTCTTTTGGCCATTTTGCCTTTACTAATCCTGTCTTATGTTATACCTAATTCTAGGTTTGTTTGTTTGGTTATTTGTTTGTTTGTTTGGTTGGTTGGTTGGTTTGAGTTGGGTTTTTTGAGACATGGTCTCCCTGTGTAGCTCTTGCTGTCCTGGAACTCCTTTGTAGATCAGGCAGGCCTAGAATTCAGAGATCTGCCTTCCTCTGCCTCCTGGGTGCTGGGATCAAAGATGTACACTAACACTGCCTGGCTTGATTCTAGTTTTTTATCCACTTACTTATTTAGGTGATGGTGACTGAGTCTGGGGCCTTGCTCATGCTCCCACAGTCCTATTTGTAGACTTCAGTTCCTGTTTTTCTTCCATTGCTGTGTAACCTATCCTGCCTATGGTAGGGACCAATGGTGCTGCTTTAAACATCATAAAATCACATTATACTCAGTTTTGTTTGCTTTGAATACTGCAGAGTTTCTTTCCCATTCATGGGATTGAGGTTAAGCATTACTACCCCAGAACACAAATTGTCACAGAATTAATACAGGTAGAAGGAAAAGTTTGATCATAAATGGTCATAAGGCCCTGGAAAGATGAAAGTAGGGTTTTTTTTTTTATTAAGTTAAAAATACTCATGTCTTAATAATATATTGTTTATGAGATATTAAGGGTATTTTTAAAAACTTGGTAGTTAAAAGCCTATTGTTGATGCTTTTTATACCACTTGATTTCTTTATCAGAGTAAGGTCCTGTATGTATGTAGTATTTACTTGCTTTGCTTATTTATTAATGATGATAATTACAAAATATATTTGGAAAAGTATGTTTAAATGTAATAAGTAATAGTAATGAATGATGATGTTTTTAAAGTAAAGTTATAACTTTTATAGTAATTGGAGATTATTAAATTATGATATAGTATTAAAATGTATTTAAATTACTTATATTCTTTTTAAATATAATACATCTTTAAAGAGCAAATATAAAGATTTTATTTTTCTAATACCTATTTAATAATAGTGAAGGTACATTTCTATAGAAAATTTAAAACCTGCCATCTATTTCCTATGAAAAGGTATAATAAGTTTTCTGTCTGTTTCCATGCCTTCAGAGATGTACACTATTGGAAAAAAAATGGTCTCAAGAAAGCATAGTTACCAAGCCAGAGACCTGGGCCTGTACAGTCATCAGGCAACTTTTCCTTTTCTGACTGACAGATCTTTCATAGGATCCTCTCCTGCAGTTACAAGAGGCTTCTATCTTTTGCCCTGACAGACTCTATTTTATTTGCTTCAAAGTGGGCTTATGTAACAGGCTGCTTTAATGTAATAAAATGTAATGTAATTAGGCTTTTTATGTAATAAGGCTGCTTTAAAATGTTAGTCTGTTTACTATAACGTAAAATTTTCTGTTTATCCATTCAATTAGCAAGAATAAGTAGCTCTGTAATCCCTTAGGGTACCTTTTAAAGGTAAACTCCAGAAAAAGGGACTCTGTAGCCTATTTATTGTTATTTTCAAGGAAGGTAGCATTTACAGACACAGAGTTATTTAAATGTTATTTTGACAAAACACATTGTTTACTGCTAACAGTGGGAAATTTATTCTGCTTTTTGAAAATGTGAATGACCATTCTTTAATCAAATAGTAAATTTGTATTAGTGATTTTACTTAAATATATATATATCTTGCTCTATAACTAACTAACTAACTAACTGACTGACTGACTGACTAACTAACTAACTAACTAACTAACTAACTAACTATTAGTTTCCCAACAAAGCCATGTAGGTAAGAACATGTTTCTTTTGGTTCACTGTTCAGGTTCCAGTCTATCACGGCAGGGGAGACATGGTGGCAGGCTCCTGAAGCAGCTGGTCATTTGTACACCATCAGGAAGCACAAAGCATACAGATTCTCAGTAGACTTTTTCCCATTTATGCAATGTGAGATCCAAGTCCATGGGATGGTTCCACCTTCATGTAGGGTAGTTCTTCCCACCTCAGTTAATCTGTACAATGCTTCACAGATGTGCCAGTGGCTTCTGTGCCCAGTGGTTCTAGAGTCTGTGAAGTTGATAATGTTAACATGACACTGACTGCTGACTGACTAAAAAAAAAAAAAAAAAAGACACACCTTAAAGACAGCACAGGGGTGAGGAGTGGTTATTTTAAAACATTGAGACCACATGACTAGTTTTCTTATGCTAACCACTACACGTGTGAACTTTGTACAGGCCTGGGAGAGTTTCCTATTGAGACCATTTAAGTACATTCTTAGTGTTTTCTTTGGCCAACTTATCACTTCTTCCTATTTTACACTTTGAAAGTTTTAGAAAGATATTCTAGGGTGATGTACCTCAAATCCTATGCTAGTGACTAGTTATGAAATCTGGTCTTCCTGATTCTATGATTTTAGGTTTTTTTCTATGCTGTGTATGTATGTACCTGTGGTATGTGTTATGTGTATGGGTATTTTTGCATGCATGTATTTCTGTGTACCATTTGTATATCTGGTGCCATGGAGGCCAGAAAATGGTGTCAGATCCCCTGGAACTGAAAGCTGAGAGTGCCATGTGAGTGCGGGGAATTAAACCAGGTCTTCTGAAAGAGCATCCAGCATTCTTCAACCACTGAGCTATCTTTGTTATTGTTTAAGACAGGATGTCATGTAGTTCAGGCCAGTCTCAAACTAGCTGAGGATGGACCTTTAAACTACTCATTTTTACCTCCAATTCCAAGTGCTAGCATTACAGGCTGAATGCTCTAGATGTTTTTCTGAGCCTTTATGTTTCATGGAATCCCACTGGTTTTAAGACAATAGGTTTGAGAACTGCATGTAGAAAGATTTAAGGTTGACTACAAAGAGTCTATGCTCCAGTCCAGTTGTTTTGCTTTTTGGTTTTGTCAGTGCAGAGTTGGCCTTTGCTGTGAAGACAATTCAACCAAGAGCAGTCTGTGCCTGTCCCAAACAACAGTTTTTCAGACAATACAGTTGAATCCTTGATGAGTCCAGCTGTTACAGAATTTACTTCTAGCTATGTGAATTAATTTGCTTACTGGGAAATTAATAGCTTATCTGAGGTGGAGGAGGACGAAAACTAGTAGACTTGGTAGTACCTTGTATAAAAAGTGCCCTGGTCCACTCTCACATCTTTTTTCTATCTGGAGTGTTGGGGTCTTCCCCCTCCCTCCATCACCCTCCCACCTCCCTTTTTAAAATCATAACGATAATGTGAATTATTTTAAAATTTTTATGTGCAGTGTATTTTTTATTCTGTTTGTTTGTTATATATATAGCTTGTTATTTTAAATATATCAGGAAATGCCTTAGGGTGTGGGATTTTCTTGTGGGTGTGAGGAAGAAAAGACAATGAGTTCATTGCTTGCCTGAAGAGTTAACTAAAAAGGCCAGATGCATCCTGGTCCTGCAGTGTTTAACTACTCAAGTAGCTGCATCAAACAGATTTGAGTCCCAGCTTTAAAGCTAATGGTGGAAAACAGTTTATTGTTAGCTATTTAACTTAGGAGAGTTATTTTCTCCTGTACCTGGGGATTATCTTTAAAACTGTGATACAGGGAGGGTTAAATTAAAAATATTTCTGTTAAAGTGGTTGGCATTCAGTATGATAGCTGCTGTTTTGCTGTTCCTCTGTCCTAGTAAGGGCTACTTTAGTGTGGTCTGTGTTTTCATATTAGACCATTTTGGAATGCCAGGATATTATCTCTGTAATAAGTCATTTGAAGTTTTCAAATATAGTGTTTTCTAAATTTTAAATATTTAAGCATCTATGATAATAGAGAATCAATCTATTTGAATGTAAAATTAGTTCTATCTTTACATTTTGCTTATTAATGAATTACTTATAAAGGCAATCTGAAGGAAGTTTCTTTTTTTTTTTTTAAACATTCTTCCATTTGAACAAATCACCTCTATATGATTACTATCCAGATGTGAGAACTCAACTAACACTTTCTAGGACCTTTTTGACATTTTTATTTACATATATTAGGTCCAACATTCATTTTGCTATATTAGTCTTAGTTTATTTTTTTTTCTTGAAGTTTCTTCTTGATACAAGAAGAAAGCAGCTCATTATTCCTGATTTGCTGGCACAACCAAAACTTTTTATGCAAAATTCTTAAAATGGTATGGAAGGGAAAATAGACATTTAAATAAAACATGTAAATATCCTTGTGATTCTGTATTCATTTTTCTTTACTGTTAACAGTTCTCATTTTGACTAGTCTCCTTTTTTAAGTTTTATTTTTATTTGTGTGGTGTATGTGTGGAGGCCAGGTGTATGTGAGTTCACTTAGAATTTTTCAGCTCTTGAACTAATGTTTTTTAAAAACTACTTTTAAAACTCACTCTCTCTCTCTCTCTCTCTCTCTCTCTCTCTCTCTGTGTGAGTGTGTGTGTGTGTTATGTCAAGGTTAGAGTACAGCTTGTAACTTTTTCTTCTACCATGTGAGTCCTGAAGATCAAACTCCCATCCAGATTTAGCTTTCTATCATGGCTCCTTATCTATGACTCAAAATCAAAGCAATTTTTGATTGTTATTTTCTAATTTTAATTTTTATTTCTATCAATTTGTTACTATTGTAGCTGATTATATTAAATAACTGATGTTAGTAAATTAGCACAGGAGAAAGTACTTTGAAATTCTTTCAACTATATAAATCTACAGAAATAATTAGCAATACTGTCTTTAAATTGAAATTTGTTTTTATTCTGGTAATTACTATTAATATGGAAAGATGAATATGCAAAATTTTTCTCAAGTTTGGCATTAATTTTGTTGTTTTCCATTTAAGTGCATAGATTTCTCAAATGCTATTTTTTTTTAATCAGCAGTCTCTTAGAACCTCCTACCAAAGTCTGTGTACTAATTTGTATTTATACCAATATTTTTTATTTAATAACATCACATATTTTTCAAAACTGCTATGCAATACAAAGGAAGGTATTAGCCACGCTTACTGATCTCTAGTGTCTTAACTGTGAGCATTTGCTCTTCCTCTGCTACCCCAAGTCTTCATCCTTAGGACTCAGTTCTTTACAGGAAATTGAGTAATCTTGTAAGAAAGTTGTGCCAAAATGTTTCCATTGTTATAACTCTGTCTTTTATTTTAGGTGATAGCCTTAAATTTTGTTTCTATTTTTTCTTCCTTAAAATAGATGATCCATAATTATATGGAACACTTAGAAAGAACCAAACTTCACCAGCTCTCAGGGAGTGATCAACTAGAGGCCACAGCTCACAGTAGAATTAGGTAAGCTTTGTTATATACACCTTTGCCTAAAAAAAAAAAAATAAATCAATACTCCATCTTTTTGTTTCTGTTTTTCCTGTTTTTCTGTCTGAGAACAATATTTAGTTGGCTTCCCCCAAATCTCTACAGGAAAGGGAAAGAATAGCATGCAAAAATAGAAATACCACTTAAAAAGTTAAATTATGAGCTTTATAAATTATACACAACATAGTGCAGGGTTTTCATTATTTTCTTGATACTTCATGGAAAATCAGAGTAGGTTTGAAATTTTTCAGTTTGTGGGTATGCTGAAGTTTTTCATTTCTCTCATATAATTGGTCCTTTTTGTTGCACAGAGGCATGTTTAAAAGGATTAGCCAGCCATCTGTTTGATGTAGGAGTGTGAATAAATTATGTAGATCGCTAGGTATTGTAGCCAATGAGCTAAGCCAAGACTCTTAGTGGAGAGGAACATAGTTAATAGGCTGGCTCTCCTCTGGGTTGCTGCATAAATGCTAGGAGCTGCAGCTCTATGGTTATGAGGGGGGGGGGGGGAGAGCGGAATGACGTCATCGCTTGGGAGCCGCTGCAGGATGGAGTGGAAAGCTGCTGTTGATGGCATTGTTTTTGTGGCAGCAGCTGAATGACAGATCCTCACTACAAAGATACCCTTTTGGCCCCCGTGTAGGCCTCCTGGTTCGGACATTTCACCATGCCAGCACAGCGCCATGAATCCTGGATGCATGCTGCTGTTTGTGTTTGGCTTTGTTGGCGGGGCGGTGGTCATTAATTCTGCTATCTTAGTATCTCTCTCTGTTTTGCTGCTTGTGCACTTTTCTATTTCTACCGGTGTGCCAGCGCTGACGCAGAACCTACCAAGGATACTCAGGTACTCTGTCCAGTCTCTCTTGGAAGCTCCTGCTTCGCTGATGGTTTTTTGTTTTTGTTTTTTTAATTCTTAGCACCATGAGTCTGCTTTGTAAGGATTTCTGTTGCAGTTTCAAACAATGGGAAACGGCCTCAAGCTAGGATGTCTATTATTTTGTAGGTTCCTAAATGGAACTCTGTTTTGTGTTTGGAAATTATAGAGCAAAAAAAAAAAAAAAAAGATTCTTTGTTGTACTTGTACATAACTATAAGGTCAGCGAAGTCTGAATGTTGAAAAGTAAGGAAGATCAAGAGCCGAGTACCAGGTCCAAGTTTGTATATAGCTCTGGATTTAGCTTCTGGGACAAATAGCTTTTATGCTTTGTGTTGCAAATGGTTAGCCACAGAATGTAGGTTTATTTTGTTTGAGTTATCCTTTGCCTGATGTAAGGTTTAATACCAGTTTTATAGTTTTGAATAACAGCTTATGGGAACTGATATTTTCCTGCTACTATAAAATATATTTTAAACTAAAAAAAAAAATTCTAAATACTTAAGACAAGACTAGAATGCCTTCCAGATTTGCACATCAAAGTTGTGCAAGCTTTACACAGCCTATTCACTATTGTTCGGTCAGATGTCGCCCTTGCTTTTCTTTGTACTCCTGGGTGACAAATTCCCGTGCCTGCTTGTGGGGGTGGTCGTCAGTCTGTGTAACTTTGCTGCTGTTCTCTACTTGCAGCCTGTGTGAACCACTTTCCACATCTTAAATGCTTACGGATTTGCTTTCTTGTTTTCTAACTCATGAACTCAAAGAATCTGATTTGTTGAGATTTCTCTTTTGTATATGACTTGAAATGAAGATTCATAGACTATAGCTAGTTAGTATCTAAGTGATTATAAAAATACTTAAATCCTAATTCAGATTTAGGCAAGAAGAATAGAAGTAGTTCCTTCCATGTGGTTCTTTTTATTCCTAGGCCAGCTCACATTTAATTTTTAACACTCATAAATTAGTTTTCTCGTATGGTCCAAAACTAGGTACTTGATCATTTATTTTCTTTCCTAATTTATTTGTTTTTCAGACAAGTCATGTAGCTTAGGCTAACCTTGAATCCCACAGGGAACAGTCTCCTCAGTGCTGGGATTACATACAGTTCTCTGCTGGGTTCTTTCCTGGGTTCTATAAAATTGAGGAAAAGTCTGACTATTTTATATATGTTAGTACATGAAAGAGTTCTATACAAATATATGTATATTTAGGATACAAGGAAACTAAAACTTGCAGGCTTGAAAATATGTATAATATTAATATGAGGCTAATATTAAGGGCTGGCTTAGGCTCCGCTGGAGAAGTATTGCCATGCAGTGGCTAAGACTTTAGAGTTGTACTGTCCCGTGTTTGCAACCTTGGGGCCTTTGGCAATTTGTTTAATCTCTTAGGTTTCTTCTCTTAAAGTATTTATCTCAGTGACTGATTTTAAAAATCAAGCAAGCTATTCCTTTGTACTTCATTACAGTTGCAGAATATATGGCCCATTATATAAGTATGTCAACTTCACAGTCATTTGTGTATCTCACAGTTTGTTTTTTTTTTAAGATTTATTTCCTTAATGTATATGAGTGCACTGTGGCTGTCTTCAGACACACCAGAAGAGAGCATCAGATCCCATTACAGATGGCTGTGCATGTGGTTGCTGGGAATTGAACTCAGGACCTCTGGAAGAGCAGTCAGTACTCTTAACCCCAGAGCCACTTCTCTAGCCCCTGTATCTCACATTTTTAATAGAAGTGATTTTTAGTCTTAGTCCTGCTGGTTACTAATATATAAAGTCTTAGAACATCATTTTCCCTATTCTAAAATCTGCAAAAGCAGTCCTGTTTCCTGGTTGGTTAGATCAGGTAAAGTACATCAATTACCTGGCTCAGTACCTTTGAGTATAGCCAAGAGGCTTTTTGAAATACATATTTTCAAAAATCATTTATACACATAAGCTGATATTTAAATAACCAACTAAAAATCAATATACACAACTAAAGCTACTAGCTAGAGAATCTTGCAAAGATTCTGATACTTGACAGCCTTGCTTCTGTTAGGGAGTAAAATGGCTGGACAGTGATAGGAAGTGTTTCAGTTTAGAGATTTAAATCTGCCTCTTAGTATTTTTCTATAGGCTCTCCATTTTTTGGCTAACTTTTCTGTGACTTTTGAAGTATTTAATACATACAATACCAAACATGCATGACAACAAAGTTCAAGACTAGTGTTTGTCTTTAAAGAACTTTGTTTTGAAAGTAGAATACTGTCAAACTTACAGAACTGGACATCTTGCCCCCATCAGTTATCTAATTGGTCAGTCCTCAGAGAAAGAAGCATAAGGTGATACTAATTTTCTAGATCTGGAGCAGAGAGGCCCGAGGCATCTTTGACCCATTTGACCCCTTCCTAGAGATCTGTTTTCTCAAAATTCGGTAAAAGCAAAATACAGAGTTGTGAATTTTCCTTGTATTTTGGAGTATAGATGGAATAGGAAAGGAAACCTTGGGTTTGAAGAGGACTCTTTGCTTCAGCTGTTTAAAGCATGTTCAGTCTTCCAAATGTTTAGAAAGGAGTTCATATGGGAAGAGGATTCCAGTGACTGGCTCGTAGCTCAAGAAATTTGTGCTAACTTTCTAGCTTTATATTAGATAGGCTCTGGTTAAATTCCTACTTCCTTTTCCCTTAAGGCATGAAGGTTGGTTAGAAAATAAAGTCAAATAGTAGTTTGGGAATCTCTGTTCCCAAAATGTTTTCCAAAATTGGGAATAGACACCAGGCTAGCAACTTTTCATTCTGTTAATTAAAGAAAAACAAAGCACTTGCTATCATTTAACGAGAAAAAAGAGGAATGAAGTTTAAGAACAAAGAGGCAGAAATGATGTAGTTTAAAGTAAAGGCTAATAAGTCTCAAGAAGCAACAAGTTCTGTTGCCTGGAAATACAAACATGCAATATGTAGTATACTTTCTATGGGGGGGGGCTTCTTTTGTCATTGACTTGTAAAATAGCTGACTAGCATTTATATTGTTTCAAATTTTTATTTATTTATTTATTTATTTATTTATTTATTTATTTATTTATTTATTTTTGGAGTATGAATGTGTAAGGTCAGAGGACAACCTGTAGGAGTTGGTTCTCTCCGCCATTCAGGTCCTAGAGACTGAACTCCGTTTGTCAGGCTTGGTGGCAATTGCCTTTACCCACTGAGTCATCCCTCCAGCCTTTTTAATTTTTTGGAGATAGGCTCTAATGTAAAACAGGCTGGTCCCTGTTGTGCTTTGTAGTACAAGGATGACCTTGAACTCCTGATCCTCCTCCTGTCTCTTTCTCCTACATGCTAGGACTCCATCACTCCCAGTAGAGAAAGACTTGGGAAAGAGCTTCTCGTTTTTCTTGACAGAAATTTTCTCATCTGCACTCTGCCTAAAAGAGCTCTTGTAGTATGATTTGTAGAAAACCAGAATTTTCATTAAAAACCTTTTGGATTTTTACTATTGAATAGTATCCCTGTTTCAAAGAGGATATTCATTTTCTTCTAGGCAGAAAATGGCCTACCCTAAAAACACTGTAGGTTGTGGAAGTGGGAAAACTAGGAACAGGGACTGGGAGGCTGCCTTTGCCTGTTCCCTATGACCGCTAACCTACACGGTTAAAACTCAGCAGCTCTTCATGTTTACCACAGCACACTGCCACCAACTTCCTGGTGGAGGCAGATGTGTTAATGCATGCCTGTAGTTTCAACACGCAGCAGGCAAAGGCAGACGATCTCCAGTTCAGGGTCAGACTAGGCTAAGGTCTGAGACCTCATCTCTGAACGACTCTAAACTTACCAGCCGAAAACAGTGTCTAAACAGTTTTTCCATACTTTTCTTAACTTTCGGAGCCAATATGACTTTTCAGACTGTCTTTTCTCTTTGGTGTATACTTATTTAGGTGTGCATATAGGGCTATGTAGGAGCAGCTGGTTGAAGACTGATGAGAGTAAGCTTTCCACAGCCTGGGTAGACCTCAACCTTGTTGTTCCCCTGCCTCAACTTCCAAATAGCTAGGTTTATTCTTTTCACAGCCCAGGCTTCTAACTTACAATCATGACAAATAAAAAACTAAAGTGAATGTTTAATTTTTTCTCCCCCCTTCAAATAGAAAAGAACGTCCTATATCATTAGGGATTTTCCCTCTACCTGCCGGAGATGGACTGCTTACACCTGACACTCAGAAAGGAGGTGAGACCCCAGGATCAGAGCAATGGAAATTTCAAGAATTAAGTCAACCACGGTCTCATACCAGCCTGAAGGTAAGCTTTGTTTTACCTGTACATTTTATGAGCATTCTTATTCAAATTGAAGTCTCGGAAAACCAAAGGATAATCTAATAGTTTAGGGCTGCCCAGATAGTTTACTGGGTGACAGTGCTTGTCATCAACCCTGACAGTCTCCATCCTCAGGACCTATATGATAGAAGAGAGAACCAACTCCCGATTATCCTTGACCTCTACAGAACCACCATGACCTCTACAGAACACACTCTACCGCACACAAATAAGTAAATAAATCTAAATTTAAAATCATAGTTTATATATTTTTTAAGTATCTTAAAGACAAACAAATCAAGATGAGTTTTTCCCAGGAGTGGATGCTTTTGCTAGTTAATTTTAAGTTACATAGGAAAACAAAACTAAGTACTGTTACATCTTTACCTTAGTTAAGGTTATTGGTGCTGTGATGAAACCCCAGCTTGGGAGGAAAGGGTTGATTTGCCTTATGCATCACTGTCCATAATTAAAGGAAGTTGGGGCAGGAACCTGGAGGCAGGAGCTGATGTAGAAGCCATGGAAGGATGCTGCTTACTGGCTTGCTCCATATGGCTTGCTCAGCCTGCTTTCTTATAGAACCCAGGACCACAGCCCAGGGATGGCACCGCCCACAAGGGGCTGAGCCCACCCCCATCAATCACTAAGTAAAGAAAATGCCCTACAGGATTGCCTGCAGCCCAGTCTTAATGGAAACATTTCCTCAGTTTAGGTTCCCTCCTTTCTGATGACTGTAACTTTGTCAAGTTGATATAAAATTAGCCAATATAATGTTGCTTAGTAGTCTAATGACAAGAATTTCTTTTATATTTAGTGTATCTAATATGAATCTAGAATTTAGGGTCTAGTGACATATGGAACTAATTGGAATTTTGTTTTATTTGTATTTGGTTTTTTACTTTTGTTTTTATGGGCACTGAGGTTCAACCTAGGGTCTTGTTGTTACTACTTTTGGAACCCTATATTCAGAAATTCTAACTTTATTTATTTTATATATTGCTGATGGGGGCACATTTGTAGAAGTCAGGAAACAACTTTTGGGAGTTGTTCTTCCACCGTAGGTCCTAGGAATAGAATTTAGGGAGTCAGGCTTATGCTGAAAGCAGCACTTCTGCCTACTGAGCCATCTTGCCAATCCTCAGCTCTGGGCCATGGGCATGATAAGCAAGGACTCTGTTACTGAGATGTGTTCCTTTTTAGTTTGAAATAGTGTGTCTTTAAGTTGCTCAGGCCAGCTTTCAACTCATGTAGCTGTAGTTCAAGCTAGTTTCGAATTTGTGATGATTTTCTTTTCTCAGCCTCAGAGTACCTATATACCATCTGGCCTGATTTATGTCTTTTTCTTCTTATCAAAATTTTATATTTGTCTGTGTACCTGCTTGTTGTCTATATATGTACCACCTGGGTGCAGTGCCTGTGGAAGCTAGACGAGGGCACTGAATTCCCTGTGGGGTTTCACTTCATTATAGTTCTTATTCATTTGACTCAGGCAGTTCTCCTGCCTCAGCCTTCCAAGGATTGCAGGTATACTCAGCATGCTCAATTATAATTCCACTTGAAAGACACAGTGCATTTTTCCTTCCTTAAAACTACTTTACGAAAGTGATATATAAAATGCATTCTGTTTAGCCCAAAAGGCCTGCTGTTAATTCTTTAAAGAATATACACCAGGTATTAATATTTTAAAGAAAAAATTAGTAAATAACAGATAAATGTAATTAATAAGGTACTCTAAAAAGAGATACATTAGTAATACTCAAAAAATATTTTAAAGTTAGTCATGGTTGCATGCAACTATAATTCTACTAGGAAGGCTGAAGCAGGAGGTTTGCAATCAGTGTAGCATAGGCTCCATATTAAGCATTATGACAGCCTATGCTACAGAGTAAGATCCTATCTCACCACCAGGGAGACAAGGGGAGAGGAAGAGAGAGCTGTCAATTGAACTCAGCCTGTGCGACATAGACCTTACCTGAAGAAACAAACACATGAAAATTTAAAGTTATGCTCTGTATCTTATAAAATAGAATATTTATAAAGGGACTATTGATTAATAAAATGAAAGCCAGCCAGTCACAGGGAGGACACCTTTAATCCAATCCCAGTATTCTGTAGTAGAGACAGGCAGATCTCTACAAATTGAAGGTCAGCCTGGTCTACATAGTGAGTTTCAGGACAGAAAGAGCCAGATACTGAGACCCTGTCTCCAGAAATAAAGTTTAAAAGCCCTAGTATATTGTAAAATCTACTGAATCATTAAACAAACAGGTTGCCTGTTTGTTTATATATAGATGAATTTTTCTCCTCCTCTTTTTTGGTGAAACGTGGTCTCAGATATCCCAGGCTAGCTTCCAGTGTATTATGTAGTCAAGGATGACCTTGAACTTCTCATGTGAGTCTGCTTCCTGAGTGTTAGGGTTATAGTAGGCATGTGTGAGTATATCTAGTAATATGGTACTAGAAATTGAACAAAGCCTTCATAAATACTAGGTACGCACTCTGCCAACTGAGCTATATCCTTACTTCCTTGTATCTTTTCTTGCCTTTTTCCCTATAATATTTATCACTATCTAAGTACCTGTTGTAGGAACTCAGCACTTGTTTTGTTGTTGTTGAGACAGGGTCACACTATATGTATCCTATGTATCCGAGTTTGGTGTTACACTTGTAATCCTCCTGCCTCAACCTCCTAAATGCTAGGATTATAGACATGCAGCACCATACTCAGCTAGAACATTTTTTTAACGAACTGTTTGATCTTTATGTGTATTTATGAGTGTATGTCACCTGTGTGCAGGTGCTCAAGGAGGCCAGGAGAGGGTGTCAGATACCCTGGAGCTGAAGTTACAGGTGTATGCTAGCTGGATGTGGGTATTGAGAACCAAACTAGGATCCTCTGGAAAAGCATCAATGTTCCTCTCCAGGTCCAAATTATTTGTTTAGATGTTAGAGTCTTCTGAGATAATATGCATGATCTTTCAGCTGTAGATGGTAGAGATATTCAGAACCTTTCCATTGATTTTTGATATGTATTCAAAGCAGTAGGCAGTCACTAAATATTTGAAAGTTCTCCTCTCAAAAGTATCTTAGACACTTTTTCCTGTCCCACTTCCTGTATAATTTGTCAGAAGCTACTTGTGCACAGAATATGTTAGTGGTGATGTTACTATGAAGTATTTGTTCTTTATTCTGTATCTACAGACTTTTTATATACTTGTAGGTTTAGTAGATTTTCCAAAATACCTCTCTCAGTTGCTCACTTCCTGTGTTCTCTTTTCTAAAACAAACTTAAGTAGGAAGGATACGTATAACATGTATACCATATGGCAGCCATGCTTTAATTGCCATCCAGACTGAACAGTAAGATTATCATAGTTCTTTTATTTAATCCAGTAATAAGCTATGACAAAATTTTATTGACATGTTATAAACCAATTAAGACATGATTAATAATGATGGATTTTATCTACTCTGGAAATTCAAAGATAACATTATTCCCAAAGAGTTTATAAAGCAAAATCCAGTCTGTTTCTTGATAGGTGGAAAGGCTCAGCAGGTAACAGTTTTCAGGAACAAGGTGGTACATTGTAGAATGTAAAGTCCATTTTGTAAATTATGCCTGCTTATTAGAATCAATGTTATTACTGAGTCCTTGCAATCAACCAGATGCCCCTCTAATTTTGTCAAGATTTGGAAGTCAGGGCTTGATCTCCCACAAGGACAATGGAAAATGGCCTCTCATCTTGAGTTTTCATATGGGACAGAAATAGGCTAGTGCGTGTGTTTGTGTGCTTGTGTTGTGTGCATGTGCATGTGTGCACATGTTCATGTGCTAGATGTTGCTGGTACACACCACTCATTGTTCCCAACTTTTACATGGTTGCTGCAACTCTCATTTTTCCTGAGTACTTTGATAAAGACCTAGCTATATTTGATGCGTGGTTTGACTTCATTATGAAAAGAAAAATCAAAAGGTCACAATTGTAAGTGACTTTAATTTTCCTAGCACAACTTGTTTTTGAAGTAAAATTAATATGAGAATTTTCCATGAGAAAAATCACATGATGAGTTTTAAACAGTGTAACAGGAAGAAATGGAAAACTTTGATGTAAGAATGCTACAAAGGAGATTTGCCAATAGTGGTGAAGTCATGAATCGTCTTTTTTTTTTTTTTGCTTTTGTTTTTTTGTTTTTCGAGACATGGTTTCTCTGTGTAGCCCTGGCTGTCCTGGAACTCACTCTGTAGACCAGGCTGGGCTCGAACTCAGAAATCCACCTGCCTCTGCCTCCCAAGTGCTGGGATTAAAGGCGTGCGCCACCACCGCCCGGCCTGAATT
>NW_021604658.1:10423218-10458110 GCF_004785775.1 Grammomys surdaster
TCTCGGAAAAAAAAAAAAAAAGAAAAAAAAAAAAGAAAATTTCCCGGTGTGAGAGATCTGTTAGTGATGTTACAAGAATTGCAAGGGTTTCTGAGAGTGATCCACCTCAAAACTGTTCAAGCCTTTTCTTTACATATTTCCTAATACATTTTTTCAGAGATAGACAAGTAGATAAATGATAGAATTTCAAGTATCACTATGTGCCATTAAGAAAGCAAAATAAAACTGAGTACGGTGGTACGTGCCTTTGATCCTAGCACTCAGGAGGCAGAGGTGGGTAGGTCAATGTGAGTATGAGGCTACCTAGTCTACAGAGGGAGTTTGAGGACTACCATAGAGAGAAGTCTGTCTGAAAAAAGCAAACAAAAAAGTCAGTCAGGAAGATAGACTATCAGGTAAAGCGCCTTCCACCAAGCCTGACAGAGGAAGAAACCTGAGACCCACATAGTGCAGGAGAGAATGGAGTTCTCCTACAAGTTGTCTTCTGACTGCTACATGCATGCATTTGCCACATATGCTCACACAGATTTATAGAAGAAAAAAAAATTAAAGCAAAGTAAGAAACGTTTGAGCATGATCTATGCAAGATATATACACGTATAAAGATGTTACTGTGAAATCTTCAATATTATTAATATGTGATAATCATGATAAATAATAGACAGAAAGCAAGATAAGCCAGAGAATAATTGTAGGGAAAGATGCTATTTTGGAAATAACTGTGAGAATGGCAAATGGAAGTATTTACAGGAATAGTTTTGTGAGGAAGACACAATAGCAACACCCAGGCTGTGTACTGGGGCTACACTTGGGGATACTTGAGGAGCAGTTTCTCTTTATCCTGTTCCTCTCATCCCTTCCTAAGAACACTGACATACCTTTAGTTGAGCTGGCCCCAAACATCCTTTGCAAACCCAGTGGGAAGGTCTGAGTCCTCACCTTGCCTTTTGCTCATCATTTCCCAGGCTAAGTGCATCCAGGTTCGGGAAAGGCTTCCTTCGTTGGCAGGCAGGATGGCCTCACCTCCCACTGGCTCTTTCTTCTCTGGTGGTTTCGCTTCTTTTTAGTCCTCTAATTCCTGGACTGCCAATACTTAAACCTCTGCACTTCTCCTAGTCTAGCTGGTTCAAGTTCCGTGT
Source organism: Grammomys surdaster (assembly GCF_004785775.1). Taxonomy (NCBI): domain Eukaryota; kingdom Metazoa; phylum Chordata; class Mammalia; order Rodentia; family Muridae; genus Grammomys; species Grammomys surdaster. Next base: position 10,424,358 of record NW_021604658.1, read on the forward strand.
CTGCACATGTTGTCTGAACATTGCTGTTCACAAGTTTCTCTCCAGCCAGGACTCCTTTCCTGAACTCTAGGTTTCTGCATCCAGTTGCATTTCTTCCAGATTTTCCTGCATTGGAGTTTTGCCCTGCCTTAGTTACACACACAAGCATACCCTTTCTAGATGGATCCCCAGGTATACAGTCTACATGACTACTCTTGACTCTTCCCTTATCTGCTGCCCCTTTTCTTTCTTATCTTCCTGCCCCTCCAGGGTTCTTGCCTAGGCTGGCCTTGAATTCAGCCCTTCTGCTTCAGTAACCCTTTACTCCATTGCTGACTCTGAATTAACATCCTCAAATCAAAATTTAGAGACCAGTTCAAGGAGGGAAATTTAAAAGTTTTATATTTTTCATTAACTAAAATCTCTTACTGTAGAACTTCAAATGAATTGCTAAAAATAAATATATTAAATATGTTATTAAATATATTAAATAAAAATAAATATATTAAAATAATAAAAGGGTAAAGCTCTCCCTCCCTTCCTCCCTCCCTCCCTCCCTCCCTCCCTTCCTTCCTTCCTTCCTTCCTTCCTTCCTTCCTTCCTTCCTTCCTTCCTTCTTTCCTTCCCTTCCTTCCTTTTTTAAATGTGCCATAGAAGTGCCAAGTATGAAAATGATGAAAATGTTCAAGTGAGAATCCTCCTACCCTGAATGGTTCTGGGGCTTGATCCAGGCTCTCATCTATGTTAAGCAAATTCATTACCATTGACCTTTATCTCAAACCCAAGGTCAACCCTTTTCATCTAACTGAATGATAGGACCAAATAAAGGAGGAATTTGTATACAAAAGACAGTCCCTAGATGATAACCATAGTCTTAGCACTATAGTGGAACACTGTTTTATCTTGCCTTTCTTTCTCTGCACAGGTCAGACTTACAGTCATTAGAGAGGGCTGAACAAAGTAGACTTAGACTTCTGGGTGGTGATAGACTTACAGTGTCAGAGCTACTGCAGCATAAGGAATATCCTGTTAGTAGGGCAGCCTGACTTGGATGCCAATTCCTAAAACAATAACAAATGCCTGCCCAAGTGGAGATAGCAGACATGGGTATCTGAGCCTTAGCCAGTGAGGAGAACATGGAGGAGGGGCCAATTTGGAAATGTATAGGTGTAGATTCAAGGAGTTTAAGTTGCAGAGCTAATAATAGGACTTATAAAAGGAGGCTATCTTATTCAAGAAAGGTAATGTGGTGGCAGGAGGAGAAAAAAAGGACAGAGGTGGGGGTGGCAGGGGAGGAAGAAAAGCAAACCTGAAAGACTTGTTTTATTGCGTACTTAGAAAACTAAAGTACACTTGACAGACAAAAGAGACAAATGGATATACCAGAATCCTAGCAAATGGACAGGGGAAGGGAATCACGTTCTCAACTGCAATTCCAGCCTTCCTTGAATGGATGAATGGGACACCTTAGTTTTCCTAGGTTTTGCTGTTATAAGCAATGCTGTAGCGAGTAACCAGCCAAGGTCTAAAAATGGGCATGAGAAGCCTGTGACTAGGATAATACATTTGTTTATAACTACCCTATGTGTATGCATATGTTCCCAAAAAAGTTTTTGGAGTAGTAGTTGAATAGTATTCTGGGATGTTGATTGTTAGCAGGATATGACTTTTAGAACTGAGAAAAACAATTTTAAATAATTAAAAGGACTGGGTTGTACCTACTTAGTAATTTTTTGAAGAATCCTTTATAAAATTATGATGTGAATACTATAGAACCACTGTGAGAAGCTCATGTTGGCAAGTTCTGGTATGTAAAGGCAGTGGTCAGTGTGTGCTGCGTTCTTCAGGGGATGTGCTTAGCATACAGAGCAGGAAACTAGACAGAGGCAGCATTCTTGCTGAGAGGTTTCTGTCCTCTTCTGTGTGTGGTAAAGTTCAGGGATTGTTCCTGTTCCCTTGCTCTTTATAAGTAGTCAATCTCAATGGTTGAGTCCCTGCATCATATTTTTGCTGTCTGATCCTCTGAGGAAATAAAATATTAAGTTTTAAAATAGCAAAGTTTTTTAAAAAAACTTTTGAGATAATCTTATAGCAGAAATTAAAAAAAATAAAAATGGAATTTTAACAGAAAATGGATTGTATATTGTGATTCCGTAGTCTTCTTGCTGTGACAGAACATAAGAAGTTTGTTCTAGCCAGGCGATGGTGGCGCATGCCTTTAATCCTAGCACTTGGGAGGCAGAGGCAGGCAGATTTCTGAGTTCAAGAGTTCGAGGCCAGCCTGGTCTACAGAGTGAGTTCCAGGACAGCCAGGGCTACACAGAGAAACCCTGTCTCGAAAAAAACAAAAACAAAACAAAAAAAGAAGTTTGTTCTATACTTGCAGTTTTTGTCTGTACATTTTCCTCCACACATGTATCCTCATTTGATAGACTCAGAAAAGAAGCCACAGTCTGTGATGGTATGAGATCATAAAAGGATAGATTTGGTCTTGTCACTCATTTTAAACCTTTTGGGAAAAGAAGATAGAATTATTTCTTTGTGGAAATTTGTTTTGTTTTGGAGACAGGTCTCACTCTAGTCCAGGCTGGTCTAGAACTAACTGTGTATCTAAGGTTGACCTTGAACTTAAAGCAGCTTTCCAATCAACATGAGACACCAGGGCTGGCTTTTGTTGCACATTCATTGTGTCATATGTTGCTGAGATGCTTACATATGGTGAGAATTAAAATTAATAAAAACCCAAATAACAAACACCATTTGAAAATGGTGGTATTTAAAGCATATCTATATAGATATCTTCTTTTAAGTTATTTACACATTGGCGTTTATTAAATACTCACTGATACTTAAATATTCAAATAAACTTTCAGAATAAGGAAAAAGAAAGGACCTTGCCTCAGCCTCTTGAGTAGATGAAATTACAAGCTGTGCCATCATGCCAAGACAGGCCTTAGCTTTTACCAGTGCATATTGATAGCAGTGTGTGTGTGTGTGTGTGTGTGTGTGTGTGTGTGTGTGTGTGTCCTGTTGTCCGTGTCCATGTGTTCTTTAAGATAAATAGACTTGTGCACTAGATAATTTCTTTGCAGCTTGCTTTTTTTCATTTACCACAATTTTAATTTAATTTATGAATGCTTTGCACACTTGTATGTATGTCAACTATCAGTGTGCCTGGTGCCTACAGAGGACAGCAGAGGATGATACTGGATCCCACAAAACTGGAGTTATAAACTGTTTGTGTCACCATGTGGCTGCTGGGAACGAAATCCTTGTCCTCTGGAAGAGCAGCCAGGTCTCTTAATAACTGAACCATCTCTCAGCCCTTAACAGTATTTGTTGATAGTGTTTATTGTTTGTTTATTTTTGTTTTTTTTTCGAGACAGGGTTTCTCTGTGTAGCCCTGGCTGTCCTGGAACTCACTTTGTAGACCAGGCTGGCCTTGAACTCAGAAATCCGCCTGCCTCTGCCTCCCAAGTGCTGGGATTAAAGGCATGTGCCACCACCGCCCAGCGTTTATTTATTTTTAAATAGGAGTTTCACTGTGTTGCTCTAACCAGTCTGTAATTGACTTATATAAATTAGGTTGGCCTTGAACTCAGATCTGCTAGATTCTGCCTGAGAACTGAAATCAAAGGTGTGCACCACCACACCTAGCCTTTATACTTATGTAGAAAGAATATTTCCCCCCTCCTTTTTAAAAATGAGTGTAGAAATAATTATTAAATAAATCCCAACAATGGATTCTCTACTTGCTTCAATGGTTTATGTTCTCGAATGAAAGACATGCACACAGCCTTAAGCAGCTCAATAACCGAGCCACTGCCTAACCTCCATATGGTTAATCTTAAATTATTACCTACTAATTTTATGTTCTATTTTGGCTGCTTTAGACCCAGTTGGGCAGCCCTCTGGGCCACACTCTCTCGACATGGTGGCTTCATTATATCATAAAACTGAATTATTTAGCATTAGTGGGTTGTTTAGTTTTGTTTTTTTGAGACAAGATTTCTCTGTGTGGTCCTGGATGTCTTGAAACTCTGTAGACCAGGCTTCCCTTGAACTTACAGAGATCTGCCTGCCCCTGCCTCCCAAGTGCTGGAATTAGAGGCATAAACCATCACTGCCCGACTATAATTTTTGTTTTTGAGATAAAGTCTTAATGTCTTTTACATTGTGCACATGGGGGTCAGAGGCAACTTTCAGGAGTTGGTTCTATTCTTCTACCGTGTGGTTCTAGGACTGAACTCAGATTGTCAGGCTTAGCAGCAAGCACCTTTTCTTGGTAAACCATTCCATCCTAGAAAAGGACTCACTGTATTTCAAGGCTGGACCAGAAATCACCATGAAACCCAGTTCACCATTCAGCCCTTCAGTCTCCCTGCCTTAGCTTTCCAGAGCTGAGATGTCAGGCAAGAGCCACTATACCTGATTTTCAAAACCCTCATTTTACACACAGGAAGTAATAGATGGAACTATAGCCTAAGAAGTATTATATAAACCAAAAACATAGATTTGTTAACACTGAGTAAATACCTATTTTTTTCTTCTTTTATAATCTTTCCCTCTACCCAGGTCAGCCATAGCCCTGAACCTCTGAAGGCTGTAGAACAGGAGGTGAGAATGGTGATTCAGAACATTTTGCAAAAAGTAAAGAGAAGAGATTAACTATTGGTTACTTTCTTAAACTGCTATTCTCCAGCTATCACATGCTCTATTTGGAAGATTATTGATGTTATTCTCTGAAATACAGAAGAAAGTAACTTACAGTGGTTGCCAGGGCTTTACTGTGACTATAATTTGCTCCTCCTTCAGAGTAAGCACTTTGAAACTTAAAATGTAAGTGCATTCTGTGAAAAATTCAGTCTGTTTCCATTAATCCAACTCTGGGTAAAAAATTTTGTGCACATTCTTTGCCTAGGGCAGAGTATGCATAGCTTGTATAGCCTTGGGGACAACCAGGTTATCATTTTTACCAAGGACTACTTCCCCAGCTTAATAGTTTTCTTCAGTTCTACATAGGGCCCCATTCAACTTTGTTCCCAGAAGAACTGTGAAGAGTCTACTGCATGTCAGACTTTATATCTAAGCACTCAGGAAGACTGCCGTGGTCCAGGTCAGCAGTTAACCCAGGTCCATGGCAGCCTAGGCATTGAAGTGCAACAGGGTAGGCCTCTTTCAGAAATATCCTCAAGGTTAGGCTATTCCTATCTTCCCTTTAATCTCCTAAATTTATACCAGATATATTTTACCTACCTGTGTCTAAAGTTTTCATGTTTTTTTGAGTCACAGACTCTTGTGGGACTGTTGTTACAAAAACTTTCTTTAAAAAAAAGCAAAACAAAAAATAAAACAAAACAAAAAAACCACATGTACTCTCAGAGCCTTGTCACTGTGTTGTAGTGCTGTGAACCAAAAGTCTATACCAGTCACTTTCAAGGCTGAGTTTTATTTGGGGAGAAAGTAACATCAATGTAAAATTACAAGGTGATATGTGTTATAACTGGGAGTTTATATGGGGCTGGTTACTTGTTTGTTTTCATCTGGTTTAAAAGTTTTACATATAAAAAGCAGACAGATTGGGGAGATAGCTGGTGGATATTTGTAATTCTAGTGCTGGGGAGGCATAGGCAGACAGATCCATCCCTAGGGCTCACTGACCAACTAGACTAGCTTATTTTATATATATCAGACCAATGAGCTACACTGTCTTTAAGAAAACAAAAACAAATGATGAACAGTGCACCCACCTGAGCTTGTTCTCTGCACACATCTATAAATGCATGCATCCATACTTTACAGAGAATAAAAGGCAGACAAAAGCTATGTTTTCCTTCTTGGTTAGTTTCTCTTTCTCTTGTAGAAATTATTTAATCCCAACCCAGGGTTCTACCCTGCCTCTAATCATTTAGTTCTGGATAAAAGACACACACAACTTTTATATTTACAATAAGCTTTAAACAGCGCAAGAGCTGGGCAGATATCTACCCTCTATGCTATTAGAATGTAGTTTCCTACTATGTTTCATCTGGGCTGTTCTTAATTCCGGTTGGCCAGCCCTCAGGGCCATATTTTCCTGACTCACCTAACCCAGGGCAATTTCTCCTTTCTTTCCACCACCACCTTCTGGTTCTTAGACTCCAAGCCTGGAAAACCTGAACCCTACCCCTGCCCAGCTATTGGCATCTTTATTTACCAATCAGAAGTAACTTGGAGGCAGGCCACTGGGTCAACAACTTGCAGACTCCAGGTCTTGGGGGCTGCACTTAGCATTACAACAGACAGCAAGACCAAACCTCTCAAGTCAGTCTTTCTTCTCACCCCCCCCCTCTCTCTCCCTCCCCCACTCCCTCCCCTCCTCGTTTGTTTGTTTGTTTGATCTTGTTTTTTGAGACAGGGTCTCCTATGTAACTCCGGCTATCTGCTGGGACTAAAGGAGTGCACTACTATGCCTGGCCTCAGGTAGTTTCTTTCAAATGAAGTTAGGCAAAGTACTTGTGAGGATATTACATTGGTGCATGTAGGGGTTATAAACTGTCTTTAATGGGATTATTTATTCTCTATAGTTGTTTTTTTTTTTAAAGATTTATTTATTTATTATTTATGAATACCCTGTAGCTGTACACAGACACACCAGAAGAGGGCATCAGATCTCATTACAGATGGTTGTGAGCCACCATGTGGTTGCTGGGATTTGAACTCAGGACCTCTGGAAGTGCAGTCAGTGCTCTTAACCACTGAGCCATCTCTCCAGCCCTTCTCTATAGTTGTTAACCTATAAACTATTTAGATAGTTCTGGTGCATTGGCAGATAAACAGTACATACATGTTCTGTATAGCATGGAGTATGTGACACATTTATGAATCAAACAACTGAAAGTGTGCTGAAGGGCTTCTAGGGATTTTTTTTTGGTTGGTGGGTTGGTTGGTTTTTTTTTTTTTTTTTGGTTTTTTTGGTGTTTTGGGTTTTTTTTGAGGCAGGGTTTTTCTATGTAGCTCAGGCTGTCCTAGAAAGCTCTGTAGACCAGGCTAGTCTTGAAATCAGAGATATACCTGCCTTTGCCTCCCAAGCACTGGGAGTAAATGCATATGCCACCACACCCAGCTTAAGATTTATTTATTTTTATTTTATATGTATTTTGCTTGTATGCATATCAATGAGCACACATGGCCTGGTAACCATGGAGGCCATGGTAAGTACATTGGAGCCTCTGGAGCAGATGACTGTTACCTGCCATGTGGGTGCTGGGAGTTGAACCTGTATCCCCTAGAAGAATAGACAGTACCACTGAGCCATCTCTCTAGTTTCTAGACTTTTATTAGTCTGATAAGAAAAATATCCAGTAGGAAATGTCACAGAAATCAGATTGCTTTTACTCTGATATCCTAAATGAGACCAACAGTAATGACCATATTTTGACTTCATGATAAAAATAACATACATTTGTTTGTTTGTTTGTTTGTTTGTTTGGACAAGGTCTCATTGTGTAGCCTTTCCTGGTCCCTAAATAAGACCAACAATAATGACCATTTTTGGCTTCATGATAAAAATAGCATAACATTTGTCTGTCTGTCTGTTTATTTGTTTATTGAGACAAGGTCTCATTGTGTAGCCTTTCCTGGCCTGGAACTTGCTATGTTGACCAATTTGACCTCAAACTCTAGGATATCTGCCTGCTTTATATTTTTAGTTTTGAGGAAAAGTTTTTCTTTGTAGTTCAAATTGATCTTAAGCTCATTATCCTGCCTCAGCTTTCTAGTATGAGCCACCATCCCAACTTTTATGTTTAAGTATGTGATCTTATGTATATTGTTAGATATGTTTTTATTAATATAAAAATCTCAGAATTTTGTCTTGCCAATCTAAAGCTCTAGGGTTGGACATGGTAGCTCTACTATGATCCCAGCACTCCATCACAGAGAGCAGGAGGCTCTCTGCTGCATCAGATATTGCGGTATCAGTTTCTCATCCAAGTACCAAAGCCCAAGAAAAAGGGGCTCCTTTGAAAATGTTTCCCCTCACATTTAGAGCAAAGGCCTTATTGGAGCTCACGCTGCATCTCCGAGATCCAGCTGACAGAGAAGTAAAGCCCACACAGTGAGCTATTTTAAAGAGTGTAAAAAAAGTATGTAGCAAAAGTATGAAGTGGAAGTTACAGATCTCAGGTTATTGGATAGCCCAAGGCAACTCTGAGGGATAGTGGTTTTCTTCTAAGGCAGTTTGTTTATTACTCTCCTGTATCCTGTTACATGCTCCTTTCTTTTAGCTTTGGCTCTTCCCTAGTTCTTTGATTCCATGCTTTCAGGTGCACAAATGTATTTAGGAGGTGGATTTTTGCCCAACTGTTTGAACTCTTTACTTATATTATGAACTCTTTACTTATTAAAAGAAAAATCTTAAGATGAAAATAATCAGACATTTGGGCTGGTGGTTTTAGTAGCTAGAGTGATGGATAAGAGAGGAAAGAATCCAACCCTTCATCTTGATTTTTGTTTTCCAAATAACTTGACCAATATAATCTCTTTCTCGGTACAGATGAACTTGGTTAGGACTTCTCTAGAGCAGTGATTCTAGATCTGTTGGTCACAACCCCTCTGAGGGCAAATGACTCTTTCACAGGAGTCACATAGCAGATATCCTGTATATCAGATAGTTATATTACAGTTCATAACATTAGTAGCAAAATTATAATAATGAAGTATCAATGAAAGTAATTTCATGGTTGAGGGTCATCACAGCATGAGGAACTGTGTTAGAGGGTTGCAGCATTAGGAAGGTTGAGAACCATGGCTGTAGAGATTTTTGAATCTACAGTATTAATTCGTTTGAAGACCTCCATTAGAAACACAGATTATTACATTTTTAAAAGGTGTATTATATTTTAAACCTTAACATAAATTAAACAGATACTTTATTTTTGAATGGAGTGTACATCAAAGCAAACACAAAGGCTTCATGCTGAAAGGATGGTAGTTCATATTTTTTGTGCTGTGTCTTAATTTGGGTTTCCATTGCTGTGAATAGACACTATGACCAAGGCAAACATCTAACTGGGGCAGGCTTGCAGTTTCAGAGGTTCAGTCCATTATCATCATGGCAGGAAGTATAACACTATGCAGACAGTCGTGGTGCTGGAGAAAGAGCTGAGAGTTCTACATCTTCATCCAAAGGCAGCAGAAAGAGACTTCTGCAGTCAGCCAGGAGGAAGATCTCCAGCACTGGACAGAGCTTGATCGTAGGACCCCCAAAGCCCACCCCCACGATGATACACTTTCTTCAACAAGGCCACACCTATTCAAACAAGAACATGATAGTGTCATTGTGGGCCAAGTATTCAAGCACAGGAGTCTATGGGGCCAAACAGATTCAAACCACCACATACTGTGTCTGGATCCAGACACATGACAGTTTTCCTGACTCCCTCTAACCAGCTAATATGCCTGACTTGGCAGAACTGTCAGATGCTTTCATATCAGGTGCCAGTCACCACCCCAAGGAATTAGGGATTATTTTATTTTGGGTAGGTAGGAGGTAATGGGGAGCATTTATTTGCTCCTTTCATTTGTTTCATTGGAAATGAGTCCTGCACTTGGGATCCACAGAAGAAAATAATTAGTACAATTTAGCTAATTTTATTACATGTGATTTGTATTACACTGGGTCATATCAAACAGTTTAATAAAAGAATGTATAGCCTTGAGTTACTAAGAAGTGTGAATGGTTTAAATTTGTTTAGAATTTACCCTTCATTTCCTTTCTTTGTCATAAAAGTTAATACTTACTCATCATTAAGAAATTTGGAGGGGCTGGAGAGCAGGTTCAGGGGTTAAAAGCACTGACTGCTCTTCCAGAGGTCCTGAGTTCAATTCCCAGCAACCACATGGTGGCTCACAACCATCTGTAATGAGCTCTGATGTCCTCTTCTGGTGTGTCTGAAGACAGCTACAGTATGCTCAAATAAATAAAAATAAATTTAAAAAAGAAATTTGGAAAGAATAACAAGGTATCATAAGCAAGGAAAATTATATGCCACCTTAAGCCATTCTACATGCCTTTTAAAAAAAAACAAACAACTTGGGGGTTGGGTACTGTGCCCTATTCTTAGAATAACAGCATTCTGGTGGTTGAGTTAAGAGGTCTATCCCAAGTTTGAGGCCTGCCTAAGCTATATAGAATCAGGCCAGCTGGCATTATAGAGTGAATCCATGTCTCAAAAAACTAAAATGAAAAATCAAGCAATGAAAAGAACACACACCTCTAAAATAACAAAACTAACCTTCAGACTTAATATAGCCACTATTTTTAACGGTGTTTTTTTTTTGTTGTTGTTGTTGTTGTTTTTTTGGTGTTACTGGGAATTGAATTGAAAATACACATCTTAGGCAAGCACTCTTGCACCAAACTACAGCCCTACAACACAGGGCTCTCCCTCTGCCTTTTTCTCTTTCTCTCTCTACTCCCTTTCTTCCTTCCCCTTTCTTCTCCCCTCTCTCTTTGAGACATGTGTAGCAGGCCTTGAATTTACGACAGTTTTTTTTTTTTTTGCCCCAGTCTCTTGAGTGGTGTGATTGCAGGCATGAACCACACTGTACTTAGATACTACAACACAATTTTTAAGTGTTGCATAGTATTTTGTTGTATGGATTTACTAAAAATAGCTTGTTCTCTTTTGTTTTGGTGCACCCAAATTATGTGTGTGGTGCTAGGGATTAAACCTAGGGTTTTATGTGTTTTAAGCAAGCACTGATATACACACCCTACAAATAATTTCTATCTTTATTTCAAATTTTCTATCTAGAAAAATCTCAGCTGGGCAGTAGTGGCACATACCTTTAATCCCAGCACTTGGGAGGCAGAGGCAGGGGAATCTGCCTCATTTACAAGAGTGAATTCCAGGACAGCCTAGGTTACACAGAGAGATCCTGTCTCTAAAAACTAAAAAGAAAAGAAAAATCTCATGCTTGTCTGGAAAAAGAAAAGTTTTTTTCTTTTTTTAAAAAAAATCAATTGTATTTATTATTTAGTGAACATGATGTCTGTGTGGAAGTACACACACGCCACAGTGTGTATGTGGTGTTGAAAGATAACTTTGGAGTCATTCTGTCTTTCTACCTTGGCTTATATACCAAAGGTGGAACTCAGGTGGTCAGGCTTATTTATACAATAAGCAATTAAGTCCACTAAGCTAATGGTTCTCAACTTCCTAATGCCGAGGCCCTTTAATACAGTTTCTCATGTTGTAGTGATCCCCAATCATAAAATTATTTTTTGTTGCTAATTAATACATGTGGTTTTGCTGCTATTAAGGACCATAATGTAAAATTCAAGATCTTGGATATGCACAGGTTGAGAACAACTGCACTAAGCCATCTCACTGGCTTAGTAGGATTTATTTACATATTACTTATTAATTTATAGATAGTCTACTATCAGTGAATCTTCCTTTCTTTCTCTGACTCTTTTAATACAACTTGGGCAAATTTATTTCTTAACTCATATTTGAGGTATCAGAGAATAAAGTACTTGCTTTACAATTTTCTTCTTAATTCCCTTTTATCTGTAGGATGAACTTTCTGATATTAGTCAAGGTGGATCGAAAGCTACCACTCCAGCTTCAACAGCAAACTCAGATGTCTCAGCAATTCCTCCCGATACCCCGTCAAAGGAAGATAATGAAGGATTTGTAAAAGGCCCAGATACACCACAGAAGTCAGAGATAAGCAAACACATAGAAGTACAGGTTGTCCAAGACACTAGGAATGTGTCTACAGGTAAGTGACTCCAGGTTCTTACTAGCAAAATAGTCAGTCAACCCACGTAATATGAGTATAAGAAAATACAACTCTAGAGGTGTTACTTGCTCTAAATATATAAATAGATGATCTCTTTGTACAATTTGTAAATAAACTTAAAAGAAGTAATGCTTACACAAAGTTTTGGAGAGAGCTCCTTACTTAGGGGCTAAGAAGAGAGCTTAAAGACAGTAAGATAGCCATTTTCTGTCCTTTACCTTAATATGATATTAGGCTTAATAACCTTAATAGGCTATTGTGGTCCATCCCCTTATATAGGTTTGTTTACTTATGATAGGTTCTCACTATGTTGTAGCTTTGAACTAAGTGTTCCTCATGCCTTAGCTGAAGGCATAGGCTGGGGCTATAGGCATGTACAACCATGCCAATACCACCCATACCTTTTTGTTTGTTTGCTTGTTTGTTTGTTTTTTGAAATAGTATCAAATATCCTAGGCTGGCCTCAAGCTTACTATGTAGCCACATGTGACTTTCAACTCCTGAACCCTCTTGCCTCTACTTCCCAACTTCCCATGTGCTGAGATTACAGGCAGTAATCTATCCAGGACAGTTAGCATCCCCCTTAAATAGGAATAAAATCATTCCCTGTGATATATTGTACTATGTGTACCACAAATACAAATGAAAACACTTACTTGCTAGTAAGGTTACTTACTAGTTCTGGAGATTGATTGTTAACTCAATATGTGACATTGTCTAACCTAATATTCTCTAGAACACAGCCTTGAGAGTTTCCAAAAATGTTCATTCAGTAGCTGTTTTAAAACCTTAAACGCAAGAGTTTTCATAAATACACATATTATATGCCTTTATTTCATCATATTCTACCCTAAGGCTCTGCTGAAAATGAAGAGAAATCAGAAGTTCAAGCAATCATTGAATCCACTCCGGAATTGGATATGGACAAAGACCTTAGTGGATATAAAGGTTCAAGGTACTGAAAATACCACATTCCATGATTATCTTTCTTTTTCTCATTCTCATTAACATTTTGATCTTGTGCTAGAGAAATACTGTTAATGTAATTCAGCTTTTTTTTTTTTTTTTTTTTACCTTAGAATCTGCACATTGCTTATATTTTAAATTTTGGAGGAAATTCGTCTGGCAGGATTTGGGATTGGATCATAAGGGCAGATAGGGTTTCTGTCTGTGTTGCTGCAACAAGTAGCTAACATTTCATTGTTTATAAAGAAGAGAGGCTTGTTTACTCCGAATTCTCAAGCTAGACAGTTCAAGATCAAGTCCTGGCTGTTTCTGTCATCTAGTGTGGGCTATTCTTTGTTTCTAAGATAAATATCTTCTTGCTGGATCCTTTGGAGGAGAGAATGCAGTATCCTTTCATGGTATAAGGCAGAAGAACAAACAAGCTCAATGCTGTATGAGAAGTGTCTCTTCCAAAGGACCTTACCTTAGTCTCACAAGGAAGGAGCCCTTAATGACAGAGCCCACCACTGAATGGTCACCTGGCTCTGGAGGAGACACCGTCACTTGATAGTAGATAAAGGAGGGAAGAGCCAGAATACTTCTTATGGCCTGAGGAAACCAAGAGGAAGAGTGGAGGCAGTAAACATTTGAACAAACTTTATTTTCTTCACAAATGAGGGAGAAGAGAATATATTCTGTTTAGAAGTACAGTGATCTCATTATTAGGGAATTTAGTCTCATTTTACATGGGAAGCTTGTTTATTGATAGCAGAAGAATGCCTAAGTATTGTTTTTTTGTTGTTGTTGTTGGGTTTTTTTGTTTTTTGTTTTTTGTTTTTTCGAGACAGGGTTTCTCTGTATAGCCCTTGCTGTCCTGGAACTCACTCTGTAGACAGGGCTGGCCTCGAACTCAGAAATCCACCTGCCTCTGCCTCCCAAGTGCTGGGATTAAAGGTATGCGCTACCACTGCCCAGCTAGTTTTAATCAAGGTTATCCAAAAGTATATTGATTAGAATTGAGCTTTGAGTTTCCTTGACAGATTTGCCTTTAATAAGTAATAGTTATGAACATGTATTATTTATTCATAACCAAATCCCTACTGAGTATTGAGTAGTCAGCAATGAGGTAATAGTAAAATACTTGGGCCCCAGGATAAGTGTAACCTCTAACAGAGTAAGACTTGTATGGGTTCAAATCTTGCTTCTCTATTCTTTTCTATTACAACAGGGCTAGGGATTACACCTGACAACATCCATCTTTTCATTCTCTAAATTTATTTATATCTTAATTTTAGTTCAATTAGAATTTATTATTGACATTAATTAATATGCCTATATAAATATTCAAACTTAGCCATAAGCTTTCTTTTAATATTTTGTGTTTTCCTGGAATTGGTGAAGTCTTAAGTCATTAAATTTGTTTCCTTTTTTTAGTGTTCCATGCACTTACAGCTAACATTAACAGACAGTGCATTTCCCAAGTGTAAGATCCTCAGTTTGACCAAACCCCAAATCTAGCTATTTTCAGAACTCTGTCCTTGACCTTCTAGTTCCTTTCTCATCCAGACTGTGGTGTTTACCTTGTTCTGCTGTTTCAGTCCTTCTCTACAGAGAAACAGGAGACCGAGACACCTTATTATATGCTACGACAGGCTCTATGGGAGTTTCCTAAAAGCAGAGTCCCAAGTACAATGACTTTGAATCTTTTAATAGTTTTGAGAGAGGAACAAAGAGATCCAGGGAGCCCTCAAAACTTTCTTTGTAGTCCTGAGGAGAGATCACAGTTTAAATAGAGGGACAAGTGTGGTCTGGCCCACCATAGACCCATCATTATCTAGGTTTCAGTCTCATCCTGTAAGGTGGTTAGAACTGTGTGAAGTCTCTTTCAGGAAAGCAAATTGCCCCTCTGCTGATATCTCTTCCTTTTCCCAGCATGAGATTCCTGTGAAAATTCCCATTTCTCTGGGGTCTGTTGTTTGAATAGTCTGATAGTTAGGTTGGGAGACATAGAGTATCTCTTTAGAGTGTCTTCATCTTTGTCAAGTTGGTTACACAAGCCTGTCCCTGGAGGATCAGAAGTCCAAGGTCATCCTGAACCACATAGCAAATTTGGGGATAACCTGAGTGACATGAAACTCTGTCTTAAAAATAAAATAACTAAAGATCATGGATTCTGAAACAAGATTGCCTTAGTTTGAATTCTTTTTCACCTAGTTGCTGAATGATTTTTGTCAAGTTCCTTAAGCTCTTTAGTTTCCTTATTTGTAAAATTGGGGTAACACAGCATCTGCCTTGAGGAATAGCTGTGTATGATACAGACCAAAGTAGCTGCCATTATTTTGTGTTTGCTAGGACTTCACAGAAGAGGCATAATTCTCTGTACTCTGTGGGTCTATTCTTGGAAAACCCAAGAAATCTTTTTAGATTGATATTTTATAGTAAATGTAAATTTAAGTAAGAAATTCCTATGCTGTTTAATCATTATATTAAAAATACACTGTCGGAAAGTCTTTGTAATGTGTTGATTTGGCGTTGTTGTTTTTGTTGCCTAGCACTCCCACCAAAGGCATAGAGAACAAAGCGTTCGATCGCAATACAGAGTCTCTCTTTGAAGAACTGTCTTCAGCTGGCTCAGGCCTTATTGGAGATGTGGATGAAGGAGCAGATTTACTAGGTATGACAGCTCCTCTAGAGAAGTACCTTACAGTTTAAAAATAGATCTCATTAATGACTTGATTGAAAAATCATTTAAGATGTCCCCAACTACCTGATGATACAAGGTTATTTATACTTTAGGAATTACTTAGAGCATATTATTTGATATCATAAAAGTTTTAATAAAAAGTATCTTTATATATGGAAATGACAAAAAATGAATTCATATTTAAATTTATGTTTTTAATTCACAGTTTATTGATTTGCTATATTCTAAAAATAGATATTACACATAAGGAACATAGTGCAGGTTGTGCGTGCACGTGTGTGTGTGTGTGTGTGTGTGTGTGTGTGTGTATGTGTGTATGAATAATTGGTAGTCAGATAGTTACTGACTTATATAAATCTCATTAGGGTTTGTTGACCTTAACTAATTAGTCAGTTATAACACTTGAAATTTATAATTTACCTCTGTGGAAAATATAGTCATTTTAAAGTTTGTGTTGAATTAGGTTTATATTCCAATTTCTAGCTACTGCTGCTGTGTCGTTCCCCTCTCCAAGAAACAAAACCACACAAACCAAAAAGTTTGTGTCGTTGAGCACATACCTGGCCTGGGGTGGGGGTGGGGAACTGGGGTACTGTATTCAACTCTTTCTGGGTGATCTTTGTCAAATTGATCAGCCCTTTTGTCTGTTATGCCACCTTACTGCATTTAAAAGAAGGCGTTAGCCTCTGTTCAAGGGTCTGCTAGATGGTTTAGTGGAGTAAAGCAGCTAGCCTCTTCTGTGTATCGGTTAAGTTTGATTGAAACTGCCTTCCTTAGCTGGGTGTGGTGATGCAGCCATGCCTTTAATCTCTGCTCTTGGGAGGCAGAGGCAGATAGGTCTTTTTGAAGCTAACCTGGTCTACAGAGTAAGTTCCAGGACAGCCAAAGGTGCTATACAGAAACCATGTCTCAAAAAACAACAAACAAACAAGAAGGAAAAAAAAGAAAGAAAGAAAAGAGAAAAAGAAAGAAAAACAGGAAAAAGCCCCTGGCCTCCTCTACATTTTGTTTGTTTGCTTGCTGTCTCTGGTGGCTTGCACTTAACATTACTAGAGTTGAATAGTTTCTAGAAAATATGTATGGCACACAAAAACTTAAAATAATCAACATTGATCCCTTTAAAGTAAAAATTTTCTGACCTGTCCTCTGGAAATCTCTTAAGGTTCCTTTCAGTCAAAACTCTGTGATCCTAGTTCATGAGAATTACTTTTAACATATCTTACTTGTAGTTGAAGTTTGTAGAAATTGAAAGCCAAAGAATTTTCAACAACAATAATAAAGATCTTTTGCTGTCATTTTACTAAATGACACTATTACTAAATTATACTAAATTACACTGTTCTCAAAAATCTGTTCTTCTTGTATATCATAGATATGGTATAGAGTGAATTGATTACACTTGACATTGTGTAGATTTTTTTTGTTTTTAGTTTAAATAATGTTTAGCCAGGCATAGTTGCACATACTTCTAATTCCAGCTCTCACAATATAGAGAGGTGAACTATGAAAGGACAGCCTGAGCAACATAGAAGACAGTGTGATAGTATATGTATGCCTTTAATCCTGATACCCAGGAGGCAGAGGTAGGGATCTCTGTGGGTTGAAGGTCAGCCTGCACTACATAGTTAGTTCCAGACTAGCCACAGGTCTACAGCAAGACCCTATGTCAAACAAACTACACAGCTGGAGAAACCACCCCGTGGGTAAGGGCAATGGCTGCTCCTAGAGCACTACAAGGCAGCTCACAGTCATCTGGAACTCCACTTCCACAGGCTCTAATGCCCTCTGCTGTCTCATAGGCATTAGCTGCCCACAGACAGACATGTAGGCAGAATACCTGTATAATAGTAATAATAATAATGCCTAAACCACGCCTCCCCACATAAAAGTCCTATGTAAACATATACCTAGTAACGGAGATTTAAAAATCTGTCAATTTAACTGTTTATAGTTAAACATAGACTCCTACCTTTAAAATCTTAGTAAAACTTTAGATGAATTAAATGAATTCATTTTCTGAGGAAGACTCAGAAAGAATAGTTGTTGAGAAAAATTTATATTTAAGTTTATAACTTTGTTTTCAGTTTCACATAGGAAAGCTCTTTGAAAGTTTGGCTGATTGGGATGGCAAGATGGCTCAGTGAACAAAGACACCCAGCACCAAGCTTGCCAACTTAAGTTCAATTTCATAACCCATATGATGGAAGGAGAGAATGAACTCCTTCAAGGTGCCATCTGGTTTCACTGCCACACCATGGAATGAACACATATGTATACAGATGTGCATGTGTACACACGCATACACAATAAAAATGTAATAAAATGTTGATTGGCTTAGAAAACTTGACTCCCCAGCAAATTTAAGGACAAATTAAAAAAATACTAGGAAAATTTATTTTAAAAACTCATATTGAGATTTATACATAATAAAATTCACTGTATTTTAAACACAAGCCTTTATTTATTTATTTATTTATTTATTTATTTATTTATTTTTGGTTTTTTGAGACAGGGTTTCTCTGTGTAGCCCTGGCTGTCCTGGAACTCACTCTGTAGACCTCACTGTTCTGTAGATCTGCCTGTTCTGCTGGGATTAAAGGCATATGCAACTACCACCTGGCTTCCTTTTCCTTTCTTTTTTTGGTGTCTTATTCTTTAACTTTCTTATTTTGGGTGACCCTTTTTAAATTTACTTTCTCTTTAACTGCTGTTTATTACTTGGAAATCATACACTTGGTTATCCACCTCCCATGATATTCTTTCCCTTTGTTCATGTGGATTTTCCAACCTCACTATCTTTTACTAAGAGTACCCCTCCACCCAAAACCCTGGCTGTCCTTAGAATTATCAGAATCCTTTCACGTCAGTCTCGTGCTGCATGGGTTGTAGGTCCACATCACTGCTCTGCTTTACGTCCCTTCTTTTTTTTTTTTTTTTTTTTTTAAGGTTTATTTACTTTATATATGTGAGTACACTATCTCTGTTCTCGGACACACCAGAAGAGGGCATCAGATCCCATTAGAGATGGTTGTGAGCTACCATGTAGGTGCTGGGAATTTAATTCAGCAGTTAAGAGCTGAACAATCTTTCCAGCCCAGGTCCCTTCCTTTTTACTTTTATTTTTATTTTTTAAAAGTAAAACAAGGCAGGTTTATTGGGATGCTGTTCACAGGCAAGTCAGTGACTCCAAGGCCAGAGGCCAGAGTAGTCACCATGTAGGGGAGAAAGAGAGAAAGAGGGTACATACAGAGAGAGAAGAGAAGGAAAAGAAGAGAGAGGACAGAGGGTTGTCCCTTCCTTTTTAAAAGTGAGAACTATTTTCTTCAAGTCCAGAAGCTCCTGTTACTGTTCTCCCAGTTCTTGTCCTACTTTTCTATTTCTGTATGAGACATACCTGTTAAGTGTTACAAACCATTCTAGATACTGGACATAGCAGAGCAGCATACAACTTCTCTAGGCTGTGCTCACTGTTCTGCTGCCACTGCCCTTCTCCTCCACCGCTGCCTTGTTTCCAGTCTTCTGATTGGCTATGCCCAGGGGTCTCCTCTGTTAGTTCACAGAACTTGTGAAACCGTTGACTTGAAAATCCTCCTTGTTGGGTTTCCATACTATCAGATTTGACTCCACCCGTCTTTGCCTTTTACTGTGGTGCACTTTCTCTGCCCTTCTTTCACATGTCTATAGGTTTGCTTGAGTTGTTTTTTGGGGGTGGGGTGGGGTGGAATGATGTATTTATTTACTCTTGTTTCTAGCTTTTTCGAGATAGGGTTTTACATATACATATGCACATGCATATGTATATAAATTTTTTTTATGTTCATTGGTGTTTTGCTTGCATGTATGTCTCTGTGAGTATGTCAACTCCATCCCAGGTGAGTCCACGGCTCTAGACTAGTATTTCTAAACTGACCACTAGACCCCCCCTAAGATGTGAGAAGTCACCATGGGGGTGTAGGGGAGAAAGGGCATACATGCAGAGGTCAGACATCCCTTGCATATATTTACCTGCATCTGACATGTAGAGTTCATTTTATCATCTCCATTGTCTGCTCTCTGAGACTCTCCGTCTAACAATCTTTGCTGTCACTGAACTGATGGACTCTCACTTTTCCCTCACAACCAGTCTTTAGGTCCTATTTGTTCTGTCTCCTAGATACTTGTATATATTCATCTTTTTGTCTCTGTTTAAGTGGCACATCCTCCAAAAATTCTTCTTTGATCCCCAATTAAAGCATAATCGTCCTTGAAATGTGTGCCCACAACAGTGAATTTCATGATAGTATTCCTCAAGCTTCCCTGTTGTCTATGTACCACTCTCCCTGGATAGACTAGCAGGTCACTGTGTCGGGCACAGCTGTGCCTTTCCCCTGCTTTTGCATATTTAGCACAGCACAACATTTAAGTGAATGAATGGGATTGTGAAGTTGTCCTAACAGTTTTGCTTCACTTTAAAATCTGTGATTTACCTTTTGAATAGAGTTCTTTAACAGGAGGATTTATTTTTTTTAAGAGTGTGCTCCTTTGTAAGAATGTATACTTCTAGGTAAAATGACACATGAATTCTCACAGAATTGCAGATAACTCACATGTCATATGCATATGTCCTTTTATGGACCTAGCTTAACAATTTTAAAAACAAACTGCAGAATAAGGTATTTTTCTTGGTTTTTGCTTACTTTTGGTAGGCAAAATTTATTGTATATTTTATATCATTTAGACTTTAAAATCTTGAATAGAGATAGCTCACTTCAAGCCATCTTTTTCATATAATTAATTACTTTTACTGGTACATTTCAAAATAATAATTTTGGATAATCCTACTTATACACTACATTTTAAGAAAGTTCTTCATTGAGTGTGTATAAGTTTAAGTTAAACTTTTAGAATTATAAGATGTTCTCAGAAATTCCCAATATTTCCCTTTATAATATTTATACTTTTATATATAGTTGATGGTTTTTCTATATCGATTCAAGTTCTTAGTTAGATCTTTCTCATTTTAAAGTAAATGGGTTTAATTCTTGCTTTCTAAAAAAACAATCTAATTGAGTTTCTTGTCCATTTTTCTCTTGGGCTGCTAACCCAGGGGAATATTCTGGTGTGTATGTTTTAAATACTTTTCCATTACTGCTTTCTAAGCTAGGTGTTCTTGGCTGCTGTTCTCATTTGATGCTTTCTCATCATTTTTTGTTTTTTTTGTTTCCTGCCTGACTATTTTTCTTTGCATACATTTTTAGCTTTTAATGCTGCTGTAAATGTTTGAGAGTTTGTTGCAGTTGTTATATAAGTGTTTTGAGCAAGTCTGAGCTATGTTTCTTTTGTCTCTGTACCTTTACTAAAAAGTTAGCACTAGTGTTTAAGAAAAATATCTTGGCATCATTTTGGAGATAGAGTTTGGAAGCTTTCAAGTTCACACCCCAGTTTTTGGTCAATACAATATGATTGAATGTGCTATATGTAATGTTTGAGAATATTTGAAAAATAGTAGTACAAAATAAGAATCCATATATCAGCATTAATTTTTTTAACATTCCTAGTTGGTTTTGTTTTAAATAATTAAAAAAATTTTAAGAACATTAACCTTATAAACATCTTTTTTCTCTTATTTTGGGGAGTGGGGTGGGTGGTTTTTCAGGACAGGCTATAGTCCTGGCTGTTCTGGAATTCACTGTAGACCAGCCTGCTCTCAAACTCAGAGATCTGCCTGCCCCTGTCTTCTGAGTGGGATTAAAGGTGTGCATCATCACTGCCCAACAGTAATAACTTTAGAAATACTTTCTTTTTGCTTTTCTGAATTATAAATATTACTTCTTCTGTTGTGTCATTCTCCAGCATTATCTCATGAAGCTTGAGCTGAGTAGTAGGGAGTTCTTGGGTTTGTTCTGTTGTGAGGGTTTGGGTTGTTTTGTTTTTTTGTTTTTTTGTTTTTTTTGTCTCCACTATTCTCCAATGAACTGTTTTATTTCTTCAGTCTTTTATGAAAAGCAAATGGCTTTATTTTTCTAAAGTATGACTTGGATCTTACATTAAATACTTATGTATCCTTTGCTATTTATTAAATATCAAGCACAGTTCTATAAAGTAACAACTGAAAATTATTTCATGTGTGGCACTCTGTAGTGTTAACTTAGCGTTTTCATTGTAATTAAATTCAATTTATTGTGAGGAAGACTTGGTGAGACATTTTGAAGTATATCAGAAAGCGTTCTTGAGAGGGAAGGAAATCACCTTTATTTCTGCCTTTTGCACGTCATTATGCATTGAGTCATAACATTGTGAGTCCGGATGTTTTTCTATCATGCGTAGAACTTTATAAATTAATAAGACGTTTCATGCTGTTTCTTACATAAAACATTTCTTGTTCTTTGTTTTTGCTTTACATGGAATGCATGGGCTTTAAGACCATAATTTCTTTGGTAAGGTTTCATCTGCATCGGGGTTCTGTCTTCAGCCTTACTTGTGCTTATCTTCTATTAGTCTTCTATATAAGTTTGTAGGCAGAAGCCTACAATCGCACCTATGATTTAGAAATAATTTTGAGCCCTATCAATGTTCATTTTTTCCCTAAATAATAATACTTTTTAAGACTATCTGGCAGAAAAATCTTGATCCTCCTGAAATACTATCTATGACAAACAAAATATCTGTAAAGAATTGGCCAAGAAGAGCTGGGGACTGTGGCTTGCATCTGCAACACCAGCTGTTGGGAAGCTGAGGGAAGAAAATCACTTGAGCTGAGGAAACTGAAACAGTCTGAACAATGTAACAGAGCAAGCAAGAGCCGTCTAAAAACCACACAGCAGCAAAGAGATTTAGCTAACAAAATCTTCAGCTTTGATCTGGGATGACTAGTTATTTATAATTTTATAATCCATTCAGTAAATACATGAAATCAAATAGACAAAGTAAGATTAAAGAAAAGCCAAAAATAATAAATCTTAGGACTATGGATTTTATGTAATTTTTGATAAATTTATTTTCAAAGTTTCTATCATTTTTCTTTTGATAGGAATGGGTCGTGAAGTAGAGAATCTCATACTAGAGAACACACAGCTGCTGGAAACCAAGTAAGTATGAAAGCTTAACACAAAATAAGAACTGATGGCTTTCTTCTGTCCACGACAGTGCTTTTATGTTAACCTGACACAGCATTGTGCCATTCCCCTACTCCCCTGTTGTTCTCTTCTCAGCATCTGTGCACACATAGAGACACGGGTAATGAGCACTTGGTTGCCCTGGTAGGTTTTATTGCTCTGGTATTTTTGTAAAAATAATGGTTTTTATTTCTTTTCTACCACACAGGTATCAGTATTCTAGATGTATTATGCACTTCTTTTTACCTCTAAGATGTGTTGTTTTCTTATTTTCTTTTCTTTGGTTTTTTTTTTTTTTGTTGTTGTTTTTGTTTTTTTGTGACAGGGTTTCTCTGTGTAGCCCTGGCTGTCCTGGAACTCAGAAATCTGCCTGCCTCTGCCTCCCAAGTGCTGGGATTAAAGGCGTGCGCCACCACTGCCCAGCTTTTTTCTTTGGGTTTTTAACATTTCTCCATGAATCCTTTGCCTTCTACCCTGACAATTCTGTAGAGCTCTCCTTTGTAGTTTCATATTTTGCGGTAGTTTGTGGAGTCTGAAGGCCCTCAAGTATCAATATCATCTTGGGGTAGTATTTAAGGGAACAGGTCCTTTGTCATATGAAGATACATATAGGGTCTACTTGTCAGTTTGCTGTGTCAGAGCAATTTTGGAACAACTGTGTCTGTCTACACAGCATACCACTACCTGTAAATGAGGTTACACCCAACATATCGGAATGGACTGTATCTCATACTTTTTCTTTTCAGCTTATTTCTCATTTAAACTACATTCTCAGGAGTTACTAATGGCAACAACAAAGAGAATCTGACTGTTGTTGAGTAATACCTTTGCTGAAACTTCAATATTAGTAGCCTTAGAGAAAGTTGGGTTTTTCTTTTTTGTTTGTTTTGTTTTTGTTTTTTAACACAGGATTTCTCTGTGTAGCTCTGGCTGTCCTGAACTTACTTTATAGACTAGGCTAGTCTCAAACATAGAGATAGACCTGCATCTGCCTCTCACGTGCTAAGATTAAAGGTGTATGCCACTACTGCCTTACTAGAAAGCTGTTTTTTAAGTTTAATCTCTCTTAATACAGATTTTGTTTATTAATGGTATGTCTTATATTATTAGGTTGGTAAGTATGAAGAGCAAACATTAAAACTATTATTTTATGGCCTTTGTCTATAAAAACATTAGGAGGAATGTGTTGTAGTGCATAGTTTAGTTTTATGATTTGGAAGGGCATTTGTAATGATGCACTTGAAATATGTATTTTTTAGAAATGCTTTGAACGTAGTGAAGAATGACTTAATAGCAAAAGTGGATGAGTTGACCTGTGAGAAGGATGTGCTGCAGGGAGAGCTGGAGGCTGTGAAGCAAGCCAAGCTGAAACTAGAGGAAAAGAACAGAGAACTGGAGGAGGAGCTCAGGAAGTAAGTCTCAACAGTTGTTGGAAGCCAGGCTGTCCAGCTTTGGACATTACAGCATAAGGCTGCCATCTACTTGTATGGGGCTGTGATCATAGCTACCTTGGGACACACTCCTGCTCTGAACTAAATACCTTGCCAGGGTGCCACAAAAATTATAAATATAATTTTATAGACTGAGACCTGCATGAAGCACATTCAAACCAGGAATGGCCAAGAGCTACCTGAACAAAGTAATGGGTCTCAGTCATTTGCCTCTGCTATGAGCTGGCCTCTGTTTACCAGTCTCTTAACCAAAAAGTCCTGTTTTATGTTTTGTTCTTTTTCTTTTCTTTTTCCTATCCATCTTGGTGTCAAAAGTTATAACTGTAGGCTGGGAGATGGCTCAGCAGTTAAGAGCACTTCCTTGCTTGCTCTTCCAGTGGACCAGAGATCACCCACACTAGGTAGTTCTCAATTGCCTTTAACTCCAGCTTCCAGCTTCAGGACATCTACATCCTTTTTTGACGTTTTCTAGCATACACTCATGTGCGCTGACACACACACACATACACACACACACGGATAAAAAACAAAAGCAAAATAACCCTTAGGGGCTCAGTGTTTTAAGAGCACTTGCTGCTTTTCCAGAGGGCATAATAAGTTCAATCTCTAACATCCACATTAGTTATCTCACAACTGCCTGGTGCGGACATACTGCCTGGCGTACACTCAAGTGATCACACACAAATATAAACAGCATAAACAAAAAACCTTTGATCTTCAATTTAAAACAATGAATTGTTTTCCTTTATCTATGTAGCTTACCTTTGTTATTGCTTTCTGTTCTTGAGATAGTCTTATATGACTCAGACTGACTTCTAAGTCACTGAGTGTAGCAGAGGATGGCTTTGAACTCCTGTCCTCTGTCTTCAGCCCAAGAAGAGATAACATTTTTCCAAGTTGAAGGCAGCAGTCTGCTACCCTTTGGGCAAAAGAAAAGTAATCTTTTAGTGGTAAATAAAACTGTTTACCTATTCTTTCATTATCTTTGAAGATGAGTTCAATTGTAATAACGTTTTTTTTGTTTTTATTTTTTTCCCCACTAGAGCTCGTGCAGAAGCTGAAGATGCAAGGCAAAAAGCAAAAGACGACGATGATGTAAGTTTATGATTGGAGACAGTTTTTCTTACAGCTTTTTGACATTTTGAGAGTACCTTAACTAATATTTAGTATTATATTTACATAAACAAATTATAAATAAATTATTTAAAAACTATAAGATAGATAGATAGATAGATAGATAGATAGATAGATAGATAGATAGATAGAAAATAAAAGATAGATAAATAGATTTTTTTAAAAGAAGACATGGTTCTGGGTCATGAATAAGCTGGCCCATATTTCCATATGGTATCCACATGATGTATTTTCTAGTGCTATATGTTCACTTTTTCTCAGGGGTTCAGTGCTCTGACCTGTGTTAGCATGCTATTATTTCTGATTTTTATATTGTTTTGTTAGGTAGCCCAGACAGGCCACACACACATTAATTAATTAATTTTATTGGTTTTGCCTGCCTGTTTGTGTGCCACATTGCCTGTTCCTTAAGTAATAAAACTATTAATTGAATTATTTAGGTGGGCTTGCAAGATGGTTCAGCATGTAAAGGTGCTTTTTACCAAGCTTGATGACCTGAGTTCAATCCCCAGGACCACACAGTAGAAAGAGAAAACAGACTCTCACTAGTTGTCTTCTGGCCTCCACATGGGTGTTTTGTAATATGTGCATCCAGACACATACATAAATATGTATTGTTTATTTAAGTAAAAAATAATTTCTTCATGTACATGTGTACACATTCTAATTATCACCTTTTCTCAGACAACAATCAGTCACCTGAAAAAAAGAGTCTCACTTGAGTGATTGTCTTCATTGGACATAACTATAAGGGAATGTCTTAATTGCCAGTTGATAAAGGAGATCCAAGCTATTATGGGTGGCACCATCCCTATGCAGATGATTCTGGGCGCTATAAGAAAGCTTACCAAACATGGGCAAGAGAACATGCCAGCAAGTAGCATTGCTCCATGGTGTCTGCTTCAACTTCTACTTAGGTTTCTGCTTTGAATTCCCTTGATGGACTCTGACCTGGAAGTATAAGCTAAATTAAATCTTTTCCTCCCGAGTTACTTCTGGTCACTGTTTTATCAATGCACAGGAAAGAAACTAGGACACACACACACACACAGTTGACCTCCTGAAGAGCTTAGAATAGTGTATCAAGTTTATATAAATGGCAGCTAAGTTTTTTTGTTCTTTCCCCAAAATGTGCACTATTTTTTCTTTCTGAAACAATCATACTTTGTAGCCTCCACTTGTCTTGAAACTTACAATGTAGCTTCAAACTCACAGAGATCTCCCTGCTTCTGTCTGCTGAGTGCTGAGATTAAAGGCCTACACCCTCATACCCAGCATCATAATATTCTCTCTCACCTTCTCCCTCTCCCTCTCCTCTCCTCTACACACATGCACACACACACACACACACACACACACACACACACACACACACACATTTCTGTTTTCGCATATACCAGAACAGGAAATCAGATCCTATTACAGATGATTGTGAGCCACTTAGTGGTTGCTGAGAATTGAACTCAGGACTTCTGAAAGGTCAGCTAGTGCTCTTAACCACTGAGCCATCTTTCTAGCCCTGAATCATGATTTTTTTAATAAAATATTAAAATAATGTTTGTATTTGGAAATTAAATTTTCTACTTCTGTATTATTCTTACAAAGTATGGTTTTGGTTTTTTTTTTTTTTCATACTACCTTTTGGCTCAGTGCTCGAGCATGCTTGAGCCCCTGGTTCAATCCCTCATATCACAGAGACACTATATTCCATCTTAGAGACTTGATGTTTTTACTTAATAGTATAGTTTGAGATTCACTTGTGTTGTAATAACTGGTGTAGTTTATTTTTATCATCCCATTATGTGAATATGCTATAGTTTTTCTGTTTTCTTGTTAATGGATATTTAAAGTAGGTATTTCATCTTTTACTTACAGCAAACAATGCTGTTGTTAAAAGCGTTATAGTAAACTAGGTGTGGTGATGATTGCTTGTAATCCCAGCATATAAAAAGACCGAGGTAGGAGGATGGCACATTTAGGCTGTGTGTGGATAGATCAGTTGTACTAGCCTGGATTACATAGTGAGATCTGTCTAAAACAAGACAAGACAAGAGACAAGACAAAAGACAAGACAATACAAGACAAAAAAAACCCAGCCAGGTATAATGTTGTACCCCTTTAATTCCAGCACTCAACACAGGAGGATTTCTGTGACTTTGAAGCCAGTCTGTTCTACATAGGCAGTTCCAAGTCAGCCAGGGCTATGCAGTAAGAACTTGTCTTAACACCAATAACCCCCAACCCAAAAGAAAACAAAGAAACAACAATAACAACAAAACTCAGAACATGATATTACAAGCCTTCTGGAATGGAGACTTGTGGATTTGGGGGTGGGGTGTTTTGTTGTTGTTGTTGTTTTGTTTTGGTTTTGTTGTGTTTTTTTTCCAGAATATATACCTAGTCATGAATGGTATTACTGTGTTGCAGAGTTCAGACCTTTTGTTGTTGTTTACTTTTTTGCTTTTTGACACAGGATTTCTTTGTAGCCTTGGTTATCTGACAACTAGCTCTGTAGACCAGGCTGGCCTCAAAACCTACTTCTGCCTCCCTAGCCCAGGTATTAAAGGCCTGTGCAGCCTTCACTACAACCTACCACCCAGCAGAATTCAGGACTTCTGTTAGTTGTGGATGACTTTTGTTTGAAGAGATGAGCTAAATTCTGAGGCAGGAGGACAAAGTAGAAAGACTGCTAAGGTCTGAGAGAAGCTTCTGTCTCATTGTTCCAAGATTTCAGTGTTGATCTAAAATATACATGCTTCTCTAAATAAAGCAAAGCCCTATTATTAAATCTACCTACTTCTTCAGAAGAAAGCTGAGAAATCAGCAGGAGAAGAAAGATAACTTGGGCATACTTTTTGGAGACATGCTTTCTGTACGTCTATCTTCCAAGTTCATATCCTATTCTTTAGCAATAATTCTGACTTAATCTTTTGTTTCTACTGGTGGTTTTTGTTTGTTTGTCTGTTCATTTGTTTGTTTTTACTGTTATAGTTAGGTTCTTTTGTTTTGTTTTGTTTGTTTGTTTTTGAGACAGGGTTTCTCTGTGTAGCCCTGCCTGTCCTGGAACTCACTCTGTAGACCAGGCTGGCCTCGGACTCAGAAATCCACCTGCTTCTGCCTCCCAAGTGCTGGGATTAAAGGCGTGCACCACCACTGCCCTGCAATGGCCTCACTTTTCTAAGTGCTGGGTTATAGGTATTTAGTATCTTACCTAGCTTCAAATGTTGTTTTAAGAAAAAATAAGAAAATGATGCCACATGGAAATAATTGAAGCAGAAAGTAATCTTAATGACTAGAAAGATGTGAATGGAAGCTGAAGGAATTATAATTAATGATAATCTGAAATGTTTAGAAAAACAAAAAAGCCGGGTGATGGTACCCTTTTAATTCCAGCACTTGGGAGGCAGAGGCATGTGGATTTCTGAGTTCGAGGCCAGCCTGGTCTATAGAGTGAGTTCCAGGACAGGCAGGGCTCAGCATGCCCTAACCAGTGAGCCTCCAGTCAATTAGAGACCCTGTGTCCAAGGAGCTGGAAGGGTTCCTAAGGACGATTCCTGGGGTTGTCTGTCTTCCAGCTCCCACAGGGCATGTGAACCTTCACATATGTAAAAAAGATTTTTTTAAAAAAATTTCTTTATCCACTGTATCTACGTATGAACAGACATACTAGACCAGAGATGAAATAAGAAGTAACGAGACCTAATTACGATGGCTTTCTTTTGAGTATAACCCTGTCACTGTCTGCTATCTCTACAGGTGTATGTGCTTTTGTGCAGCACACTGGAGGTCTTATGTAGTTTGCTAACCTCTTTCTTCCTGTTTTGGTTTTCCTATTGATTACTGAGATCCTGTAGTCATCCCCTAGGCTAGAAACACTGGTCTCTACTACTAACCTTGAAAGGAACAAAATGGCCAGAATGAATAAGCCAGCTGGGAAATCAGGTTCCCAGCAAGGCAGACCGTACAAGCTGGTATGTATTTTAAACAGTGAAAGAGGACAAGGCAGGTGTCAAGGGTTAGGAGATGGGCATGAAGGTAACAATCAGCTTTTCCATAAGACTCCATGGCGTGAAATACATGCTATCGGTCCTTAGAGGACAGATGCCACGACTCTATGAACTTCTGTATGTTCCCCAATTAGTCAGAAGGATGGATAACTTTCCAATTTTTGTTTTTTGTTTTTTTGTTTTGTTTTTCGAGACAGGGTTTCTCTGTGTAGCCTTGGCTGTCCTGGAACTCACTCTGTAGACCAGGCTGGCCTAAAACTCAGAAATCCACCTGCCTCTGCCTCCCAAGTGCTGGGATTAAAGGCGTGCGCCACCACTGCCTGGCTATAGTTAGGTTTTTTAACAACTAGACAATTGGTTCACTATGTTGCCTCATAGATATGTATATGGATTGATAGTTTGAGATAAATGAACCTATTTTGGAATTAATTGTAAGTGTTTGCTGAATATCAAAGACCATCAATTTTAAATGTTAAAATAATGTTTTGAAGTAAAATTTATGAGAGCACATTAAATCTATTTATTACAACTATAATTTTAATAATTCTTTTACATGTTCAAATAGTAATGTTTATATTTAGAAATTAAATTGCCTGCTTCTTTCCAGTCATACATAAAAATTCGAGTGTCTGATTTTATTTTATAAGGACATTTTAAAGTCATTGAGTTAGAAATAAAGAAATGCTTAAAAACTTCAGATTTGGTTTAAGTGTGAGTCTTAACAGCAAATCACATGTAAACTCTCAGTGTGATTTGCCATCCTCCTATTATAGAGCGACATTCCTACAGCCCAGAGGAAGCGGTTTACCAGAGTAGAAATGGCCCGAGTTCTCATGGAGAGAAACCAGTACAAAGAGAGGCTGATGGAGCTTCAAGAAGCTGTACGATGGACAGAGATGATCCGGTCTGTATGAGAAGTGCTCTGATGTCTCCTACTGTTTCATTAGATGCATGTGTTCCTTCGTTATGCATGCCTGAGGGTTTACTACGAGAAACTTTTTCATTAGCATTTAGATTAATAACACAACAAGATCAGGGATGTCCCACAGCCTAGGTGTCTTGAGATAGTATAGGACTTTGGGAGATAATCTCATAAATTTGTAAGAGATAATTGTTGTTACTTAGGGATAATGGTCTTTTTTTTTTTTTGAGGAAATAATATTCTTTCTCAATGTCAGTTTCACATACAGTATATGAAAAATATATTTATCTTCCTATTTAAATATACTTATAAAGTATCTTCCTATTAAATATACTTATTTGACTGTCCCTCCTGTTCTCTTCATGCAAAATATATTTTCCTTTGGCATCTTTTAGTCAATCAGATCTTTGTTTTTATCATTAATATGTTTTAGTGGTTCCTATTCATGGATTTAAGTGCCAGTGTGTGCATACAATGCAGTACAGCCTCCTGTATCACTCCTGTATCACTGGATCTGCATCAGATCAGATCCAGCCTCCTGTAGTCACTCTCAATACCTGCTAATGTCTAGTAATCACGCTTTGCAGCCAAGCTGATTTCCTTTTTAAACTCTCCCTTTTGAGAGGATACATAGTTATCTTTTATTGGCTCTTAAATCTCAGTGTTGCCATCTAGTGGTCATGGTCTCAGTAAGTGTTCCCTCCTTGAATTCAGAAACTGCTATTGAAAAGTTTGTCAACTGACTTTCCATTAATTTACTCATATTCTTGAGTTTGGATTATCATATCAGATTTATTCATTGTTTCAGTTTGTAAACCTAGCCTCCAGCCCTTACCTCCTCATAGGTACATCATTTTTACCACCACTCACTTATTAAGTGGCCTGCCAGAGCAGTATAGTTGCAAGGTTTTTTGTAAAAGTTTAGAGTGCAGATAGAAGAAACCTTAAGGTAAGAACAGGAATTTATAAGGCAGTATTTCAGTGAGGGAGCTAGAGTATATCTTTTTAATTTTTTTCTTGCTTTGATATTATTTGTCATTTTATTCTTTGAGAGAACATCTTCTTCCAAACTGACTCTAAACTTGCAATCCTTCCACCTGAGTCCCTGAGTGCTGAGATTAGAGTTCTGTTCTGTTACACTCAGTCTGCATGCTTTAGTGTTGTTTGTCAGAGCCCTGCTTTTGTTGTCTAGCCACTTGAAAGATGAAGACAAGCGGAATTCTTGAAACCAAGAGTTCAGGGCTCGTGTGAGCAGCAGAGTGACTCCTTGTTTCTTAATAACAACAGTAACAAGTAAGGGGGAAACCTTAAATATCAACATTGAGATTTATTAGCCATTTGTCTAACACAGGAATGCTCTGACAAGAGTTTTAGCTCTTTAAGAAGGTCTAGTATTCTATCTAAGCAGGGTTCTACTTAGCAGGCTGTCTCATGAAAGGTCAGAGCAACTGCTTGCTAAATGAGTTAATATGAGCTAACTTGGTTCGCTCTCTTCTGTCTATTTTGTGACTTTTCTAGAACACCTATCCATTAATGTGTTTGTTTGTTTAGGGCTTCACGAGAAAATCCAGCTATGCAAGAAAAAAAAAGATCAAGCATCTGGCAATTGTGAGTATAGAAGGGCTGGAATCAGAGGTGATACTCAGAGACAAGAACATTATACTGACTTTTCCCAGTTGGGAGGAAATAGCTAAACTGAAATTCTTCTCTTTAATATACAGCATGCCAACTCGGTAAGGCTGTGCTTCAGGACCCAAAGTAGGCTATCGTAAGCTGCACTGTGTTGGTTATGGATTTGGTGGAATCTTGTGCTGATTTACATAAAACCATGGGGAATTATTTGTAAAATTGACAGTTACATGAATCCCCATCAAAGAGATGATGAGAAATCTAGTATTTGTACTGCTCGGTTAGTCTTGTGTGTATTAAAATCAATTATGTTTGTACCAAAAGTACTGTGTGTTTATTGAAGTTAAAACTTACCCTTTTAGGATTAATCTGTTTACTGGAAGCATAAATGCTTTAAAACTATGCACATGAAAATAGTTTCTTAAGTTGAGCTTAGAAAATTCATGTTATGAGTTAACTTGTGATGTGTGTTCCCAGTGTAGCAGAACTTTATGCGTTGCACACTAAGCTCTGGCTGTCATAACAGTCATCCCCCTGCTGCTCACTGACCAATTGTGACCTTGTCCTACATAGGACCTAACTAGCCAAGGAGCCTTTGTATCGTACTTGTTTAGTAGAAGCTTTCTGTATGCAAGAGCATCTCTTTCATTATGGAACTTGCTTATACCTGGCATTCTAAGCAATAGTTACTTTCCCCTAAATGCCCAGGTTTGGATGTGACTGACTGCTAAGGCTGTAGCATAACTATAAAACTGGTTTTGCTAATAATGTCTAACTCAATGCCTTGTAAAGTTTTGACATTTTCTTGATCATAAAAATTTATGGGAAATTGGGGCTTGGTTTTCACAGTGAATGTAATAGACATATCTATGGGTTTTGTTTGTTTGCTTCTTTTATTTTGTTAGTTTCAGCCGACTTTTTAGCTCTTCAAGTAATGCAACAAAGAAACCTGAACCCCCTGTTAATCTGAAGTATAATGCCCCCACCTCTCATGTGACTCCCTCCGTGAAGAAAAGGAGCAGCACTTTATCTCAGCTCCCTGGTGATAAGTCCAAGGCATTTGATTTCCTTAGTGAGGAGTAAGTATTCCAAACAAGCGCACAGAGTGCTAGAACCTGTCACCCTTACTAACGCCTCAGTAATTCAGATAACTCAAAAGAGACTGTAGCCAGACATAATAGCTTATGTTAATCCTCAGGGTACTGATACAGGAGAACCATCACTAGTTCATTGCCAGCCTGGTCTGTATAGACAGTTTAAGGCTAGCATCAGCTACATACATAAACCCTGCCTTAAGAACAAAGGGGACTATTTTGTGTGTTGGGGTTATGGATAGAAGTGGGAATTAAAAAAAAAGGATGGGGTTCTATAGTGCAGATGGATGCTTTTAAGTAAATTACCTGTAGAACTTAGCAATGTAATTCTAAACCTGTGAAAGCTGAGGCAGGAGGATTGTAATTTTGAGGTCATCCTGGGCCAAAGAGTGAGACTTTGCCCCAAAGTGAGTGAGTGAATGGATGAATGAATGAATGAATGAATGGATGGATGAATGAATGAATGGCTTGTAGCCAGGATTTCTTATGAAAATTGCACTTCAGGACTAGTGAGCTGGCTCAGCAGGTAAGGGTGCTGCCAACCTTAATAAACTGAGATCCATTCCTAGGACTATATGTTGGAAGGAGAATGTACTCTTCTGGCCTCTGATGACACCAGGCATGCACGTGGTACACAGCTATCCATGCAGGCAAAACACTCAAAACACAGAAAGTTAAAATAATTAAATCTAAATTAAAAAAAAATGAAAAGAAGGTGTAGAATCTAAAAGTTGAACTTAATCACTTTCCACAATAGCATTAGAAAATTCTCCATATGTGTTAAGAAAAGGAAGATCCCAAATTACTTCAGAAGTTTATGCTTTTAAAAAATATAACATCTGAAACTTCATAGGTTTGATGACTAATAATTCAGTTTAATACAACATGCTGCCTATTCCCTGTTGAAGGCTTGTTTCACAAACATGGAAAAATCAGCTTTGGTATAATCCTCTGCGTGTGTGTGTGTGTGTGTGTGTGTGTGTGTGTGTGTGTGTGTGTGT
>NW_021604658.1:10458120-10539848 GCF_004785775.1 Grammomys surdaster
GTGTGTGTGTGTGTGTGTGTGTGTGTGTGTGTGTGTGTGTGTGTGTCTGTGTCTGTGTGTCTGTGTGTGTGTGTCTGTGTGTGTGTGTGTGTCTTACGCACAAGGCTCCAGGGTAGAGTCGAGGATGACTCAAATGCTGGGATTAGAGCTTTTGTTGCATTCTCTTAATTAAAACTGCAAATGTCTCCTTTTAGAACTGAGGCTAGTTTAGCCTCCCGCAGAGAGCAAAAGAGAGAGCAATATCGGCAGGTGAAGGCTCATGTCCAGAAAGAAGATGGCCGAGTGCAAGCCTTCGGCTGGAGTCTGCCTCAGAAGTACAAACAGGTACTTGTCTAGCAGGAAGTGCAGGTTGAGAAGAGTGCGCTTGGAAATGTGAACTGGGAGCACTATCCTAAATTTCTCATCTCAGCCTGCTTCAGTTTGGTATATTTAGGCAAATATGAAGAATTTGGGCTTTGGGGCTGTTTTCTAGAGCCCTAGAATGTAAATAAACATTCTAACTCCTAAAAGACTAAGCACTTCTGTGTACAAACATGCACTCGTGTGTACATGTATGATTGTGAATTTCTACCTCCTACTGAGCTCTTATATTTACTATATGCAATTGCTGCTTGAGTTTTTGCTTATTTTTCAAGTAAGAATGACAGAATCAAGCTTGAACTTGATTTCAGAAGCAAGTATGTAACAGCCATACTTGCTTATGTCTCAGTGGTCCTGTAATTTCAATGTTAATGGGACTTACTGATGTATCCCCATTAGATAGCCAACGGTCAAGGGGAAAACAAGATGAAAAATTTACCTGTGCCTGTCTATCTCAGACCACTAGACGAAAAAGATGCATCTATGAAGGTAAGCTAACTGTGACATTGAAGGAGAGAGACTCTCAAACCCCAGTTAGATTTCCCACTCCTAAAAAAACTATTTAAAAACTGCTGCTGCTTCTTCTTCTTTTTTTTTTTTGTTTTGTTTTTCGAGACAGAGTTTCTCTGTGTAGCTCTGGCTGTCCTGGAACTCACTGTGTAGACCAGGCTGGCCTCGAACTCAGAAATCCGCCTGTCTCTGCCTCCCAAGTGCTGGGATTAAAGGTGTGCACCACCACTGCCCGGCTAAACACTGCTTTTGTAGTGAAACAATTGCTCATTTTAACACTTGGTTACTTTTAATTTTGAGACAAAGACACTATATAATCCAGGCTGGCCTTGAACTCTTTGACTCTGCCTCATCCTCCTAAGTACATGTGCTACCACCACTCATGAATAGTACTAGAGTATACTGAAATACCCCTGGCTCTACCTTTACTTATCTTACTACTTGTAGAGAAAAAAAATGACATAATAGCTTTCTCCCCATCCCCTGCCTCCGAGAAGCTGTGGTGTGCTGTAGGAGTCAATTTATCTGGTGGCAAGACCAGAGACGGCGGGTCTGTTGTTGGAGCAAGTGTATTTTACAAGGATGTTGCTGGTCTGGACACCGAAGGCAGTAAACAGCGGAGTGCATCTCAGAGTAGTTTAGATAAGTTGGATCAAGAGCTCAAGGTAAGAACGTACTGACACTTGACTTCCTGATTTATGAGTGTATATGATGTCCCTTTAACATTCATTATATTAAGGTATTATTTACATATATTCAAGTGACTACAATTCCATTATGCCAAATGTATATAACCACTGCTGCAAAGAAGACATAGATTATTTTTTAATCACTGACCTGCTTTGACTACTAAGTTTCAATCCAGAAATATGTATAAACAATTGTATTTTGACCCTTGCAAATAATCTTGAAATAATACTGCGTTTTAGTATAAGAACACAGTCTTAAGAATCTTTGCCCAATGATATAATTTTAAACATTTTCTTCTGCCTACTCAGGAACAACAGAAAGAATTTAAAAATCAAGAAGAATTGTCCAGTCAAGTCTGGATCTGTACCAGCACCCATTCAACTACAAAGGTTATCATCATTGATGCTGTTCAGCCTGGCAACATCCTAGATAGTTTCACTGTTTGCAATTCTCATGTTCTGTGCATTGCCAGTGTCCCAGGTAAAGCAAGACTCTGCCTCCTCCCTCCCTGTGTTCCCTGCATCTCCTTTGGCTATGGAGTTGTGGAAATTGATAAGAGTTGTGTTCCTGCGCTTGTGGTTACAGACTTTACATTCTAGTAAGAGAGGATTTAAAATAGACCAGAAGCCATTGAGTATGTTTTTTAGCTATTTAAAAATAATGTGAAGAGTATTTTAAAAAATGACACTACAAGTCTGGGTGGTGGTGGCACACACCACCTTTAATCCCAGCACTCGGGAGGCAGAGGCAGGATCTCTGTGAGTTCAAAGCCAGCCTGGTCTGCAGAGTGAGTTCCAGGATAACCAGGGGTACACAGAGAAACCCTGTCTCGAAAAACAAATGGCAGTATGTGAGGCTAGCTGGTTGATAGAGGGTAAGGAGCTCCCTAGATTAATTGGTACAGGAAGGGAGGCTGAAGCTCTGGAATCAATGTGTAAAAATAAAAGATAGTTCAGAAATATTAGTCAGCCATAAAAGAAATGACACCCTTTTTTTGTTTTTTGGTTTTTTTTTTTTTTTGGTTTTTTGAGACAGGGTTTCTCTGTGTAGCTCTGGCTGTCCTGGAACTCACTCTGTAGACCAGGCTGGCCTCAGAAATCCACCTGCCTCTGCCTCCCAAGTGCTAGGATTACAGGCGTGTGCCACCACTGCCCGGGGACACTCTTTTTTTATCCCTGTTATTTAATTGTGGTTGAAACACTTTCTCTTCTCTTCTCTTCTCTTCTCTTCTCTTCTCTTCTCTTCTCTTCTCTTCTCTTCTCTTCTCTTCTCTTCTCTTCTCTTCTCCTCTCTCTCTCTCTCTCTCTCTCTCTCTCTCTCTCTCTCTCTCTCTCTCTCTTCTTTTTGTTTTTTGTTTTGTTTTGTTTTTTGTTTTTTGGAGACAGGGTTTCTCTGTGTAGCCCTAGCTGTCCTGGAACTCACTCTGTAGACCAGGCTGGCCTCAAACTCAGTAATCAACCTCCCAAGTGCTGAGATTAAAGTCGTGCACCACCACTGCCTGGCTTTTTTTGTTTGTTTGTTTTGTTTGTTTGTTTTTTGGAAACACCTTTTTTTTTTTTCATTGAGACAAAGTCAGCCTGAACCACATAGTAAGATTGTGTCTCCAAAAGAAAACAAAAAGGCTAAGCAGACAACTTTTATATCATTTAAAAAAAAAACTAAGATAAATGTTAAAGCTGGGTGATGGTGACACATTTAATACAGTACTTGGAAGGAAGGGGCACACATGAATCTTTGAGGCCAGACTGGGCTATAGATTTTTCAGGCCAGGGCTACATAAAGAAACCCTGTCTCTAAATAAATAAATAAATAACAAATAAAACAAAAACATTAAACAAAAACAATAAATAAATAAATATATTTTAAAGTGATAAAAATAAAAAAAGACTTTCTGTTGTAAATGCTTAAATTTTTTTATATGTCTTACTAATATTTTAAGCCACTGTATGTCTTTTAATGATAGTATGTATATAGAAACCAATCTTAGTAATAATAATAGTAGTAGTCATAATAAGTTAGAAACGACTTGTTTTTCTTTTGTTCTTTTGTTCCTTTCTATTTGTTTTATTTGTTTTTTGAGACAGGGTTTCTCTGTGTAGCCTGGCTCTTTGTTCTGTAATTCACTAGATAGACCAGGTTGGCCTTGAACTCTGAGATCTGCCTGCTTCTGCTTCCTGAGTATTAGGATTAAAGGTGTGCGCCACCGCCATCCGCTAAGTATGATTTTTAATGTATTTTTTATTTTCTTTCTTTTTTCTTTTTTTTTTTTTTTTGTTTTTTCAAGACAGGGTTTCTCTGTGTAGCCCGGGCTGTCCTAGAACTCACTCTGTAGACCAGGCTAGCCTCAAACTCAGAAATTCACCTGCCTCTGCCTCCCAAGTGCTGGGATTAAAGGCATGCGCCACCACCGCCCAGCCATATTTTTTATTTTCTGTGTATCAGTTTTTGCCTATATGTATATTTTGTGCATGTCTGCTGTCTGTGGAGGCCAAAAGAAGGCATTAGATGCCCTGGAACTGGGGTTACAGATAGTTATGAGCTGCCATATAGATTCTGGGAATTGAACTGTGGTCCTCTCTGCAAGTGCTTCCATTAACCTGTCTCTCTAGCACTCCACCCCCTCTAAATTTTTAAAGAAGAAAAGTTTTATTACATTTTACTTATTTTGTGTGATAGTAGAAATGCCGTCATACCACAGTGCCCATTTTGAAGATCAAAACATAACTCTCAGGAGGTGGTTCTCTCCTTCCGTATTCATGTGGAAGATCAGGTGTGGTGGCGTATGCCTGTCATCTCAGCCCTTATGAAGCAGAGTCAGGGAAATTAACAGTTGAAGCCAGCCTGACCCTAGAGAGCAGAATTCTGTCTCAACCCCTTTCTCAAAAAAGGATTAAAAAAAAAAATCTGATAAAAGTATAAGTTAATAGATATAGTTAATAGAGTTAACTTGAATCAATCTGTTTTTGTGTTTGTAGGGAGTAAAGTCAGGATATTACATTGAATATGATGCATAACTTACATTAATTGTTTTGGCCCCATTTTTTTAACTGGTTGTATTATATATTGTTTATTTGACCACTGATCAGTTTTCTTCTTTACTTACTGTATAAATAGTTGTTAATTCCTGAAATGGGACCCTTTTCAGTCTTTAAACATTTTAGTTGTTTTATGGTGTACCTATGTGGTGTATGAAGAGGCTGCATATGCCATGTCACATGGATGGAAGTCAGAGAACTTGGTGAAGTTGGTTCTCTCCTTCTACCTTAAACAAGTTCCTGGGATCATTCTTGGGGCACCAGGCTCGTGCAGCAGGAGTTCTGCCAGCTGAGCATCTCGCTAGCATCTTTTCTGTGTTAGTATAGCTTAGCCAGAAGTGATGGGAAGTGGAGACAGGAGGATCAAGACCTTTAAGTTCGGCCTTGATTACATACAGTCTAAGGCCAACATGGACCAAGTGAGACCTTGTCTCCAAAAATTACACACCCATGTTGTTGTCTAACATTAATAGATCCATATTATAAATACCTTTAAAGTGTTTTAAATAATTTGCTATTGTGTGTGGAAGTGCACACATGCCACAGTTCATGTACAGAAACCAGAGGAAAACTTTTGGGAGTTGGTTTTATCTTTCCACTGTGGCTTATAAGGACCAAACTCAAGTCATCAGGTTTGTATAGTAAATACTTTTTATCTCCTGAGCCATGTTGTCTACCATGTCTCTGACAAAAAAAATAAATAGAGGTATTACCTTTAACATGTTTTTCATTAGAATATGAACTAATAGAAATATTATTTTACCTCTAAATTACTTTTTTTTGTTTTTGTTTTTGGAGACAGAGTTTCTCTGTATAGCCCTGGCTGTCCTAGACCAGGCTGGCCTCGAACTCAGAAATCTGCCTGTCTCTGCCTCCCAAGTGCTGGGATTAAAGGCCTGCGCCACCACTGCCTGGTTTAAATTACTTTTTTGTTATATCAAGATTACTTTAAATTAATTTAACATTGCCTTCTTGACGGTATATTCTAATAGCTATATGGTTCATCTCTATATTCTTACTTCAAACCTAGAGTAGCTATAATAGAAAGAAGCTGTTGCTCATTTACTGAGTATTCGAAGAAAGTTGTTTTGTTTTGTTTTGTTTTCAGGAGCTCGGGAAACAGACTACCCAGCAGGAGAAGAACTTTCTGAATCTGGTCAGGTAGACAAAGCATCATTGTGTGGAAGCATGACCAGTAACAGCTCGGCAGAGATGGACAGCTTGCTGGGAGGTATCACAGTGGTTGGGTGCTCCACAGAAGGAGTGACAGGAGCTGCCACTTCCCCAAGTACCAACGGTGCTTCTCCTGTGATTGAAAAGCCACCAGGTACACCTTTGGAGAGTCTAAGGCTCCTTTGAGAATGCCACATTACAGACTTGTCAGTCTTAAAGTAGCCAAGGTGAAAGCTGGAAGAAGATGCTATAGTGACCATGTTAGAGAAAAAAATTGTCCATGTCATTATACAATGCCAAGGAGGGGTCAGTGGAGTGCAGTTCCAGAGCAGGGGTGGTGTAGTAAAAGTATTGGAATAGAAAATTCATTCAGCATAGAGTGTTCTTTTATTTTTACAGAAATGGAAGCTGAAAATAGTGAGGTTGATGAAAATATTCCAACAGCGGAAGAAGCAACTGAAGCCACAGAGGGCAATGCAGGGTCCACTGAAGATGCTGTGGACATCTCCCAGCCTGGTGTGTACACAGAGCATGTGTTTACAGATCCTCTGGGAGTTCAGATCCCAGAAGACCTCTCCCCAGTGTTTCAGTCAAGGTATGCATCCTAAATCAGTAACTTGGGGGAGTCTGCACAAATAAAAAGAATCAAAATCATGTCACATAGCCAGAATACCCACTAATTGACATCCTTAGAGGGAGCTGAAAGATGTTTTATTCTCTCCTATTTATTCTCTCTGAAGATTTTTCCATCCATTTCTTAACTATATTTTCTAACTTTTAAAAAATGGGACAAATACATACCCTTGTACATATAGATACTAATCTGTGTCTTCCTGGCCATTTTCCCTTCTGGTATTATGGTCTCCATTGTGATGTTCTACCTTCCATCCTGTTGATGTTCTGGTTGTTCTCTCTGTACTTACTCCCACCCCACTTCTCAGAATTAGTCACTGTTTAAATTTGTCATTGTTTGATTTTTTCCAGAATGGACTTGAATTTAGTTCTCAAGCACATTTTGTTGGTTGAGGTCTCTACTTTAAAGGACTGTTTAATCCAGAGCTAGTTAGTCTATTGTTTCCATCCCCTTAGATACGACTCTTGGTTAACTGGCTTCTTTCTAAGTTTGTTTTTCTTAGTATATACAGCAATCAAGAGTCTATTAGCATTTATAATTACTGTCAGAATGAATTTATTTTGAATTTGATAACCCAGTTTTATATCATCCACCTACTATGCCCTGACAATCCAAAAGAAGAGGTTTATATGGAATATAAACATTTTACTACAATTTATTTTATAAAATTAATTATATATTAAAAATTATACATCACCTCCTCTGGAAGTGAGTGGTTTTAAAACAAAACATCTCTCCCTTCTCTGTCCTACCTACCCCAGAAAAAACTATTATAAACTTTAAAATAATAACAGGGCCATACATTTTTCTGTCTTGTTTTAGTTTTTGGTTTTTCTCCTTTTTAAGAGCCATAATTAAAGTCTTGAATGTTAACTGATGAAGTTTATTACTATATCTTATTCCCCTTTCTCCACTTTGAGCTTCCTAGTTTGTTAGTATTTCTGGTACAGTTATTGAACTACTTAATGTGTAAGCATTTTACACTGACTCTTCTGGAATCTCAATGTGTGTTCATTGTAGCAAGCTTAAGTATAGAACTGTTCAATTCTTGAAAACTAAAGCTGAATATCCTTAGTGTGGGCTTTTCCCTTGTTTCTCGCTTTCCCAGTAATGACTCAGATGTGTACAAAGATCAAATATCAGTATTGCCAACTGAACAAGACCTTGTGAGAGAAGAAGCTCAGAAAATGAGTAGTCTTTTACCAACCATGTGGCTTGGAGCTCAAAATGGCTGGTAAGTACCAACGTCCTAACATGACATATTTTTAGTCTTTACTTCTACAGTTGAAAGCAGAAAATGAACCAAACGTGATAGTGTAGGCCTATAATCTCAGCACGTGGGAGGTTGAGGCAGGAGGCTTGCAAGTTGAAGGTCAGCTTGGGCCACGGAACCTTCCATGTTAGCCTTGGCTGTGTGTACACCTTCACAAAGGAGAGCGAACCTTAAGTAAGAGATAAATGAAGTGTAGCAACCATAAATATAAACATAAAGTGTAGATTAATACAGAGACTTTTATACCCACACAAAACTAGACTTCCATTAGTTTTAAATGATAAACTTTTCTTTGTCACAGCACGTTCTCTTTATGTAATATTCATAGGAGGAAAGGTAAATAGGATTTTTAAATCTGAGTCAGACATGGTAGTACATGCCTATAATCTCAACACACAAGAGACAGACAGATTATATAAATTTTAGACTACCCTGGCTTAAAACAAAACCCTGTCTCAGAGAAAAAGATTTAAATATGTGTGTTTGTGTGTGTGTGTGTGTGTGTGTCTTTTCCATCTGACTTAGCCTGCAGGCTACAGTCAGCCACTGATGTGAATCACTCTGACATTCAATAGTTCTATGTAATAGAGATCTAAGATTATTCATGAAATGGTTTTTATGCAGATAAGGCATGGGGCAACCCATAGTTAGATGATATCATTGGTAATCAATAGTGGTTGTAGCTTTTTGGGTATTCATACGCTTCTGTTTTTGTAAATAACCCATGTCTCTGTCTTAGGCACTCATTCTCTCTCCTCTGTTCTCCCTCCTCTCTGTCTTTCTGTCTCCTTCCCCCTTCCCATCCTTCTTCTTTCTCTTTTCATACAAAAGTATTAAGCTATTTTCCTAAAAATTGGATGTTATTCAATGTGTGTTCATTGTAGCAAGCTTAAGTGTAGAACTGTTCAATTCTTGAAAACTAAAGCTGAATATCCTTAGTGTGGGCTTTTCCCTTGTTTCTCACTTTCCCAGTAATGACTCAGATGTATACAAAGATCAAGTATCAGTATCTTTTTGTCTTGGGGATGCCTGTAGTCTTAAATAGAAACATTGATGATTTTGTGCCTTACCATTCTTGACTTTACTCCTACAGTTTGTATGTCCATTCATCTGTAGCCCAATGGAGGAAATGTCTCCATTCCATTAAGCTCAAAGATTCAATTCTCAGTATTGTGTAAGTTTTGTTTTTTAAATTATTCCTTTTAAAAGTTTTGATTTTGATGTAAAATAGAGTTAAGACTATTAAAGCTAATATGTATCTCATGACAAATCAGTATACAAGCTTGACTTTTTTGCTTGTTGGTTTTAACCATCACCTTAGTTCTTTTCTATTGCTGTGATAAAACACCATGACCAAGGAAACTTACAGAAGGAAGGATTTGTTTGGGCTATGACAGGGAAGCATGGCAAGCAAGCAGGCTGGATCAGGGTGTGGTACACTCACATCTAGGACTGCAACTAGAAAGAAAGAGAACAAGCTAGTAATGATGCAAGTCTTTTAAACTCTGAAAGCTGTCACCACCAACTGGGGACCAAGTATTCAAATACCCATGACTATAGGAGACAGCTCTTTCAAACCACCACAACCATTTTAATGAAACTGGAGAAAATGGATGGGAATGACTTCTAAAGTGGGATGTATCATACAAAACCTTTAAGTAGAAGAGAACTTTCTGCCAGGCAGTGGTGACGCACGCCTTTAATCCCAGCACCTGGGAGGCAGAGGCAGATGGATTTCTGAATTCGAGGCCAGCCTGGTCTACTGAGTGAGTTCCAGGACAGCCAGGACTACACAGAGAAACCCTGTCTTGAAGAAAAAAAAAAAAGAAGAAGAACTTTCTAGATTGAATCTTCACTTTAGAGTTCTATGTTTATTTCAGACTATCCCTTACACCTTAGGTATACATTGATGGAGTCATTGGTTTGCTAGTTCCTTTTTCATAGGTTGACTAGCAAAGTTCCAACAGTTCCTAAATCTACAGATATAGCAGTAAATTATTAATCCTTCTAGCAGGTTGCACCTGCTATTCACCCCCCCCACCCAAGAGCTTTGGATTCATGAATGAAACACACACACACACACATGTGCACACACACACATACACACACACGCACGTAAACTTTATGGTTTTGATATGCCTTGATTAGCTCAATGGCTGGGCACTTCTAACACACACACCCCACCCCCTCCCGTGGCTAACACACACTCCCCTCCAGTATTCTTGCTAAATCTGTATTTTATTTCTGCTACCCCAGACCCAGTCTGGGGAGTGACCCCCAGGGCCACTTTCCCAGATTCTTACATATCTATGGGACTTTATATTTTATTTATTTTTTTAATATTTTATTTTATTTTATTTTATTTTATTTTATTTTATTTTATTTTATTTAGGTTTTTCAAGACAGGGTTTCTCTTGTAGCCCTGGCTGTCCTGGAACTCACTCTGTAGACCAGGCTGGCCTCGAACTCAGAAATCCGCCTGCCTCTGCCTCCCAAGTGCTGGGATTAAAGGCGTGTGACACCACCGCCCAGCTGTCCATGGGACTTTAATTTTGATCTTTCTGCTCCTTTGTCATGGTGAATCTATCCTACACCCCTCTCATAGCAGAATCCCTTCTCCTCTCCCCTGTGTTTCTTGTCTAGGAATCCTAAAAGTCCTGCTTCTTACTCTGCCTAGCCATTGCCCATTTTTTTATTTCCCAATTTGAGCCAACTTAGAGCAGGCTTCCTTTAGCCTACGTTCAGGACATTCATTGTAAACAGGTTTTTTTGGATAACACAATTAGCATGAGAACACAAGCTGCTACATACAGAACTAACTATGTTCCAGTCAAGATGTGTGTCTGCTCTGTAGAATTACATTGAGGTGTGATAAAAGGAGAAGCCTTGG
The DNA here is from genome assembly GCF_004785775.1 of Grammomys surdaster. Lineage (NCBI taxonomy): Eukaryota > Metazoa > Chordata > Mammalia > Rodentia > Muridae > Grammomys > Grammomys surdaster. The sequence continues at coordinate 10,468,686 of NW_021604658.1, forward strand.
GCTAGAAAGCAACACCTTGAGATGACCACCTATGCTGAGCATTAGTTTCTGTGGTGTGTTCCTATAACAAGATGCTCACAGTAAGCAGACACATGTTCAGATGTTGTGTTAGTCACAAACTGGCTCTTTTGAGAGGTCTACACCAGCTCAGGAACACATGGTCCATTCTATACTCCTAAATGGAGGTTCTGAAATCCTTTTTCCTATTTGCAGACACGTGAAAGGAATTGTACTAGTAGCCCTGGCTGATGGCACCCTTGCAATCTTCCACAGAGGAGTTGGTAAGTTTTTATAATATCATACACCAAAATGTTGCTTTGCAGAGCATTTTCAAGTAGATTGGCTTACTGTATTTGAAAGAAATGATACCTAAAAGAGAATGGGTTTTTTTTGTTTGTTTGTTTTGTGGGGTTTTTGTTTGTTTGTGTGTGTGTGTGTGTGTGTGTGTGTGTGTGTGTGTGTTTCCCGTTTCCCGAGGCAGGGTTTCTCTGTGTAGCCCTGGCTGTCCTGGAACTCACTCTGTTAGACCAGGCTGGCTTTGAACTCAGAAATCCGCCTGCCTCTGCCTCCCAAGTGCTGGGATTAAAGGCGTGCGCCACCACCGCCCGGCTGAGAATGAAGTTTTAAGTAAAATATTTGATATATATTACTAAATATATGGATGCCTTTGTGGAAATATGTATTAGGTATTACTGATAGACAAGTGTGTTTATCACAGAGAGTCTAGCATTTTCTCTGTCCATATATTCTATATGCATTATCTTTGTGTGTGTGCTTATGATGTATGTACATAGGTGTCCTGTAAGTGAATATGCGCATTCATTTGCCATTGTGTGTGTGTGTGTGTGTGTGTATGTGTGTGGTGGCAGCACAGCTTTGTGTTAGTTGTTATCTCCTTACCTTGCTCTAGATAGGGTCTTTTGTTATTTACTGATTGATGTATATGCCAGGCTAGCTGGCCTCCAAGTTTCCAGAAATTCTCTTGTTTCCATCTCCTAGGAGAACTGGGATAACGGATGCATGCTACTATCCCCTGTTTTACATAGATTCTGGGATCTAAGCTCAGTTTTTCACCCTTACTCAACAAGCAGTCTGTGTACTGAGCCATCTCCCCAGCTCTCTGATGCCCTTGTGTAGTATAATACAGCAATTTTTTTCATATGTTTCATTAGAAAACATTTGGCAAGTATAATTTTTATCCCTCTTTTGATTGTTTATTTGTTTGTTTTGAGGCAGGTTTTCTCTGAGTAGCCCTGGCCGTTCTGGAACTCACTCTGTAGACCAGGCTGGCCGAAATTCACAGAGGTCCACCTGCCTCTGCCTCTCAAGTGCTGGGATTAAATGTCTGCACTACCATCCCAGCATTTTTGTTTGATTTTAAAGATAGGCTCTCAATATGTAACCCTAGCTAGCCTGGAACTTGTTATGTAGACTAGGCTGGCCTTAAACTCACAGAGATCTACCTGTTTCTGCCTCCTAAGTGCTGGGATTAAAAGTATATGCTATCACATGCAGCCTTATCCCTTCTTTAAAAAATTATTTATTTATTTTTATTTTATAAGCATTGATTGGTATTCTGCCTGCATGCATGTCTGTGTAAGAATGTTGGATCTGCTAGAACTGGAGTTAAAGGCAGTTGTGTGAGCTGCCATGTGGGTCCTAGAAGTTGAACCCAGGTCCTTTGGAAGAGCAGCCAGTGCTCTTAATCTCTAGACCATCTCTCCAGCCTTGCCCTGTACTATTAAGAAATAATTTCTATCTACTTCATTTAAGAAAAATTTTGTTTTGTTTGAGAAAGGGTCTCACTCTGTAGCCCAGATTGGCCTAGAATTAACAGTCTTTTTATCTTAGCCTCCCAGTACTGAAATTGTAAATATGTGCCACCAAGCCTGGCTTAAAAACAATTTTTTTAAGATTTATTTACTTTTTTAAAAAAATTTATGTGTATGCATGTATCTCCACGAGTTTACATGCACTACAAATATGCATGTTCCCACAGAAGCCAAAGGGTATCAGACTTATTCGAACTGTAGTTATAGGCAGTTGTGAGTCATCTGTTGTGGATGCTAGGAACTAAAGATGGTTTTCGAGAGCAGTAAGTACTCTTAATTGCTTCTAGTTCATAAGCCCCCAGTTATCTTTCAGTGGAGTACAGTTTAATCATTTTTCCTGTTACATTACATCTACAACCATAGGCAAAGGTGTAGTGACTTGAGAAAGTCTGTCTCAAACAGGGTGAATTAAAGAAAATATGTATCATTATAACTACCCTTGCTATGTGTGTCATCCAAAAATAATTATCTACTAGGTTGAAGGTCAAGCAAATATGAAAAAAGGGTAAACTAATTGGGTTTTAGTGAAATCCCCTGTCCTTATTGGCATACAGATGTGTTAGGTAGGTTATGCTTAGGCTCCTGGGACAGATTTATATGTAGAGATTGCTTGTTAGGGACTGTGTTATCACAGAGAGAAGCCTGTATGTTGCTTTACTCTGGTCTTATCTAGAATTTTCTTTGTTTAAACTGCACAAACTGTGTCTTAGAGTTTTACTTTTGTGAACAGACACTATGACCACAGCAACTCTTATAAAGGACACATTTAATTGAGTCTGGCTTACAGATTCAAAGGCTTAGTCCATTATTATCAAGGTGGGAGAATGGCAGACTCCAGGTAGGCACGGAACAGGAGGAACTAAGACTTCTACATCTTCATCTGAAGGAAGCTAGGATCAGACTGAATTCCAGGTAGCTAGCTAGGAGGAAGGTCTCAAAACCCACCTCCACAGTGACACACTTCCTCCAACAAGGCCACACCTCCTTAACAGTGCTACTTTCTGGGCCAAGCATCTTCAGATCACCACAAGCTCTTATGAGGAATTCTGTTGTCATCTTCCTTACTTGACAGTAATAAAGGAAACTGAGGCCAACGTTTTAATCACTTACTCACAGCCCCTTAGTCATGAAGGACTAGAAAAAGTGAAATAATAGATATTGGGTTTTTTTTTTCAATTTAATTTAATTCTTTTAGAAGTTTTGATAAGGCCGGGCGGTGGTGGCGCACGCCTTTGATCCCAGCACTTGGGAGGCAGAGGCAGGTGGATTTCTGAGTTCGAGGCCAGCCTTGTCTACAGAGTGAGTTCCAGGACAGCCAGGGCTACACAGAGAAACCCTGTCTCCAAAAACAAAAAAACAAAACAAAAAAAAGTTTTGATAAGTAGAATAAAATTATATTTGCAGAATAAAACAAATTGTATATATATATATCAAGTCTTACTATTGGGTTCAAAAGAGCAAGAGATTTCTAAGGAGTCATAATTACCTAAAGGTTGAATATCAGCTCAGTAAGATGTAATTAATGCTAAAGCCTCCAGAAATATAGCTATCACAGGGCTGGTGATGATCCTATTAAAGTTCATGCAGTGGGATTCAATAAAGTGGAATTGGCATGAAGGATTTATAAAGGATGATAGGTATAACATACATAAAAATGCTTGGTTTGAAAAGACATAGAAAGCCAGGTGGTGGTGGTGGTGGTGGTGCATACCTTTAATCTCAGTACTCAGAAATGTAACAAAGTTCGGGTTATATTTATTCATTATCTTTCCATTAAGCAAAACTACAGACTAATGGGTGACTACATGCACATGCCATGCCAGCCCTCGGTGTTTTTAATTTCTCAGCATTTTGGACTTCAGATTTATAAATTATAGATTCTCAGACTGTATGAATGAGTTCTTAGCATGTTAGCAATGAGTTGCCTTCAATTTCTACCTAAGAATCCTTCAAAATGCAAGTAAAAGCGATATAATCCCCCAAGTAACTATCTGTTCTTGTGCATGTTGTGCTCGGGTACATACCACTAGAGATTGGACCCAGAGCCTTGCATGTGTGACACAAGTACTCTACTTCTAAGTCATCCCCACGCTCTAAGTCCATTCTCATTCCAAAAAGACTTACCATATTCAACTAAACTATGACTGACTTGTCACAAAACTGCTCTTTGTTTTAAAACTAGGTCTCACTAAGTATCCATGGTTAGCCTGGAACTTAACTATGTAAACCAGCATGAACTTGAATTCAAAGAAATCTGCTTGCCTGTGACTCCTAGTGGTAGGATTAAAGGTGTGCACCACATACCAATCTACACTTTCACTGTGGAAACATGCTTTAAAGGGAATCCAGTTAGTGGGTGGCAGGTTAGAGCAGATGTCTTGTGATCTCTTCCAGCTCTGTAGCTTATGCAGGTAAAGATATGCTTAATATATGGTGCGTTGAGTACCTCATCCATAAAAAGTGGGAAGGTTAACTATAATCTACTTCTTGTTTTAAAGATGGACAGTGGGACCTGTCAAACTATCACCTTTTAGACCTTGGACGCCCTCATCATTCCATACGATGCATGACAGTTGTGCATGACAAAGTCTGGTGTGGCTACAGGAACAAAATCTATGTGGTTCAGCCAAAGGCTATGAAGATAGAGGCAAGTTAACCTATATTTTGTGTACATACTGAATTGGTATTCCCAGAGAGACAGTTTCTCAGATCTGTGTTTAAAGGGCACTTCAGATAAACCTTTGGATGTCTTAGCTTTCTCTGTTACTTTACCTCCCTTGTCATTTTGGGCTAGGAGGTTAGGTAATGATGGGGGTTTGTTTTTGTTTTTCGGTTGTTGGTTCCATTTTATTTTGTTTTTAAGGACAGAGGATTTACACATAAAGGTTTGTATGTACTTGTGTATGTATTATATTTGAGTATATGTTTTTTGAGACAAAGTCTATCTACGTAGCCCTGGCTATCCTGGAACTCACTATGTAAACCAGGCTGACCTCAGAGATCCACTTGCTTTTGCCTCTTGAGTGCTGGGATTATGTGTGCAACATCATGATGACTGAATATGTAGTTCTTGATATGTCTAGTCATACAAGGATTGGTTGAGAGGATTTATAAGTTCCTCTGCTTCTACCTCATATGCATTCATGATCATCTGCATATACATCATAAATTGAGAAATAACATTACAGTGACAAGTTTTATAGAAACAAGATTTTAAATTTTGGTCACAATGTATCCATTCTTACTGTCTTAAAAAAATTACAATAGGAAAGTTTTAAGGTGAGACTTGTATCTCATCCTGCCCCATGTCTCGTTTTCTTCCTTAGGAACCTCACAGTTAAAGCTAGATATGATAGCACACCCCTATAATTCTAGCACTTAGGTTAGGATCGCCACAAATCTGAGATTAACTTAGGCTACATAGCAAGACCTTGTCTCCACAGCTACTCCTTCTGCCGAATCCACCCAACAGGTAACCATTTGGTGTTTATTTTTCATGGCTGCTCCTTATACAACAGTGTAGGTTCCTTTTAGTTTAGTTTCCCATAGGATCTTACTTCTCATTGCTCTGTAGCAATGCCAAACCCTGACATCATCTCTCTGAACACCATACATAGTCTGGATGGCCAGCATTGTTTATTTGAGGTAATCCCCTGTAGAGTGCTGAAGCCCAGCACCACTTGCTTCTGTTGTTGTCGTCTCACTATTTAGCCACAGTCTCACCCTGGCCATGAACCCACAACAGGTCTCCTGTCTCAGACTTCCAAGTGCTAGGATTATAGGTGTCAGCTACCATGCCCAACTACTATTTGGCCCTTTGTTTTTATTTACATGGTGGTGGGATGGGGGACGGGGTTTGCATTCTGTGGTGGAAGAACTTATGGGAGAACAGTCATACAAGATAAGCAAATTTAGGCCCCTTTAATAAATAGTCTTCAGATTGTTATGCAGACTAGCAGGTTTTTTTTTAATTTTTTTTTTTAATGTGCTTTGGTGTTTTGCCTCCATGTATGTCTGTATTAAGCATGTTGGATCCCCTGGAACTGGAGTTACAGACAGTTGTGACCTGCCATGTAGGCTCTGGGAATTGAACCCAGGTCCTTTGGAAGGGCAGATAGTGCTTTTAACCACTGAGTCATCTCCAGCCTCAGATTAGTAGGTTTTAAACAACTTCCTATGAGACAAAAGTAATTTCATTAGTCAGGCATGGTGGTACATGCCTTTAGACCCAGTACTTGGGAGAAAGAAATAGTTCAGGCTCAGCCTGGTCTATATACAGTACGAGTTCTAGAACAACCAGGGCTACACAAGGAAGCCTTGTCCTGAAAAACAAAACAAACAATAATTTCATTATTTAACATCTCTTCTAGAAATCATTTGATGCACACCCCAGGAAGGAGAGCCAAGTACGGCAGCTTGCATGGGTGGGTGATGGTGTTTGGGTCTCCATTCGTTTGGATTCCACGCTCCGCCTCTATCATGCACACACATACCAGCATCTCCAGGATGTGGACATCGAGCCTTATGTAAGCAAAATGTTAGGTAAGCTTCTAAAATGTTTTCTTTTTGAAAATCAGTGGGAGTGCTTTATTTTGGTTTGTTATGCAGTGTTGTGGCACTAACTTGGGGCCTTGTGTATAATGAACAGATGGTCTACAACTACAGTATACCTTCACTCTCCTCTAATGCTCTGAGAAAGTCACTGAATACATTACCACATCAATAGTTAACTTTCATCACTGCAAGTATTGGACAGATATGCCAGTGAATAGCATGGTTCTTGACTAGAATTTGTTTTTGTTTTTTTGGGTTTTTTGGTTCTTTCTTTCTCTCCTCCTTATTCCTTACATCTTTTGGTGACCTGGAACTCGGTCAAATTTGAAACTAGTCAAATACTTTATCTTAATCACTATCACCTTAGGCCTGGTTACTGTCCTTTTCCCCATTTGATAGCCTTGTGTTTCCTAACTTTTCTTCTTTCTACACTATTTTGCTCTCTACATAGTAAATATTGTGTAAACATATCTTGATGCACTTTGACACTAGCCTTTAGGCTAAGTGACATTTGGATCACCACAAGGAGACCTTACATGGTCTAGACTAGTTTGCCTTCTCAGTCTACCTATATTGACAAGTTCTTTCCATTTCAGGGCCTTCACATGTACTGTGTATCCTCACATGTACTATGTACCCTCTCATTTAGTGTGTGCCTTCACATATACTGTGTATCCTCTACCTTGAAAGTTTTTCTTGGTCTTTGTTTACTTACTCTCAGGGTCTTCTGTCATATTGAAGAGGGACATTTATTTAGGTCCTATATTTAAAGAAAACAAAACAAAAAAGGAGATACGGGGTCTCACTGTAGCCCAGGTTGGCCTCAAATTCACAGAGACTTCTATCTCTATGTGTCTCTGCCTCTTGAGAGCTGGCATGAACCACACCCAGCTGTCCTTTGTCATAGGTTTAACAGTAGTGTGATATTATGTGATTTTTGTTTCTAACCTATAGACAAAACCCCAGGAAAGGCAGGGGCAGTCTCTGCTCTTAGTCTCTACTGTACTTTTTAATTTTTAACATTGAATGCAGTGCTCTGTAACTACTTGATTTCTCTCAATTTTTACCCTTTTTTTGTTCATCGGCCACAGAGAAGCTGACTAGTCCATAGACTCAGGCATGCTAGAAGCATGCACACATGAATTTTAGAGTGGTACTTTGACTCTTGATTAAAGCTGGAGAGATGGCTCAGTGTTTAAGAACATTTGAACAGTTACTGCTCTTGCAGAGGACCTGGGTTTGGTTCCTAGTAACACCCACATGGCAGTTCAGCAAGCATCTGTAACTTCAGTTCTAGGGCATCTGACACCAGTTTCTGACTTCAGCTGTACCAGGCGTGTGAATGATTCACATACATATATGCAGGCAAAACACTCATACATAAAATTAATTATTAAAGAGACATTTTTCTTTAAAATTTGCTAGCTTAAGCTGAATGGGAGTTAAGATTGCTTCTTATAGTGCTCGTGTGTGTGATCAGGGATGCAGTTCTTTGAGTCACTGATGTTTGTCTCAAATATTTCCTGAAAGTGAAAGCAATTACAAAAAATCTCTTAAAATATAAAAACTTGTGTCTGGAGAGATGGCTCAGCAATTAAGAGTGCTGACTACTCTTTCTAAGGTCCTGAGTTCAATTCCCAGCAACCACATGGTGGCTCACAACCATCTGTAATGGGATCCGATGCCCTCTTCTGATGTGTCTCAAGACAGCTACAGTGTACTCACATACATAAAATAAATACATAAATATTTTTTAAAAAAAATACACACACGTTTGTTCTTCCTAAGTTTTATATGATATCCCAATACTCCTAAACTGATTTAGAACCTAAGTCTGTAAACAAGAAAAAATGGTATGTTTTGTTAGCAAAGATTGTCTTTTATACGTGTAAAGAAATTTAAAGCACATTAGGAACCTTTTCCATGTATAAAATCAAATGACATTTGATTTCTCAATCTAGCAAACCTCAACTGTTGGTTAGTTGTTGCTTCCCTTTGTCTAATTTTTGGGTTTGATTTGAGTTTGTAGATCCCTTAATTGAGGTATTTCTTTTTCTTTGTATTTTCTTTCTAGCTGATAAAGTAATGCCAGCCATGTGTAGAATTTTCTTTTTCCATTAGCCTTGACTTGTCAAACAGTATAACCAATAAGAGTTTGCTTTGAGCTGAACATGGTGGTGCCTGCCTACCCACAACCCTACCTCTCCATTACAATCACATTTGTGATTACCATTTGTGAGGTAAAGGCAGAAGGATTCCAAGTTCAATGTTATCCTTGGCTACATAGTTAGTTCAAAGCCATTCTAGGCAACACACTCAAGTGCGCGTGCGTGCACACACACACACACACACACACACACACACACCCCTACCCCTATCTTTCCAGTACACTTTTTTCTTTGTTTTCTTTGTTCTTTTTAAACCAGAGACTCCTGGAGTTTAGAATTTTGCTCTAGTTTCTCAGTAAACAGTCCTTCTTCTCCCTGCCCTACAGGTACTGGAAAGCTGGGTTTCTCTTTCGTGAGGATAACAGCTCTTATGGTGTCTTGCAATCGTTTGTGGGTGGGGACTGGAAATGGTGTCATTATCTCCATCCCATTGACAGAAAGTAAGTATATTTTGAAATAACTGTCATAAGTCAAATAATTGCAGGGAATAATTGTATCCAGAATTCAGACTGAAGGAATTGTTTAGAGTTTGACAAATCTGTGACAACGCTGAAGTCAGTTTGCAAACTACAGAATCAGCTTGTAAGTATCCAGACTATTGTCCATATTTCAATGTTTTCATTGTAGGAATCCCTTTTTCTCAATTCAGGAGTCATAGCCCTATTTCATCTGTGATATAAAGGGTCCATTTCTCTTGAGCTTTATTATACCAGTATTCAGAAACACTGCATTTCATTCATTATAGTTTTAACTCACTCGCTAATGGTTGTGGCTATCCCATTTGTTATATTTGAGATTTTTTTTTTTTAAACCATCATGTGGGAGAGATCTCAGCTCACTGACTCTTTCCTCATACTGAAGACAGGCTGGCTGTGTGGAAGGCATTGGCTTTGTTATTTTAGAGAACAAAATTTATCTTGTATGTTCCTCATATGTATTCCATTACACTGACCATCCACTGAGTGTTTTTGTGTTATAAAATGCACAAGCAAGGAGTAGTTTGAGGCAGGAGGGATGCCCTGAGTCCATCAAATAAGTTAACAAAATCCTTTGTTCAGTGGAAGGGAGGAAAGAATACCAGAAGTGGATTTGAAGCCCTTAAAGACTATGTTCTCAGTCCCTCCTTGTTTTTTGTGCAGTTACTTACAGGTCTACATGTTCAAAGCACTTCTTAAACCTAAGACATTCCAAGAATTACCTTTTCTCCTTAAAAGAGGGTTGTGTTTAGCGTAATTATTTAAAGGTGGTTTCTTTTGGGTAGACTGAGAAAGAGAGAATTTTAGTATGTACTACACATCAGTTCTTAGGGTTTGATTCTGTCTCACTGGAATGGTTTCATGAAATCATAATCAAATCATCGTTTTTGAGCAAAGGTGTTTGTAGAGGCCTTAGTAAGAATGGGCCATTATTTGACACTCTGCCCGGCTGGCATGATTCAGTAGGGCCACATAGAAGAGGCTTAGTGCGGCTCATAGTAATGCTTCTCCTTCCTGTCGTGCACCTCCCCATGTCCCCTTTCCTCCTCTCTCACTTTAGCTGTAATCCTCCACCAGGGACGTTTACTGGGGCTGAGGGGTAAGTGCAGATCCAGAACTGAACTTCTTCCTGGCTTCTTGGAGCCACTCTGAGGCTGTCTCCTCGTCTCTAGAGCACCCTCTTGAATGCTGTTCAGTGTCACCTACTCGCAGTCACTGCATTGCAGCAGAATTTGTTTTTGTTTTTGTTTTTACTTTAAACGTTTGTTCCATAGCCACCAACTGCTCAGCAGCTTAGTCTACTGATCATCTTTTGTTGCAGCTAAACTTTCTTTCAGACTTGGTTTTCCTTCCAATAAAAACATGAAACATCTCTTAAAACTGTCATTAATCTACATTATTTACTCTATTATCAATCATGTTTTTTCATTTACTTACCCATGGAATCAGGGGTATTTTGTAAGTCTGGCCATTCTATAGGAATCCGTCAAACTGTCAGGCAGGCATAAATGCAAGCATCTTTGTAGGATTCTTTTTAAGCAAAGCTTTCCCACTCCTTACCATGGGGGGAAAAATCAGAAGATGAACTATAAAGATCTTATTTAAGAACATACCTTTGGGGCCGGGCGGTGGTGGCGCACGCCTTTAATCCCAGCACCTGGGAGGCAGCGGCAGGTGGATTTCTGAGTTCGAGGCCAGCCTGGTCTACAGAGTGAGTTCCAGGACAGCCAGGGCTACACAGAGAAACCCTGTCTTGAAAAACCAAAAAAAAAAAAAAACAAAAAGAACATACCTTTGGGGAGCTGGAGAGATGGCTCACTTGTTAAGAGCACTGACTGCTCTTCCAGAGGTCCTGCGATCAATTCCCAGCAACCACATGGTGGCTCACAACCATCTGTAATGGGATCTGATGCCCTCTTCTGATGTGTCTAAAGAGTGGACAGTATACTCAAATACATAAATAAATTTTTTAAAAAAGAACATAAACTTTGTACTGTAGTCAATATAATACTTTGTTTCCTTTTAATAAGGACTAAAAACAAAACTAAGCAGATTTAACTGTGATTCAATTTTGTTTTGTTTACTATAATGGTTTCTCTCAATTTAATAGAATCTTAGTCATTGCTAGACTGGCAAAATCCCCTACTCCATTACTGAAGTACTTAAAAATAACTAGCATGCTGTATCTCTCTCCAGCTTTGCCTTGAGCTGGCGTTGCTGCACTTATGTTATCTCAACTGGCTGTAGCTCTTAGATAATATATAAGGATTAACCAGTAACCTCTTGCATCAGTACTAGTTTCTAGAGGAAAATACTGGTGTTTGGTTTTCTGTTGCAGCAAATAAAACCTCAGGGACTCCAGGTAACCGTCCTGGAAGTGTAATCCGTGTGTATGGTGATGAGAACAGTGACAAAGTGACTCCAGGGACATTTATACCCTACTGTTCAATGGCACATGCACAGCTTTGTTTCCATGGGCACCGGGATGCTGTGAAGTTCTTTGTGGCTGTCCCAGGTGAGTTCTATCATTCTGTTGAGGTATCCATGTAATTACGTCTGTCTTCCTTGTGTGTCACCACCCTTCCAAACACTAAATTACTAGGATTACCCACAATACAATACCTAAGGAAGTCCATAAAGGAGATGTGATTGGACTAAAATAGATTACTTGGATGAAGTTATTATTTCGCAATCTCTCCTCTACTCCCTAAAACAGATATTTGGGGGGTATTGCTTAGTTTTGAAAATCAGTTCATTCTGTTACATGGTGAGTTTAAGTCAGCCAGAAACACCACAGTCTACCTAGATAGCAGACTAGTTTGGAGATCACTGTATAGCCCATGTTGCCTTTGAACTCTCAATACCTCTAATCAGCCTCCTGGGTGCTGGAATTACAGATGTGCTTCACCATACCGTGGTGTGTGTTTGTGTGTGTGTGTGTGTGTGTGTGTAGGTGTGTGTGTGTGTGTGTTGTGTGTGGTATGAAGTCAATGTCAGGTGCCTTCCTCAGTTGCTCTCCACCATATTTTTTTAGAGTCCTATACTGAGTTCAGAACTGACTGATTACCTAAACTGGCTGGTCAGTGAGTTCCAGGGATCACCTGTCTCCACACCTTCACCTGCACACTAGCACCAGTATGCACATGCCCACCTTGCCCATCTTTTTATGTATATGCTAGAGATCCAAGCTCAAGTCTTCGGTTGTTTATCAAGGCACTTTACCAACTGAGCCACCCCATACCCCCGCCCCAGTGTTGATCCCTTTTATTGTATATGTGGACTTTTCTTTTGGAGTATAAATCTAAAAGTGGAATTGGTAATGTTGTTATTTGGCGTAGGCCAGTTAGCCTGAAAAATGAAGTTGTTGTATTAGCTTCATTGTGAATGCTTCACCTTCTGTTGCAGACTCTACTATAGGCGTTCTTTCTAGCAGGCTTGATGGATTCCAGAGTAATCTTGAGTAGTGCAGTAATGAAGTCTCATAAGGATCCATCACACTACCCCTTCCACTTTCATTAATAACGTAAATGTATAGTGCATCACATCATAAGACAGTGTCCTGCTAGTTCCTAGAGGCATGCAGTCTGTGAGATTTGACCAAAAGACAGCAGATTCTAAAAAGGAAAAAAGTATCTCCCAGTCAAAGCTTTCTTTGTCCCTCTCTCTCACACATACATACCACCCACAGTTCTGGGCATTGGATATTTTCCCTCACACATGCTAGGCAAACACTCTGCTTCTGAGCTACATCTCCAGCCCACAGTCAGAGCTCTCTAAGAGGAATGTCTTGGAGATTGTTCAATTGTTCATATTGTGAATAACATGTAAAGGTCTCTCTCTTCTATGACATTTCATACTCAAAGACTCGATCTTGAACTTGAACTTTAGAACCAATGACACGTTTAGCAGCAATTCTGTTTGCATACTCTTAAGTTAAAAATAAGACATACTTTTCTTAACTATGAAGAAAAAGGCATAAATTTGAAATATATTTAAAATATTATATTTATTTTCTATTATTACAACAAAATACCATGATCAAGGAAACTTATAGAAGAGTTCCAGAGAATTGGAGTCCATAATAATAGGGACAGTGTGACATCAGGAAGCTGAGAATTACATATCTCAGTGGGAGATGGGTGTCTCCCACTGAACTTTGAAGATTATCTATTCCTGTTTACTTTATATAATTGGTTTTCTCAAGGTACCAGTGTTTCTAGTACCTTGATGTATACTTTGTATGTTGTGTGTGTTTGTGTGTGTGTGCTAAATATTTACTTTTTCATTTTTCGAGGCAGGATTTCACTGTGCTCATTACCTTGAGCAGGCTAGCCTTCAACTCACAGAGATCCTCCTTCCTCTGCCTCCTGAGCCCTTAGACTAAAGATGGTCAGGATGCTGTCTAGCTTAACTTTATTTTTGAATCAAGATTTCTGTAGCCTGGCCGGGCGGTGGTGGCGTACGCCTTTAATCCCAGCACTTGGGAGGCAGAGGCAGGCGGATTTCTGAGTTCGAGAGTTCGAGGCTAGCCTGGTCTACAGAGTGAGTTCCAGGACAGCCAGGGCTACTCAGAGAAACCCTGTCTCGAAAAACCAAAAAAAAAAAAAAAAAAAAAAGATTTCTGTAGCCTACACTGCCTTGAACTCAGGACCACCCTCCTACACCCTTCCTAGTGCTTCAGTTATATTCAGGAATCAACCATGTGATTTATTTAACTTTGAAAAGGTATAGAAAAAATAGCATTCCCTACCTGCATCTGTGATGAGTGATATTCACTGTTCTGTTTCTGTATAAAATAGGTCAGGTCATTAGCCCACAGAGTAGCAGTAGTGGAGCAGATCTAACAGCTGACAAAGCAGGGTCATCTGCACAGGAGCCCAGTAGCCAGACGCCCTTGAAGTCTATGCTTGTCATCAGTGGAGGAGAAGGCTACATTGACTTCCGGATGGGTAAGTCTTTGATTCTGGGAGGTCAGTTTCCATTGTGCTCTGATAATGACTTAAAAGTTCTCTTTGAATCTTTTACTTGGAAGAGGATCTTGCATGCTTTTCTGCCTTTACATGTATAAGTGTATGTGTTTCTTTCATACAAAAAGTAATCATTTGAAAGAGCATTCATTATAAATTGCAAATGGGCCATGTTAAGGTCTGTGTGAAGAACTGAAGAATTGTAATTATATGGCCTTGAGCAAACTATCCGCCCTCACACCTTTTTTCTCACCCATAAAATAAAAAAATAAAAATACTTCATAAAACTTGATGTCAAAAATTATTTTATCTGTTCACTTGTGCCTGTCAGCCTTAAAATGAATATGTGGAAACAAATTAGTCACGCATTCCCTCTTAATAGGTTTTCTTTAGATGAGGTATCTCTATCACACTGTCCTGGAACTGGCTGAGACCAAGTTGGCCTCAAATTCAGACATGTGCCTGTCTCTCCCGTCAAAGAACTGGGATTAAACACTTCCTTCCTTCCAGTAGGTTTTATAGACCAGAACAGAGCTAAGATTGTTAAAAGTTAAGCTACTGTAAGTGCTGTGCTGGAGAGTTGTTGGGTCTTCCATGGTGGGAAGATAAGGTAGAGAAGAAATGACACCTGATGAGAGCAGCGTCAGATGGTGGTAAGCTGAAGGCCTCGTTAGGGCTCAAGCTGCTTAGGGGGCAAGATCAGCACTTCCTGATTTTAAAAAAGAAAAAAAATGGCTCTGCTGAGGTGATTCTGTTTCATTTACTTGTTGTGTAGGTTTGTTTTTCAAAGTTGGGTATTGAAACTAGGACTTCATACATGTTAGACAAATGTTTTACCACTGAACATATTATCATATACCCCCAGTTTAACTAAAGATTTTAAAAGATTAAAGCCATCTTAAAGAAAATCTTTTAAAAAGATGAAAGCAGAGAGTATAATTTTTTTTTATCTAGAAAGGAAGGTGAGATGACTTACGGAAGATCTTCATATACTGTATATACCTGTGTGTGTTTAGACAGAAAGAAGGAAAAAAGAAATCGAGAGTATTTTCCCCAAGTATCTTAGTTGGGGTTTCTATTGCTGTGATGAGACACCATGACTACAGCAACTGTTATAAAAGAAAGCATTTAACTGGGGCTGGTTTACTGTTCAGAGATTTAGTCCATTAGCATCATGGTGGGAGCATGATGGCCCACTAACAGACTTCTGCTGCTGGAGAAGGAGCCGAGAGTTCTGATCCATAAACAGCAGCTGCTGGAGCTGGCTTAAGCATGTAAAATCTCAAACAAGACCATACCTCTAATAAGGCCACTCCCTGTGAATCTAGGAGGCCATTTTCATTCAAAACATCACAAGTAAAGTTTGCATTTATCTCTTAAGCAAAGGAGAATTTCGGAACTTGAAATGGAGGAGCAATGTGGTTAGATTCGCATAGAAGATATTTAGGTTCAAAACGAGATATGGAAATGCGTGAGGCAAACGGATATCTGAGGCAGCTGGTGATGGTGGGGACCAAGGAGCTGATGAGGAGTTCTTCACTAGGAGAGAGCCATGTGTTCACCAGAGCACTATCTACATGGAAGCAGCCTAAAAATCAGGAAGGAAAAAAAGTACAAATGTTTGCTTGCTAAAAAGAAACACACTAGTCTAATAAAAGTCTTAATAACTTTTTTTTAAAGACAGGGTTTCTCTGTATAGCCCTGGCTTTCCTGGAACTCACTCTGTAGACCAGGCTGGCCTCGAACTCAGAAATCCTCCTGCCTCTGCCTCCCAAGTGCTGGGATTAAAGAAGTCTTAGTAACTTAAGAACTTCTCAAACAGAAGTTATCAAGTGCTTGTAGAGAACACACTAAGGAAATCTATCATAGTAGTAAATGCAGGTCTTATCAGTGGCAGTGGACCACATGTGGTCACTATAAACCAGAACATGAAAGCTGAAGGGTCATGGCATACTTCTGTGGGACAGAAATAGTAATGTAAAGTTTAGAGACTGATGCCAGCAAGAACAGAAGAGTTGTAAAGCATTTCAAGTAATTAACTACTGGCACAGGAGTGTTTTAAGGAATAGAATTGTAGGGACTCTCCATAGCTAGGGTGGTTGTAGCTTTTTCTTGGAGTGCAGTATGGCATTGGAATCATAGTAAAGAATATGCTAGTCAGAGTTCTGCAGTTTTCCACCTCCACTGAATGTTTTCCATTGCAGATTCTGCAAAGAACATAAAAATTGCTTAACGAGGTTTGATAATATCTCTAGTAATTCAGCCTGTATACTTGTTTCTTAAGCAGATGCTAATTTTAATAGTGAATATGTTGTTTTTAAAAATAAAACATGGCAGTAAATGCTTTTAAATCTCAGCACCCTGAGAGGCAGAGACAGATGGAGCCTGGTCTGAGTAGTGAGTTCCAAGACACAAGAGGTACAAAATGAAACACTCTCTCAAAAAAACCAAAGCAATAACAACAAAACACCTTGAATTTAATCTTCTTGGTGTTCTTATTCATTTTCTGTAATGTTTTAGCAATAAGGAATTTATTTCAGAAGTCCCATATTTGTAAGGGCTCACCTTGTATTATAGGATATAGAGACCCTGGGAAACAAGATATTAACAGTCTTCAAAGTCGTTTAGAAGGCAGGGAACCAGCAGCCTTTGTCTCAGCCACTTAATCTTCACCATTGTAGCTTGCTGTTGTTGTTTTTTGAAATAGGGTCTCATTATGTGGCCCTGCTGGCTTGCAATTGACTCTAGACCAGGCTGGCCTAGGACTCACCAAAAGTTTGCCCACCTTTGCCTGGGTGCCAAGATTAAGGGTGTGCTCCCTAACACTATTGTACATTTCTAAAATTTAAGAGCCAAACTTGGAGCTAGAGATATGGCTCAGTGGTTAAGAGCCCTAGCTGCTCTTCTAGAGGACCCTTGTTCTATCCGCAGTATACACTTAGAGGTTTATTCCAATTGTGTGGGATCTGATATCCTCTTCTGGCTTTCTTGGGCGCTGCATACACATGGTGCATAGATATGCAGGCAAAATACTCATATACATAAAATAAAAATAAACCTTTAAAAACAAAAACAGCTGGGTGCTGGAGAGAAAACTCAGTGGTTAAGAGCACTGTCTGCTTTTGCAGAGGTCCTGAGTTCAATTCTCAGCAACTACATGGTGGCTCACAACCATCTGTAATGGGATCTGATGCCCTCTTCTGTCTGATGCAGGCATAGAAATAGAGTGCTCATACACATAAATAAAAAAATCTTTAAAAATGCAGCTGTGTGGTGTTGGTATACACCTTTGATCCTAGGCAGAGGCTGGCAGATCTGTGTGAGTTTGAGATTAGCCTGGTCTACAAAGTGGGTTCCAGAACAGCCAGAGATGTTGCACAGAGAAACCCTGTCTTAAAAATCAAAACCAAATAAACACACAAAAAAAGCCAAACTTACTTTTCTCTAAAATATTTGGTTATATTTTAGTTGGAGGAACTTGACTTCTGACCTGAGCTTGTTCACTCAGTATTTTGACATTAACATGAAAAAGCTGTGCATATGGGGGGATGTAGGGGAAAATGCTTGCAGAGAAAAGTGCACATATTCTACTGCTTTCCTCTCTCTATTTTTAATCAATAGTGTTATTTTTTTTCTGCTAAACTCAAAATTCCAGTACATCAGTGGAATATCTTTGTTTCTTAGTATGCACATTTTTAGGATTCTGCTGAAGAATTCATCCCACTAAACAAGTTGCCAGCTATATTGTACCAGAATAACCTTGCCCTGCACAGCAGAACTGACTGCTGCGAGCTTGTGGAAAGAAGCAGCAGTACCTGTTCAGTACTCACTGTCTTCTTTGGAGAATTTACCCCAGGTTACCAAGAATCAGCGGGATTTCCTGGGCTGTAGAGGAGTTTTATTCTAATCCAGCAACGTGGCTGCTCTGACAAGGGATCACATTCAAAGATATGATCCAGCTGGAATATACACATTCAATCCATCTGCCTGGCTTACAGACAAGCACTTAGTGTACACCTTTAATCCCAAACAATGATGTCAAATTGTGGGGCAGGCAGTGATGAATCAGAGAAGAATTTGATAGAATGAATCAGAGATAGGGTATGCCCAAATCTCACAACAGTCAGGAAAGAAAGACTACTTAAAGACCAAAGAGGGAGAGAGAGTCAATTGAATTCAGTTTAGTTTGGAACAGTTCAGTTTGTGGAGTTCAGAGGCTGTCTTTCCAAGCAGAAAAATTTAGTCAGAAGCTCAGAGAAGCCAACTTGAATCAGTCAGCTTGGAGAGGAGTCTGACTCAGAACAGCTGAATTGAACCAGCCAACCAGAGTTCAGAAAGAGCTAGAAAGAGTGAGTTTATTTTGTAGTAAGTCTCAGAAGCTGAGACATTCTAGGCCTAGGTTAGCAGATGGAGGCTGGAAGCTGAAGCCTTCAAGGCCCAGGCTTGGAGAAGATTAGATTGCACGGAGGCTAAAAGATTCCAGGCCTAGGGATAGTTAGAGCAGAGGAAGATTCTCTGGGCTCCACCCAAGCCATGGAGTTTCACAGCTTGAGCCCGCTTGTTAACACTTCATGTGAGGAAATAAAAGCGACATTTACACTGGGCCTTATTTAATATGCTCCAAATTTGTTTTCTTAATTTGAAATACGAGTAGAATGTTTGTTTTGGACAAACATATAACTGAATATATTTGCTTTTTTCATCTCCATTTCTGTTATCATCAGTGAACAGACATTGTGGTACTTTGAATAGGTTTGGTCCCCACAGACTCATGTGTTTGAATGCTTGGCAGTAGGGAGTGGCAGTATTAAGATGTGGCATTGTTGGGATGGATGTGGCCTTGTTAGAGGAAGTCATTGTGGAGGTGGGGCTTTGAGGTCTCCTGTGCTCAGGCTATGCCCAGTGTAGAATCCAGTCTCCTGGTTGCCTTCGTATCAAGATGTAGAACTCTCAGCTCCTCTAGCACTATGTCTGCTTGTATGCTGCCATGCTTCCTGCCATGATGATAATAGACTGAACCTCTGAACTGTAAGCCAGCCCCAATTAAATGTTTGCCTTTATAAGAGTTTCCTTGGTCATGATATCTCTTTACAGCAATAAAATAAAACCCCAAGACAGACATGTAATGACTGTCTAGCATAGTATTGTAAACTAGCTTACATTTGTGTGTGTGTGTGTATGTGTGTGTGTGTGTCTGTCTGTCTGTCTGTCTGTCTACCGACCCTTGGAGACCAAAAGAGGGAGTCAGATCCCCTGGAACTGTAGTTACAGACGGCTATAGAGCTACCTAACAGGGGTGCTGGGAATCAAACTCAGGTCCTCTGCTCTTAATCGCTGAGCCATCTCTCATCTCATCTCTCAATCTCATCTCTCCAGCCTCTGGTTTTTTTGTTTTTTTGGTTTTTTTTTTTTTTTTTTTGGTTTTTCGAGACAGGGTTTCTCTGTGTAGCCCTGGCTGTCCTGGAACTCACTCTATAGACCAGGCTGGCCTCGAACTCAGAAATCCACCTGCCTCTGCCTTCCAAGTGCTGGGATTAAAGGCATGAGCCACTGCTGCCCAACGGTATTCTTTACTGTGTTCTCTACAGTAGAAATCAAACATGCTTTGTGCCATCCTGGGCATCATATGCATCGTGTTCACAGGCCAACTGTGAGTCAGTTCACATCATCTGTGTTCCACCTAACTTCAGTTTCCTTGTGATGCAATAGGTGATGAAGGTGGAGAATCTGAACTTCTTGGAGAGGATCTTCCACTGGAACCTTCAGTCACCAAAGCCGAGAGGAGTCACCTGATCGTATGGCAAGTGATGTGTGGCAATGAATGAAGCCCTACGTGACACGTGGAGATGAGGAAGTTGCCTCTTCTGCATGGTTTATTTTCCCCTTTCCCTTTATTTAATGCTCTTTTTGTGAAAGACATTTCACCACATAATATGTGAGCATTTTTCCTTGTTACCTTTATATTACAAAATCTGTTCTATGGTAACAATACAGAGGAGTGAGCTAGTTTACTGCACCAGTGTTAATAGGAAATTTCAGTATATCATGAACAAATCAAAGAAGGTTTACTTTCTGCAAACTGGTGAATTACAGAAAGCAATCCAGATGTGGTTTGCTCTGCCACAGTCTAATGTCACTCACTTAATTGATGAGGTCATGTTTTACCTGTCACTAATAATGGAACTAATGGAAAAGACTTAATAAATGAAATTGTACCATGAAGTACAATAGTTTTCCCCAGTGTATTATAGAATTGACACACTAATAACAGATGGGTTATCAGGATTTATCTGAGTGTCCCAAGAGGGCTAAGAGCTAACTGTAAATTACTTTCACTTTAAATTCTGACAAATCTTGTTTATATGGTATATAAAACTTTGTTTTCATCAGACTTGGGGGGTTTTATATTAAAGAAATTAAGGCTACACTATTTAAATAAAATTTCTTGTTCCTATCTCATTAGAACTCTAAAGTTTATGAAGCCTGCTTCTCTGGATAGTCTCTTTTTTTTTTTTTAGATTAATTTCACCCATTTTCATACTGACATTTAAGAAATATATTCTCTGAAGTTTAGGAAATATTCTGGGAAGTGTAGGAGACACTTCAATACTGGAAGGATGTTCTAAAAGGAAACTGTGCTTTGTGGTCCTTGTCCTAGAGGATGGTAGTAGTGGATTCAGTTTTTTTTCCATGGAAAAAGATGTACCTGTTAGCCACATGTCCCTAGGCTGCTCTTAACCTATCAAGGAGGGGACACTGTGGTGGCTGTGGATTCTGCCTCGTTTGCTGAATGCTGAATGATTAGGAAAGTTGATTTGTTTTATTCTATATAAACTACCAAACACCTAGTGCTTGCTTGTATAATTCATCTTCAGCGTGTGGTCCCTGCTTAAACACCATCTCCAAGGGAAGTGCTGTGAAGTGGGCAGAGCTGGCACTCATCTCTCCATCCGTGGCATCCATCTGAGAAAGTGGGGTCACATGTAGCTTTAACCCGTAACCTTAGGAGGTTTCAAAAACCATGAGCTATAGGCTTGCTTTCCTCTTTCAAGCTTCCTGAAAATATATGACTTACCATTTCTTACCCACTGCTGCAAGCAAAGTTAAACATAATTTTATCTTAAAAACTACAGGAAACAGGTTTTCTGATCATAGAAGAAATCAAATACAGGTCTCTAATTGTCTAGGCATTGTTGAGTACCATGGATTTCCCCAGACTGTGATACAAAAATATCTATAAAAAAAAATGCCAGAGACTTTTTTTTTCACAGTTATATGATTAGGCTAGATCCTAAACTACAGAGGAAGGACCTAGTGAGCATGGGAGGCTTTTGTATCATTAAGCACATTGGGCACACTCTAAAATTGTGGCCCTGTATGTTTTAAAAGAAAAACACACGTTTTGATAAAGCTGTATAAAGGATAATCAGTATTTTGTTTGATCTACGTACTTCTATGTTTTTCTTTGGAGTGGATCACTTTTCCTCAGCTTGTTTGCTTTATTTTAAATGAGTCATTTGGGACAAATACTTTTAAAAAGCATTATTAACATTTATTGGAAATGTATAAATTCATAAGGAGACACAAAAGTTTTGGAGAATTTTAATCCCAAGAAGTGTCCCAGAGTCAGACCCCCCTCATCATTGTTCAGAAGCGCTTTACATGTTTGTGTGGTCCAGAGTAACTCAGGGAATCAGAAGCTAAAGGAGAAACATGCAAATGTGTTACCCTGGTTATAATTATTTCTTTAAAATGTAATGATGTTGACTTCACTTGCAGACTGTAGGTGCACAGTGATTTTAGCTAAAGATCTCACATTGCTGTGGCCCTGTGAACTACTTCAAGGACTAGAGAAAGCAGAAGCACCCATATAGCTTGTTTTAAGGGCTGTGCTTATATTTGTAATTCTGCTTCTCTTCCTCTTCCCCCATAGCACATATATTCTTGTGATGTTTATTTTGGTCAAGGGGGTGATCTTTGGAACAAATAACAAGATAAGTTGCTTGCAAACAGTGACAGAGTCTAAAATGTCATTGTCACCACAGGGCCCAGAAGGCTTGAGTGCCTCTAGACAGCCTCCCAATGCAAAAAAAATGACTTTTAAAGGAAGAAGGCAGAGCGCTGAGAGTTCTCATTTTGTTACATCTGGGTAATATGGGTTATATATGAGGCCGAATCGTATGAATTACCAGTATACAGCCATTGCTGGTCTATAAAAACAGCAACATTGCATGTCTCAACCTAACACACAATAGGAAGTGCAGGTTAAAATCTCTGTGAGGCAAAACGAGGGAGACTGCTTTCTAGAACTCAGTTTTGATAATATCTTTCTCCAACTCGTGTAGATCCAAACTTGTATCTCTTACAAATTGCACCTTGCAGGGAGTGTAAAAGATTTCAGCACAGAGCAATACAGTGCATCACTATTCAGATGGGATGTGTTTACTGTGGAAAGTAAAATCCACTCTCAGTTGTAACATCGTTCACTTTCTGTGGAGTTGAGAAGAGACCACGTAACCTGCAGCTTTGTAACAAAATGCCTCATATAAAGAATGTGTGTTTTCCAAATGCTATGGAAATGGATATTTATTTCCTAGTAAGTATTATGACTATTACCAAAGGACTCGAGCAGATTTAGGGTTCTTTTTAATTGATCATGTTGGGAAAGGGTCTGATTGCACCCCACTTTAGAAGATGGGAAGAGAAGGAAAATAAATGTTGAAATCATAAATGCTTTTCTAACAGGGTTGTGCTGTTCTGTAACACTAATTGTCTTTCTCTTAAAAATGAAGTTTATTAATTCTATCATATATTTCTCAATATTTGAATATGTTTTAACTGTTTATGTCCTAAATTTGTTTTTGTTCTAGAAATCCAGAACTTTACTTGCCTCATAAAATTGGGTTCTAGAATGTCCCATTTGCTGTCTTTAGAGGCCAAGGCTTCGTTTCTATGCGTAAAAAGCTCATTTAGTGATGTAGTTATTTCAGTATTTATTTCTATTATGGAATCCCTGGGGTTCGGAATGTAACTTTGTACATGAAATATATATAAATATGTATATGAAGCGTGTGAAGTCTAGTGTGCTTTGTTTTTATCTTTCTTGGGGCTCTAGACTTGATTTTTATCAGAAAGTCCAATAATATGTCCCATAAAACACGTCATTTCTGAAAACCGAGATTATGGTTGTTTGACACTGGCTAAACATGACCAGAGGGGACATTTAGACCTACCTGTCTGTGGCTCCTGAGTACACACGTGGCACTGGTCAGGAGGGCATTTAGTTGACAGGTAGGAGTGCTGAGTTAGACCTCCTGCCCCCAGCCTCCTGCAGTTGATCACTCAGTGGTAAGAGACATGTGCAGTATGGCTTTCTGATACGGGTGACAGACACACTTGGTCAGAGTTGTGAAAGAATAAATGATTACAGGGGTTACCATGGCAGCACAGTATAAGTACAGGGTTTCGTACAGTGACATTTACTGTTATACCAACATGACTTGATAGTTTTCAAGATGAGTGAAGTTGGTGAGTGCTGAGACTTGGTACCGGTGAGTTGGCACAGTAGATGAGTGCTTAAGGTCAGTCCCTAGACCTGAATGATAGAAGGAGAAAAATGACCCTGCATGTCATCTTCTCACCTCAGTGTGGATGCTGGTACACAACACACACACACACACGCGTGCGCGCGCGTGCACGAGAGGATGATTTTAAAAATCAAAAATGTAAGAAAAGTAGGGCTCTTCCTTTCTCCTTTTCCCTCCTGAGTGCTAGGATTTAAAGTATGCACTATCATGCCTAGCAGAGGCTGCTACTACCACTTACAGTAATAATAATCTTTGCTTTTATTTTTTGTTTTATTCTTTTAAAAAAAACTCTCACTTATTGGTCTGGGCTTACCTGGAGCTCGCTGTACAGACTAGGTTGATCTTGAACTCACAGGGTAAGGGATATGCCTGTTGGCAGGTTCCTGGCCATGCAGTGGGCTTGGGTTAAGGAGGGTTGGGATACTTAAAGAATTTCCAGCTTATCTAAGGAGGCATGAGGTTTATTTAGCTCTTTGCTTTTTTGCCAGCTGAAAGCAGCATAATAGTTTCCACCCACAGAAATGAAGAGTTGAGATTTGAGTTTAGTCCCTAAAATAGAGGGAACAAAATATGCCCAGACTCTGGGTACAGAAGTCTCACCCATAAGATGCAGTTCTCAGTCAGGCCAGAAGAGGGAGGTGTGGCCATGATCTGCCCTGGGAGCTGTTGCACAGGGTTGTTTCTGCTTTCATCTCAGTTACCCAGGTGATTCTGATCCTCAGGTTGGTAACATTTGCTTATGAGAGTGAGAATAGCCTAGCTGAAGTCCCAGACATATTGTTTCCTAGGTGACAAAGCTTCCTTCATTCTCGGCCAGTTATGCCCTTTGTGTGGTTAACTTTGTGAGGTTTTCCACCTCAACTTCACAGTCATTTTTTGATTCAAGGGCAGTTGAAGATTAGGGTACTGTAAACCTGATGCTACCTTAAAGGGGTAAACAATATTTTCCCCTCATGAAGCCTGTATTGCTTGGCAAGACAATTTCTTAGTTTTTATAGGAAGAGATAATTAGCTTCATGCCTAGTGTCATTTTCATGAGATCTAGTTTTTCCAAATACGTGCCCATAAATTCATAGGTGATTTGCAGAGAACCCTTCCCTCTGTGGAGGGTATTGCTGACCCTGTGTTATCCAGAGGCCTGCCTTTAGAAGGTGCCCTGCATTGTTTTGATAGACAGGTCTGATAGATGGGAAGGCACCTCAGTGGTTGGTGAAACCACATTAACTGGGCATGGAGCTGCAGCACATGTCGGGTGAGATCTGCATTTGAATCCTGGTCAAATGTTTAGTCTGAAAATTGAACACAGGAAGGCTACAGTTTATATCTAAGAGCTAGTGTCATTCCTATGCAGACAGAGAGCAGCATGGAGACAGTGGTAAGGGTGACATTTTTAGATAGAATTCAAGCATACTTGACACGTGATGCTCATAATGTTTTATAACAAGAACCAAGCTCAGTACATGCGTGGAGAACAGACACCAAACTAAGGAAGATTAGCATCGTTTGTATAACAGGGAATGTGGGGAATAGAGTTCAGAAGATTCCTATGCTTTTGAAAGGATTTTAAAGCATAGCATCACTCTTCCCAAGCAAGAAGGCAAAATTGCATCTTTAGAGATATCAGCAGGGCACCTCAGGCACTGACACCCCAAAGTAGAGGAACTGTTCAGAAACCAGGTTTTCCTCCTTGGCGCCACAGTGATGATCCCGAGATTCTTTGTTGCAAGAGCACGTGAGATCACTGATCACTCAGCAGTTAACAAGACACCTGTGTCCTTAGTCGCTTTTTCCTATTGCTCTTTGTCAACAAGCCTTCCTTCTTACACCTTTGACTTATCCAAGACAAAGGTCTGTGGTTTGAGTTCCAAATTCGGAAGTGAATTTTCAGCTACTGGCTTTTCATGCTCTGGTTTGATCTACATCTGTGGAAGCAGGCGTGCATGCATGCATCCATGCATGTGTGTGTGCGAGCACACACGCCATCCATGCTGCTTCTTTGAAGAAGCTGTCCAGAGGTCTTCACAAAGGACTAGGAGCAGCCGCGTAAGGCATTCTTCACCAAGAGGTGGCTTTACTGACTCAGGGGCATCTCAAGCACTTGTGTTTCCTGGAGGATCTTGGAGACAGGCAGAAACTGGGCAAGCATCAACACCTTTAGAAGCCTTCTTCCTAGGCCCCTTTAATTGAGATGATAGCTGAGAGATGAAGTTTAAGGAAGGAGAATCCTTGGATTACAAGACCTTCCAGAGCAGGAAAGGAATGGGTGATAAAGAAGACCCACTGTGCTATGAAGAAATAGGGCTATTCTCCCTTTTCAGCACAAGGTGGCGCCATACTGGCATTAACCTTCCAAGTGCTAGTGAGCCAGAAGTCAACAGCAGCAACAGCAGAGATAAGCCTGGACCTCTTGACTCTTACTAGTTTAGGGTCTTCCTTGCCCCCACGGTGTTTTGCTTTCTCACTGCCATGGCTCTCCCTCTCACCCCTTCACTAGGGGCAGGAAAACACCTTTGCCCAGCTCTACTGTGCTCAGCCTATAGCCTAGGTATCCAAGCATGGGGCTGGTTCCAGAGGTGAGCAGGTTTTGAGATGGGTACAAAAAAACATTGGCTTAAGGGATTTTTGGAAGCGTTCATACCACGATTTCTGGTCTTTGAAGTTGCAGAGGAATTTTTGCTGCCTCCTCTAAGCACGCTAAAGGAGATGTCACGGAATCACCTTAGTGAGTTGCTTCAATGGAGACTTTACCCAAGCCGATAACAAGTAGGAGTTACATAACTCAGCAGGTCACAGCACTAACTAAGCCCATTACCGGCCATCAGTTCACATCTATTTCCTGGCTTTTATATCTGCTGCTGGAAAAGAAAGGAGGGGGTAAGGATTAGGGGGAGAGCATCTGTGTGCCTAGAATAAACCTCCAAGGCCACATTCCCCTCCCCTCTCTACACTTACTCACAGGTACCTGCTAGTCCACTGCCCTTGCCACTAAGAGGGTCACAACCCCCTCCCAAGCTGCTCTGTGTGGCCAGAGTTTTAGCTTGGTCTTTTTTCTCCCTGAGCCTTGGTTTTCAGTTCTAAAACACAACAGTGCTGGGCCAGATGGGTTGTAGGATAGCTTTCTGCCTCAGGATTCTGAACAGCCAGGGAACAGGGTGGGGGGAGTCCTCCATCTGTCATGGGTGTTACATGTTAGTAGATCTTCCTGAGGATAAAGAAAATGAGGCAGACATCACCAGAAGGCTGGGGCAGGTGAGGTTTTGACTATCAGCCCCATGGAGGGGGCCAAGCTTGACCAACATTCCCTATCCAGGGTGCTAACACAAGGAGAGGCTGAGATCTCGGCACAGGCCAGCCAAGTGAGCGCTTACCTGGGTCACACACCTGGCTAAAGCAAGCATAGGCTGAAGGAGGATGGGGCATCTCACCAGTAGTGACTGACAGCCTCAAGCTTAAGGGAGTTTAATGGTTCAGAGGACTCACAGTTATTCCAGAAGAATGGAAATGAATGCCCCAAATGCCAGTCGAAGTGCCCCTAGGGCGAAAACTCCCCCTATCATCCCGATGCTGAAAGCTCTATCCTGAACTGACCCCTGTGCCATACTGCAGTCCAGATCCCAGCAGCTGACATGACTAGACAACACAGGTAGAGAATGGGATGATGTGTCAGGAAATGACAGAGAAGCTGGGGAGGGACTAGACTAGCTAGAGAGTTGAGGGTCCATGCAAAGACCCCTTTCAGGCAGAAGTCAGATTTCCAGCCCTTCTCTGGGGGCCCTGACAGTACAGAATGACAGGAACATCTGTTTGGCAGGAAGGCCAGTCCTTCACTGCCCCTCCCCAGCTCCAGGGTGCTACAGATAGAGGACTGCTAGAAGGTGAGGATGGCTTGCTGGGCCGAAGCACTGGGGCAGGCTGCTAGCCACACCCTCATGCCTCCCCCTCCCCCCCTTGCCTGGGCACACAAAGAGTGGTAACATGATGGAAAGAAAGGTAAAGATCACGTGCCATGGAGCAGGGATTTCCATGAGATGGATGTGACCCCAAGCAGAAGTGACCCCTGAGGCAAGTGGTGGCTTTTCTGGAACCCCAGATCCCTGAGAGCGTCACCTGCACTCAGGAACTCGGGGCTTCTCCTTCCTCCAGGGCTGGGCTCTGCAGCCGTTGCTGCATTTCTTTTGGAAAAACTGCCTGCCTGGACTCATCAGAGGCTCTAGCTGGGGTCTGGAGCCAGGCTCATTGCCACGACCCAGCAGCTTGACATCATCACCATGGTGGGATAGGTGGTGTCCTCTGTTGAGATGACACGGGGTGATCGTGTGTGAGTCCCCAGCTCCACAAGGTAAGCAGTCCCAGAATGGGGCCTCAGAGTCACTTGCTGTCAGTTAACTCAGAGCAGACACCTGGGTTATGTGAGAGGCTCTGATGCCAAAGCTTCATAAGGCACTCTAGCAGAGCTCTGGCGATTAGGTGGAGACCCTAGAGACCATTTAGGGTCACCAGGGAGTCCCGGGGCACTGCATTATACAGGAATGGTGTTTGTAGAGGCCACAGGAGAACATGTGACCACTAGACTGTGTGACAGAAGCTTCCTGGTCCTGCTAAGGTCCTACCTCTGCTCCTTAACAAGTCCACCTCCCCTCCTTGAAGGCTGGATATGATGAGAGCTGAGAGAGCCATTTTGTACCTCACTGCCCTCGGCTTCTCCCTAATGAATTCAGTGCTAGGGACTAGATGCAGATCCAGTGAACAAGAAGGCTCATGAAACGGGATGGTGAGTGCCCAGGCCTCGGTGTCCTTCCAGGGCTCATTTGTCCTTGAAAGAGTTGAGAAGTCAGTATGGACTATTCTAGAAACTTCCCTGGGCTGGGCAGGGGGACAAGAGCACAAAGATCATTATAAACGCTGAAGGCCAGGCCTGTGCCTGTCAGCTGGCTCTCCTGTCTTCAGCTCTGTCCTGAGCCCTAAGAGGCTGACAACATCAGTTTTGGTCCTGAGCCACTAAAAACATCCAACAGTGTCTACTCTCCATTCGTTACAACAGAAACCATTTCTAGATGCTGCTAAATGTCCCCTGGGAACAAAAGCATCCATCTACTTGAGAGCCAAGGTCTTCAAGGACAGGTGACCAAGGACTTCAGGACGGTCCATCTACCTTATTCTAAAAGCCTTTCCACCAGATGTTGTTGCTGTGGCCCCTTTGGAGAATCTGGATTCCCTGAATAATTCAGGACTATGATCTCTTCCCTAGGCATGTCTCCTGTCGTTCATTTGAAGGGAGTGTGTGGAATTCAGGTCTTTATCCACAGGGTAGATGAAGGGAACATCTTCTCACAGGGAAGCAGACCTGGATAGCAGCGAGCTGGGGCAGCCTGTACTTCACTTCCTGGCCCTAAGAAGTACATGGACACTAGGACAGGAGTGGCAGGGGAGAAGGACAAGGGACCCTTTCCCCTTTGAACATCTGAAATGAGGCCTTGCTCCTCAGGCAGGCAGCTGTGTACTCAACCCCACTTGAAATCACTTGCACATGGGCTGCCCTGACTCAGACTGCTGTATGTGACCTGTGCTTGTCACAACTCAAGATTATTTCCTATGGCTAATGACCTCAACACCTGCCAGGTGTACCAGCCCCCTGAAGGGAGGGGATGGGCCTAATGAAGCCAGAGGCAGCTTTTAATTGTGGGTTCTAGAGTGGAATGATGGGGGAGGGAGACATATTAAAACTTCCAGGAGCTTCCACGGTCTTGGCTGCTCTAGAGTGTATTGTAAAGACACTTGGTATTCAATGCCCCTATCGGCCCTCACCCTGGCTCTCTGGGTCTCAGTTTCCTTGTTTGTAAAACAGAGGCTTTGGAGGACATGATGTGTAACATTTTCCTGTGCCTAGAAACATCCTACATGATAGGGTTTGGGGGTATATTCTGTCACTTGGGCCACACATTATCCTATAAAATGACTGTTCTCACATTATAGCCAAGGAAGCTGAGACCTGCCCCAGGTTACAAAGTCAGCAGGTGTTGGGTCATGTGATCAGGTCTGGCCCCTGGGTGGCGCTGTTGAGCACATCAGTGGCTCTGTAAAAGGCCAGCTAGCTAAAGTACTGAAGGACGGAAGGGTGGCCTGCACACTGAAGAGGGGCAGGGCAGCTACCCAGTCCAGAGAGGAGGGGTTGACGATGACAAGGTTTGGAGCTCCAGGGACTGGGTGGTGGCAGTGCTATTAATGGAAACAGGGAAGTCCAGAGGAGGAGCAGGTTTGGAGCCAGGAGACGATGAGTTCATCCTTAGACATGGTGACCCTAATCTGCTAACAGTGGGATATTTCGGCTGAGGTCTAGCCACAGTTCAATGAGGAAAAATTAAAGCCTAGTAAATATCCTTGACCAAAGCCAAATCCCCAAGCTGCTCTTGCTATCCCAGGTTCCCTGGCCTGGTCAGGCTGCAGCGTTAAGATGGTAGCAGCCTAGCCTCAGGCCCAAGTTCAAGCCCTACACTAACCGCTGGGGGTCGCCACTGTGCACAGACTGATAGAGCTGCCAAGGTGTGCCAAACAAGAGGGTTTGGAGTCAGGATTCCCCTCACTGGAGACAGAGGTCTTTTCCCTCTTTGTAAAAGGTATCGAGGCTCACAAGATCAGACTCAAGTATCGGGCAGAAGGTTAAGCTTTCCCCAAGAGTCTGATTAACCTTCTCCATCAGGTTCCGGTGACCTTGGAGCCAGGAGGGGAACGCCACAGAGCCCCCCCTCACCTCGGGTGCTTTGAGAGCAGCTCTCCCAGTTGCCCAGGGGGACACAGTGTTCAGGGCTCTAGTGACCTCGCTGGGAGCAGGATCCCAGCTGTTTGAAGCCTCCACACGTCTCCCTTGACATTTGCGTCAGCAGCTCTGCCCTTTGACCTTTCACTCCCCAGAGAGGACAGTGGAAGCGATCAGAACTAATTATTTGCAGTTTGGTTTGTCCAGCAGTTTATTGGGGTTTGACCCAGCTTTCTGGTCTCCCTCACCCCAGCTTTATGGTCTTGGTCTCCTGGAGAAGCTAAAGAACCAAGGACAGGAGTGGCTCCTCCTGGCCTCCTGGTGTCGAGAGCCCTGTGGGAAGGTACGCTTGTAAAAAGACTTGGAGAGGTGTCCCCACGCTCACGCCCAGCTCAAACTCTGTCCCCCCTCCACACCCTTGAGCCAGCCTCCTGCTGTGCTTGGACTTGTTGGGACATGTCCCTAAGTGGGCTAGGGCCAGGAGAGGGGATGCTAGTCTCCTGGATGCTTGCCCAGACTGGAAGGGGGTGGGGGTTGTAGGGCTCTAAAAGAGCTGAGGGTGGGGCAGGCGCTGTGGAGTCCACGGGACTCCCTAGGCCCTGGGCTCATGAGGTATCTGGTTCCCTCTATATTTGGCCTTGACATTACTAACATGCCCTCTCAGAGGGGCAGGCAGCCAGCTGTACCCATGTCTCCTCACAGGATTCTTTGAGGGCTCTGGGGGAGGCAGCCATAGCCCAGGAGGGCTGAGAGGCTTAAGAGGACATTTCCTCACAGCTCCTGGTCAGAAAGGAGTCAAGGGTAGACGGCATAGAGAACTGGCCCTGAAACGTTTCTAAGAATTCCCAGTACACTTACTAGAATGTTCCTTTTGCTCAGGTTCCCCGAGAAAGCCTAGGCTCTGTGGCAGGGGTGACTTGGGGCATGATCCCAACCTCTTCCCCAGGAGAAGTTTTCTAGGTATTCCAGTACCCTCAATTTAAAAAAAAAAAAAAAAACCACAAACCACAAATCCTTTTATGGAGCAGGCAACTATAATCCCCACATTGCAGAGGCCGAAATAGGAGGATCACAAGGTCCAGGCCAGCCAGTGCTATCTGATGAGACTGTCTCAGAAAAGGAAATGAAAAGGCAACCCCCCCTCCACATACATACACAAAACCACTGCATTATAGATTTACCCAGAGTCAGTGGAGGAAAGGGTCACTGCTTGGTTCTCAGTGTTAGCGTGATCTCTGATTACTGTCCCCCAAAAAGCAAGTGGGAGCTGCCAGCAACACCAGCTTTTCATTTTGCTGAGCGCACTCACACTGGCCGAGGGACTATCAGTGCACCACCCTACCCCGCCCCCGAGGAAAGTGTCTTTCAGACCCTATGTCACTTTGGGAAAACCTCACACTTCACCATACTGTCTCCTTCTTTCTCCTCCTGTTAAAGGCAGAGCCACACACGGCAGCAGCTGGTCCTAGGCAAGGTCTGTAGACTCTTGTTCCAGGAAATGTTGGTCCTTCCCCTCCTTGGCCAGATCCCAGCACCAACAGCAGCCAGCCCTGTTCTGGGAGACCCTCCCGAGTGCCCCACAGCTAGCTCTAGTCACCTTTGTGGTCTCAGTGCTGGTCACCTTTGGTTCCTGTTAACTCCTCCCTGTGCTCTCCCCTCCCCCAGCCTTCCCAGGACAAGCAGGTAGCGGGTAGGCTTCACATCTTCCAAGCTGGAAATGCAGAGGGCCGCTGCACCGCTCACTTGGCTGCAGGACACAATCTGTCCTCTGAGAAGTCACATGGCCGCCACGCTCCCTGAGAAGGCTGCTGCTGTGGCAGGTGTCTGGGCCAGAGAGGCCTGAGCACCAGCCGCTTCCTGGCCCTGGGATCTGAGACTCATCCTGAACCTCTCTCTTTGTCTTCAGTTTCTCAGTCTATAAAATGGGTGTGTGAACAGCTTGTCACGGGGCCTAGAGTAAGCACTAAACCCGAGGATGTTTGTGAAAGTCTTTTGTGGACTACAAAGGTTATGGAGGGTAGTTATTATTCTTGTGGGAAACTAGTAAATGATGGAAGAAAGAACACCCCCAAAGCTGACCTCAGCTCGAAGGTACAAAGGCCAGGCTCACACCCAGCAGCTCTGTGATCTGGGGTCCCTCAAGCCCTGCCAAGGAGCCAGTCTGAGCCAGTAGTCTGTGATGCACTAGCTAGAAAACAGCCTTCTGCTGGAGTAGAAGCCAGCCTCTGGTCTGTGGTGGGAAGGAGGCGAAGCTTCTACCTACAGTGATGGGGGTGCACAGCTATTGGTGTTGATTGCCCCCCAAGAGTAGGAAAGTATATGGAGGCACTCCCCAAGAAGAAGATTCCTTAGGTGGGTTTGAGAGCCATGATGCCTAGGTGTCCAGAGAAGGCCCAGGCCTCACATACCACACATTCAGTCTTCAGTGGCTAAATGCCCCTGTGTGGAGCACAGTAGGGAACTTGCTACGCCCCGCCCCCAATTCCCATTCTCACTACCTTAGTGGGCCTCAGTTCCATCATCTGTAAAGCAAGGATAGGTGTCCTCCCCCAGGATGACTGGGTGTGCAGCTGGGGAGACCCCCAAGAAGCCTCAGGAAGGAAACTGAGGTCAGGTTGCCTCTCTCTGTCTGGAAAGGAACAGCAACCTTGGCCTTGACCAGCTGCCAAGGGGGCAGGTCTCCTGGCCCAGTCAGGCTCCAGGTCCCCACCCCCTCAGCCAGCTGCTCAGCAACCAGTTGTCATGAAGTCATTGCCACCTTCCCAGCCTGCTCTGCCTGCAGGCATCACCCTTCCCTCTCTTGCCCTGCCCCGCCCTGCTGCTGACATCCCATTTGGCAAAAAAGGTTGGAAAAGCCACTGACTCTTCCAGACCCTGAGTTCATTGACTGGTCAGGGCCCACTGGCCCTGTACAGACTGATCATGAGGGAGAGGCCCTTACTAGGGCCTGAAGTCCCCCAGCCTGACCTGCCAAAACACCCCTGTAACTCCTGCCCACACCCCACGCTCCAACACTGTTAGCCATACAAAGATCCTACACGCTGCCGGCACTTAGCCATACAACAAAGATCCTACACACAGCCTCCATGTAAACCACCTCTCACAAGGACACACACACATGTGTACACACACACACACACCCACACACCTTTATACTGTGGAATGAGTTCTTGGTCAGCAATGTCAATGACAATCAATGATAGTCACAGCCACCCACACACCTATTCTTCATCTGTCTCCTTGAACCTCGCTAGATCAAAAGACACCGGGGCTGAGCCAGAGGGGGATGGGGAATGGAGTAGTGGGAGTTGGGTAGGGATGTGGGGAGGTGGGGGTGTTAGTCCTCTGGTTCAGAAGGTGCCTAGGAAACAGGCAGCAAGCGCTGAGACTGCTCTTCACAAGCAATGGATGCCGCCCTGCTCACTGGTGGAACCAGGCCTGAGAGCGTGAGCAAGGAGGGTTAGGTCACACAGCCAAAGTGCTGTCCAGTGTTTCAAAGTGTGCCAGACTGAAGCAGAGGCTGCATGTGGTGACATATTCCTTTATCCACTCGGTAAGCAGAGGCAGACCAATCTGAGTTTGAGGCCAGCCTGATCTACACAGAGTTTCAAGGCAGCCCAGAGTCACACAGTAAGATCCTGTCTCAACCAAACAGTGTACCCTACCACACTGTGCCCAAGCCTCTCAGAACAGGCAGAACCAGCTTCAGCTGGCCTGTCCAGAGCCTTCTCCAAGTCTGCCACTCAGATAGGCACCGGGTGAGACTTTCACCCTCTGTGCTGGGGGCAAGGTCATTAGAAGCTAGCTACCCAGGGGAGGCCCTGCTACTGAGCCACAGCCTTCGATGGCTCAGAATGTGATGTGGAGCTTAGCCTTGCCTGTCCTTGGTAAACACTCAGCCTAGGCCTCCATCTCCCAAGACACCCTCCCTCCCTCCTCACCCTCCTCCCTGTTTTGCTGACCATCTCCAAGTGTCATACACATACACAGAAACCCCGTGCCGTTGCCCTGCCTCAGGCTTCTCTGTGGACTTTCCACTGACAGCCCCAAAGCAATAACTTCTGGGAGGTTCCTAGTAGAGGCCCAACCAAATTGCTGAATGAATGACTAAACTGGGTGTCTGCCCCTTGCCCTGCTCTGCCCTCCCTAAGACCACAGGTGGGAGTTCTGGGGTCCAGTGGGAAAAGCCATTGGCCAGGAGCTGGGAGATCAGTGTGACGGTTGGGACCTGCCTCCATTGTGCAGCCTGGAACTAGGGATCGCATCTGCACAGTTCCTCCAGGCTGCCCGCTTCTTTGTCTCTGGCTCGGGATGGGCACCCGTTGGAGCAGACCCACGCTGGGGAGTCCTATATTGTAAATAAAACTGCTACCCAGAATAGTCCAGAACACTTGCAAGGCAACAGGAGTAACCGTGGTACCTTCCCCTAGCCGCACCCCACCTCCCCCCAACTCACATGGGACTGGATCCACCCTGAGGAGCCACGGGTCAACATCCTGTTTCCGGCAAGCCCTCCTGGAAGCCACACAGAGGGGTGTTTGTTCTCAGTGGACGGCGGGAGAGATGCTAATCACGTTGGATCGTTGGTTCCAGCTGAAGGTCAGGAGGTAAGGCGACCCATGGTTATAAATAGCTGTGCCAGGCTGCTGAGGGCAGCTTGCTGGATCTGCGTCCCTCTCTGGCAGACTGGCCCGGATTGATTTCTGGCCTCCCGGCTGCCACGGGAACTTGAACCTCAGAGAGCTGAGCGCCATGACCTTTGGGGGTGGCGCACAAGGTCAGGCCAGGCCGCCTGGGCTTCCCTGACTCCTAAATTCAGACAGCTGCACCTTTGCCACTCGGCAGAGGCTAGAGGTGAAGGTGGTTGTGCATGCGACACCCCTTCCACACACAGGTGTACCTGTACCTCTCTAACACACACACACACACACACACACACACACACACACACACACACACACCCCAAGCCCTAGTCCTCAGCCTGCTCCAGTTGAAACTGGAATTCCCAGCCTTCCGAGACTGGCCCTGCCTCCAGATACCTGATCTGATATGAGGTTGATTCCAGAGCCATGTGTTCCCTACTAGATGGAAACAGAGTCCCCCGTGTCACTTTGGAAGGCTGAGTGAAGAGATTCTGGTGGCAACAATCTGAGTTGTGTACCAGGGAGTCAGGCACCTCTCCTTATGTCCTATGGACAGAAAAGGGAGGTGGACTTATCCTGTGCAGGGGGGTTAATGCCTTTTATTTTTAAAAACAAAACAAAACTTTTGGGGGAGAGGCATTAAGTACACAGGCTAACCATTATACAAAAATGTACAGCCGAGGGACACAAAGCAAGTTATACAAACCCATGTGGCCAGACCAAGAACCAGTATCAGGCAGGGGATGCAGGGCCGGGGATGTTGCTCAGTTGGTAGAGCCTTTGCCTAGCTTGTGAAGACTTGCGTTCCATCTCTCCTGCCCCTGGGATAGAACTCGCCTGTAATCCTAGGGCTCAGAAGGTAGAGGCAGGAGCATCAGAGTTCAAAGTCATCCTTGACTACATATCAAATTTGAGGCTACCTGGATTACATGAAACCTTGCCTCAAAAAAAAAAAAAAAGACACTTTCACATCAACACCGAAAGTTCATCAGGACCCTCCTACTGACTGACAGCTCTAAGGGTAATCCCCTCACCTCGGCCAGCCCTCTAGCCCTATAGGCTGCATGGCCAGATTATGACAAAGCCTGCATGTAGCATGGAGTTATGCTGTACCTACTGTGCAGTATGAGTTTCTTTTGCTCAGTGTCTTGACTGTGAAGTCCTGCCATGCTGTCTTAGGCAGTCTCAGGCCACTCATCTTGCTGGGAACTTGTCACTGTGTGACTCTCGTAATTTAGTCACCCTTTTTACTGTTGACGGACATTGGGGTGGGTTCCAGTTGCTGGCCACAGTACAGAGCATCGTTGGGCCCACTCCAGCCTCTGCCCAAGAATCCATAGAACAGGCATGTCTCCTCAGCTCAGAAGAGGCGGAGTGCTAACTTCTCACCAACATGGTGGCAGAGCAGCCCAATGTTTTTGGGTTTTTATTCTAAAAAACAGAGTTTTCTTCTTTTTCTCCTCCCCCTTCTCTTCTTCTTCCTTCTCTTCTTCCTCCTCTTCTTCCTCCTCTCCTTATATTTTCCCATTTCTCCTCACCCTCCCCTCCTCCTCCTCCTTGTTTTCTTTTAATGGAAAATGCAGAAATATAAAAAAGAAAGAAATATCACTGATACTATTGTTTCAAGTCATCCATTCGGATGACAGTCAGTGGCTATTTTCTGAATCTCTTGTAGGTCAAACTCAGGACAGAGAAAGCTTGTTTCCCCTTAGGCAGCATAGAAGCTGGGCTGAATCTAGCCAGCAGTGGCGTCTTCCAGGGAGAGACCAGGCACCCTCTGCTTGCTCCATAACCTCCATTCTCCTTGTCTCTGTGGTCTCCATCTTGCTTCCAGGCCTAGAACTCAGGCTCACCATGTACCTCCAGCTCAAGGCAGAGCCAGGCCTTGGGTCAGCCAGCATCCCAGATTCAGCACTGGTTATAAGTCAGATGGCCTGAACGGTTTATTGTGATGGGGAGATGGGCAAGTGTAGAAGACTGCATGAGAGGCAATAGAGACGGGTGGGGCCACTGCAGGAGGTGGGATGAGGGTCAGCCCTCTGGAGGAGAAAGCCTGCATGGTAGGCCTCACAGGCCTGACCTTTGCCCTCCATCCCAAGGATTAAGGAGAACTGGACGTTTTACTTATTTGCTTATTGTAGTGCTTGGGGCCTCACAGATACAAGGCAGGCAATCTACCTATGAAGTATATAGTGTCAGCTAAGTTGCCCAGGCTGGCTTTGAACTTACTATGTAGGCTAGGCAGGCCTTGAACTTTTGGTCTTTCTACATCAGCCTCTGGAATGCTGGTCTCACTGATCTGTGCCACCACAGCCAGCCAACAGTGTGTTTTTTCTAGCTCTCTGGATGCTTTTGAGCACAGGAGACAAGAAGAGCAAAGGCCCAGGGTATAAACAAGGGGTAGAGGTTTCTGCCTTACAGAGGGGTGGAGAAGGAGGGTAGACTCATAGACCTGGGTTGAAGGTGTGATCCGCTGAGATCTGGGGGATTTCTTTCCCTTCTTTCATGCACATGAATCTGCTTTTGTTTGAGAATTTCTGGAAGCCAAGTCAGTTAGACTTGAGAACTGAGCCAGTCCTGGGAGCCTTAAGAGGGAAGAGATGTTCGTTTGTTCGTTTGTTCATTCATTCATTCATTCATTCATTCGTCCTTTCATCTCTTCATTCAAGTGTAGGTGGACCTGCTCTGACACATACTTCCCTTAGAAGATCTAGCACAGTACATCTCCATGCCTGAGCCCCCAGTGTCCACATAAAACGCTGTTAAAGCATGAAGCAAAGTCAAGGACTGGGTGTCCTCCAAGCTACCTCCCGGTCCAGTGGCTGAGGTGAGCTCCTTGGGTTGGATTCAGGCTGAGCAGCTCCTATAGGCCTAAAGTCTGCAGCCAGAAGGTACCCAGGACAGAGGTACAAAGTTTCAGCTCCACCCTCTCCTCCTCAGACTGGGCCAGCTCCGCCCCCTTGCTAACTCACCATCTCCACTTGGTTAGTAATGGGGCCGTCAAGCATAGTACGCTCAGAGTCAGCCCCAACCTGCCACTCCTCTAGTCTCCTCCCTAGTTGGCTAACCACAATCACCTCCTTCCACAGTTAGGCAAAACCCAGAGTGTCACCATTGCTCATCAAGTACCTATGCCAGAAAATGGAGGAGGAGGGGGAGGGAGGAAGAAAAGAGTAAAAAGAAAGAAAAAACTTAAAAGAAACAACAAAAAAAGCGCATTCACATGGAAGAATGTGTGTTTTTTTAGATTCTTTATTAATTTAATTGTATACAGGTCCGCAGAGGCCAGAGGAATTGGATCTGCAGGGAGCTAGAGTTACAGGCGTGAGCCACCTAGTGTGGTTCTTGAGAGTCGAACTCAAGTGTGAAAGAATAGTACATACTCTTAACTGCTGAGCCATCTCTCCAGCCCCCAGGGCCCTCTCTTTACCCCTGATCCCAGGCAGCATCAGAGCTTACTGGATGCTTAACAATAGCATCTGCCCCCACCCTAACATCTGCCCTCAACCTTTCCTGCTGTTCCTAGCACCCTAGCCAGAGTGATCTTATTAAGACAGGACTCTGATGGTGCCATTTGCCTGGTTTCCCTGTTCTTGTCCTTCTGAAGGAAAGCTGAAGTCTTTGTAATGGCCTTTTTGTTGTGTTGTTTTTGTTTGGTGGTGGTTGTTGTTGTTGTTACAGCCTCTTACCATCTCCACTGCCCCACCTCATTGCCTATACTGCTGTTTGGTTCAGCCGTTGACGTTGTTCTTTGATTACACAGCCCATTCACCTGCCTCAGGGCCTTTGTACCGCCATCTCCACGCTTTGCTCCTCAGGCCTTCATTAGGGTTCTACCTTATCCAGGAGCCTTCAGGACCTCCATGTTAAAAGCCAAAGATCACTTCTGTGCTTTCTAATACCATTCTGTAATTAAAGGACCTATGGCTTCTTCCTGTGGGCCACAAGAAGACCCACAGGGTCAACTAACCTGGTGTCATGGGGGCTCACAGAGCCTGGGCCACCAACCAGGGAGCACACAGGAGCTGGACCTAGCCCCCCACACATCTGTAGCAAGTGTCTAACGAGTGGAGCAGGGGCAGTCTGGGTCTCTGTCCCCTGCCGTTGGGTCCCCTTCCCCCTCCCTACGTAGACTGCCTGGTTGGGCCTCAGTGGCAGAGGATGTGCCTAGACCTGCTCGGACTAGATACCACAGGGTGGAGTGGTACCCAAGGAGGGCTCCCCTTATCTAAGGAGAAGAGGAGACAATGGGGGGGGGGGAGATTTGTAAGGGTGGGACTGGGAAGAGAGGAGAGAGGGGGCCCATGATCTGGAAGTAAAGTGAATGAGAGAGAGAGAGAGAGAGAGAGAGAGAGAGAGAGAGAGAG
Source organism: Grammomys surdaster (assembly GCF_004785775.1). NCBI lineage: Eukaryota > Metazoa > Chordata > Mammalia > Rodentia > Muridae > Grammomys > Grammomys surdaster. Next base: position 10,508,034 of record NW_021604658.1, read on the forward strand.
AGAGAAATGGCTGCTTCTTGAAGTAGGGTGGGATGAGGGGGAAAGGAAGGAAGGACTGAAGGCAAGAGCCCTGGGAATGTGGGTGTGTCACACCATGCTGGAACAACTGCTCGGCACAGCAAATAGGACTGGATTATAGCCCAGAGGTAAAACACATTTACCAGCCTGTGACAAATAAGTGACTGAATAAACCAATCACTGGGAGAGAAGAGCCAAGGCCTCATGGGGCATGGAATGTCAGGAGCTCCCTCAGCAGAGGCCTCCCAGTGTGCTCCAGCCAGGGACCGGGTCATCAGCAGCTCGGTCAAGTTAGCAGTGTGGACCCAAATCACGAAGAAAATGGCACTGCCCCTTTGTTACCCGGCTCCCCAGTGCTCACAACCTCAATTTAGTTGTGTGAGGAAGCAGCAGACAATTTGTTTGTTTGTTTATTGGTATTTTGAGACAGGTTTTTATGTAGCCCTGGCTGGCTTTGAACTAAGGATCTGAGGATGGCCTTAAATTCTGATTTTCCTGCCTCCATCTCTGGGATGCTGGAATTATGGGGGTGTATTATACTGTCCCTAGCAGGCAAATTCTAATTTAAGGATATCTACAAAATACCTGACCAGGACCCCTCAAAACTACTGGAGTCATCAAGAACACGGGATGTTCAGGGTGTGAGAGCTGCTGAGGCCAAGAGAAGCCTCCAGAGAGAAGACAATGGATGGAATGCGGCCACAGAGGGGTCCTGGAGCAGCAAGGGATTAGATGAACAAAGAAGTCTGGTGAACCGACTGTAGAAGTTTCTACGGGTGACAATTACCGTGGGTGTGGCCACACTCACTGGAACTCTGACACCCAGGAGGCTGAGGCAGAAGGATGCTAAGTTTGAGACCAGCTCAGGCTACGTAGTCTCTGGCTCAGAACACAACAAGAACAACCATTCAGGGCAATAAATGTCAGATGTCATTGATAGAGAAACCGATGGAGAAGTCTTTGTACTGTTCTTAATTTTTGTGGATCTACAACGACTCTTAACGTACATTCTGTTGTTTGTTTGATGTTTTTTAAATCACATTCTCTAACGTGGGCATAGTGAAGCATACCAGTAATCCAGCCCTCAAGAGGCAGATACTGAAAGATCATGAGTTTGAGGCCAGCTTAACCTACATAGTGAGAGCCCATCTTCCAAAAAAAATAGTACATAAGAACCAGCTAGAGGACTCAGAGGGTGAAGCATTTAGGACCGCCTGCCTGGCTGAGTTCCTTCCCTGGAGCTCCTGTAAAGCTGCAAGGAGAGAATTAACTCTCGTTCTCTGACCTTCAAGGAATGGGCATGCCCCTCCCGTACCCCGTACACACATACAATAATGATAAAGCAAACCTTTTAAAAGCAAGTAAATAAAAGCAAATAGAAAGCAACATCGCCCGCGCTGCCGCACCCCTCCCTGGCTTTTTCCATTTGTACCTTTCGCCTTATAAACTGCTGTACATTGACCTCACAAAGTCTGTGACCCGTACCCCCTCTCTGGGATTTAAACTCTATAAAGGCTTCTGCCTGTCCACAGCTGTGTGCCCAGAACCTCAGTCTGTCTGACAATAAATATTTGTTGAGTGATAAATTTCCACAGATAGGCTGTTAGCTTTTCCAGGTGCCCCTGTGCCTAAATACATTTTCTATTGTAAAATAAACGTGAGATTATGTTTGCTGCCGCACTCGGCTCTCTGTTGGCTCCTGATCGCTTTTGCCTGTTTTCCGTGGTCCCTTTTCCAGCCTATGCTGTTATTTGCAGACTAGCAAATGGTTGAGATTCAAGAGGCAAAGGCTTTGGGGACGTCTCTTCCTCTGTGTCAGCTCTGCCAGGCTGCCACATGGGCAGGAGGGTTGGAGTGACTCCAGGGCCAGTGGAGGCCACTCCCTCCCTCTGACATCAGATCCGTGGGCAACAGATCCTGCTTGGTGGTGAACGGGATGCGTCAGAACCCAGGGATTAAATCGATTTTGAAATCCACTGGCTTGTCTTTCACCAGCCAGAAGGCACATGCTTGGACCTTCTGACAGCTCAGGCACTGTGGAAAACACTGTGTGCATACGCAGGGCAGCTTCACCCACAATGGGTCACAGCCAGGCACAGAAAGATGTCCCTGGACCACGGGGCTCTGAGAAGCTGAGCCCCAAGAAAGGGGCTTGGAGCAGTCAGCTTCTCTCTCCACAGCCAGTAAGCTGTTTCTCTGCCACTGTTGTCTGGTTTTCATAAGATAGGACCCAGGCCCTTGCACAGGACAGACAGGCACTCCACTCAACCTGTTCTTCTGGTGGCCTGGCTTGGCCTCCAGGGGACCTGATACGTTAGAGGAGTGTGTGTGTGTGTGTGTGTGTGTGATGGGGCAAACAAGGGGTACCTTACTTTTGCACTTAAGGAGCCATCTGTTTTCAAATCCTGCCACTCTGTCTCCCTTCACAGTAACAACACTAAAGCTACTCGGAGGCTGTGTGACATTCGAGTGCCAAGGATAAAAATACTCAAAGGATATATGCCTCTGGAAGGTGGTCCACGTGCTCCTGGGTCCTTTCAGCTCCCCTAGAAACCAAGATTCCACTTCCACCCCACGGACCCATTTCCATAGCCTCAGTCATGCAGTGAGGATGAAGTCGTGTTATCTGAATGTCCACACAGGTCCCCTTGCTCCAGCATCTAGAAGAAGCCCCCGTGTGCACAAGTTGGTGTTGCCTGCAGTGAGCCTGTCTGTGCTTGCTTGGGCTCCAAAGTACAGCCATGTGTGGCCACGTGTGCTTTTTTGTGCTTCGTTCGCTTCCACACCTGTTCATTTGACTGCTTTGTGCTTCACTTCCTTGCTGCGTTGAGTGTGAACACGTATGGAGCGAGGGTCTGTGTGGATGGTGCACGTGTGTGAGGCTCCTCTGTTACCGTGGGTGAGAGGATTCTAGGAGAGGCTTCCACAAGATGTGCGCAAGCTCCTGCAGATATGCAATGCAGGCATCTGCTTGTGTGTGAGCTTACATGTGTAGCTTCTGTGGGTAGTGCCTAGGCATGTGCGCGCGTATGCGATGCCCACCGTCAGGGAGCATCAGCTCTTGTAAGTCTGCCGCCCTACCCAAATGTCCACATCTTTTTGGCAGGATGGCTGGGTCTTTTCCTATCTCACAGGTGAGCCGGCCTCTGCGTTTCTCATACCTTAAATTTCTCATGCTCACCTGAAGTTTTCCAGAATTCTCACCTGTGTCCCATAACCCTCGCTCGCTGTTTTTAAGGCCCTCAAAAGAACCAGGCTCCTGGGTCAATGTCCGTTTGCTGAAGGTTGTCTTTAACTCACCTTCATGGAGAGAGGCATAGTAAAGGTCCTTCGAAGGTCAGAAGTGAAGAGACCCAAAGGAGTTAGCTCAGCAAGGGACTTCATGGCATAGCCGCAGGAGCATGCGCATGCGCACATCTTATGGATGCAGCTTCCAGAATCCTCTCACTCACAAAAACAAAACAAATCAAAACAAAAACACAAAAACAAAACAGTATTGCAACAAGATCTGAAGTGGTAACCTTGGTGGAATAGGGGCGTCTGCAGTGTCATGGGAAATGCGTGGCCTCCCTGTGAGCATCTGTCCTGATCATGTGTGGTTGGTCAGTGCTATGTACATAGGCTCCGGTCGGCAGTGGAGACCGCTGGCTTGGGAAGCTCATGTATCTGAAACAGCAGGTCACCCTGGCTATATCTTGGGGAATCACGTCCGGGAACCGTTCAGTTCCCACCCCCAAGCCTCCAAGAAGCTCAGAAGTGACATGGCTCTGGCTAGGCTGTCAGGACAGGTGATGTTCTGGGCACAAGGAGGAAGTGCTATGGACTTTTCGCTCCAAGACCGGAGAGCTGCCTGTAGGAGGGAGACTGAGGCATTTGAGCGCCCATACCTTCCCCAGGACTACAAGCTCTGCTCCTCAACATTGCACCCACCAATTCAGAACTAACCTACCTCGGTCCCAGGATCCCAGGCAGCCTCTTGGTAGTCGGGAGACCCTCCAAACAGCCCCTCCAGAGGGAGTGGGGTAAGGAGAGCCTTCCTACCAGTCCTTTTATTTAGGGTGGGGATCAAGACATGTTTTCCCTGTGTAGCCCTGACCATCGTAGAACTCTCTGTGTAGACCAGGCTGGCCTCAGACTCAGAGGTCTGCCTGCCTCTGCCTCCCGAGTGCTGGAATTAAAGGCGTGTGCGACCACTGCCTGGCATTAATCAATCCACTCTTAATCTAACCGCTGCTTTTGGAGAAAAAGATGATTGCAATGGTGCGGTGCTCTCTCTTCTCCAGTAAAAACAGTAAAGACAAATCCTTAAAAATAGGCAGACATGCCAGGCGGTGGTGGCACATGCCTCTAATCCCAGCACTTGGGAGGCAGAGGCAGGCGGATTTCTGAGTTCGAGAGTTTGAGGCTAGCCTGGTCTACAGAGTGAGTTCCAGGACAGCCAGGGCTACTCAGAGAAACTCTGTCTCGAAAAACAAAAAAAAAACAAAACAAAAAAATATAGGCAGACATCACACAAACACAGGCTCTTTGTATGATGCAAGTCACACAAAGAGTAAAAAAATCAATTATTACATCCCCCCCACCTGAGTTCCAGAGCATGATGTACCATGTTAATAATTCACTATGTCTTGCTGGGCATGGTGGCGCATGCCTTTAATCCCAGAACTCAGGAGGCAGAGGCAGATGGATCTCTATGTGTTCGAGGCCAGCCTGGTCTACAGGGTGCATTCTAGGACAGACAGACACAGCTATGTAGAGAGACCCTGTCTCAAAAAAAAAAAAAAATCGCTATATCTCTCTTGAAGGGGACACTGGGATGAGACGCAAGGCCTTGGGGACTGCTATCCAATGCTCTGCCACTAAACAGTCGCCTCAGTTTTTTTGTTTTTGTTCTCTTGTTTTTAAGATTTGTTTTTATTTTCATTTTAAGACAAGGTCTTGGTAAATTGCCTAGGTTGCCCTTGTGTTCACCATGTAGCTCAAGCAGGCCTCCAGCTTGCAAGGCCAACGACCCTCAGCTGCTCTCCTCAGTAGCTGAGGAACCATGCTTTATTTGCAGACTTTATTTGTTTAAAGGTGCGTTTGGGGTGATGGCTCAGCCAATACAGGTACTTGTGGACAATCATGAGAGAACCGATTCCTGAATGCTGATCTTTGACCTCCACATGAATGCTTAGACATATATGAATGCTTAGACATGGCAGTGCAAGCTCCTCCCCCCAACCCCCACTCCCACTGTACAGGGAGGGGGGATAAACCTAAAAAAAAAAACCAGACTTGTTTTTTAGGCTTATTGGAGATGTTGGACATGTACACGCCACAAGACCTATGTGGAGGTTAAGTTTTGGCAGCAAGTCCAGTTACTAGATGAGCCATCTTAAAGGCCACCCACCCCTCACCCCCACTCCGTCTTTTTTTTTTTTTTCCATTTTGAGACGGGTTCTCCTGTAGCTCAGGCAGGCCTCGAACTCACTAGGTAGCTGAAGCTAACTCTGGATGCCTGATTCTCCTGCCCCCTCCTCCTCCAGCCGGTATCCCAGGTGGGCACCGCTAAGTTCAGTTTATGTGGTGCTAGGAATGAAACCAGGGCTCCATGTTCTAGCACATGGACTATATATCTCCAGCACCGTCTACAGATTTAAATAAAACAACACAAATACAACCGTATTCTCTATATTTCCTCGGCTTGCTTTTTTTTTTTTTTAATAACAATTGGATCCACGTCAACGCATCTCAGACTACCCTACTTTCTTTTAAATCAGCAACTCAGTATCCCTGTCTGCTCCATCCCTCCCCTGGTGAGAGGCGTGCTGTTTTCCTTTCCTTCCTTTCTTCTTCTTTTTCTCCCTATTTCCGAATGCGCGTCTTCCAGCAGGTGTTGGGGGTGGGGCACACGAGTGAAAGATGCACGCAGGTACCGGCGGGCAGTGGAAATCACGCGGAGGCTGGGGACCACCGAGCACCGCGGGTCCCGCGTCTACAGTCGCCCGGCTCCGCCCGCGCCGCCCCCGCCTCCAGCAGCCCGGCGCTGCCGTTTTTAGCGCGCCTGGAGCGGGGAGTACAGACTCCATCACCCCCGGGAAACGCGGCCATCATATTTTTGGTTGCATAAGCAAACGAAATTAGAAATCTGGAACGCGCTCAAGACCTTCGGAGGGGAGCGCGGGGCCCTGGGCAGAGACAGATAGGGATTAGACGAGTCGAGCGGCAGGAGGATGGTTTCCTCTTTTAATTTGGGTTCTGTGAGCTCGGTTACGTAAACTCGGTTGCACAGCGGTGACTGCGGGTGGGCTGGGGCCTGGGGCCTCGGTCTCCACCCGCTCGCAGAGGGCTCCGGGCTGCGGGCGCACAGCACTCCCTCCCCCCTGCACAGAACAGAAAAGCACATGGCCCTCCACTCTCACTGCCCTGGAATAACAAGCCATCGGAAGCCACCAAAATGTGTGGCATTGTGTGGAGAACAGTCTAGTGAACCATGAGGGAGTCGTATGGCATATTATAGAGCAGGGGGAAAGATGAATGGGGGGAGGCAGCAAGAACTGAAGGATGCTCTAGACTAGAATAGTCACAAAAGCCAGTTTGAGAACAGCAAGAACACATGCTGTCACTGGTGTTAAAAGGCAACACAAAGAGGTCTGCCCAGCAAAGCTGGCAAGGAGAGAGGCAGGCAAGCACGCCCCGGGCGATCCCTTGAGCAGGTCCCCACAGCACTGAAGCACACTACCACTCAGCTGCTGAGGTCTACAAATTGTGTGTGTGTGGGGGGGGGGGGGGTCCGAGACAGGGTTTCTCTGTGTATTCCTGGCTGTCCTGGAACTCACTCTGTAGACCAGGCTGGCCTCGAACTCTGGCCTCGAACTCAGAAATTCACCTGCTTCTGCCTCCCAAGTGCTGGGATTAAAGGCATGCGCCACCACTACCTGGCTACAATTTTTTTAATACTCGTCTAAGGTGGTTCTCTGTCCCTCCGATTTTGAATCTGGACTGACCTTAGGGACTTGCTTGTCACTCTCTGAATGCAGAGGAAGTGATACTGCCTGGCTCGTGGGGCCAGGTGAAACTGTGTCCTGACTTCCTTCTAGCTATTGTAGAAGGTACAACTGGATTTGCAGGACAGTCGGTAAGAAATCCAAGTACCCTGAGGTTGCCTAGCCAGGAGGCAGGTCACAGTACTTCAGTGACAAGCCCAGGTGACTCTAGCTGTATTACATTTTTGGATTATGACAGCCCATCATAGACCCCAGGCAAGAAGCGCCGGGCCTTCTCCAACTCCAGCTCTACAAAACAACCAATAAAGTGAGATAGTACACTTAAGACACAAAACGAAAGACTGATTTCACAAAGCAGAAGTGTGTGTGTGTGTGTGTGTGTGTATGTGTGTGTGTGTGTGTGTGTGTGTGTTGGAGGGGGGCATACAGCAATGAGTAAGGATGGTCTCTGTCCCCAATAAACTAATAATTTAATGGAGAAGCCAGACACAGAGCAAATAATTATAAAATAACATGGCCAGCTGAGCAAGGGAGTCACGCCCAGGTAATAGGGGATGAGGCTGAAGAGTCTGTAATCTAGGCTGGGTGGGTGGCTTTCCTGGAGCAGGTGACCTTGGACTGGCTTTGAAAGGTGAGTAAGGGTTGACTAGGTTAAGGGATGAAGGAAAGGTATCTGGGGAGGAGGAGGAAGCGAGAGAGGTGAGTTCCAGAATGACGGCGGGGAGCAGGCGTTATGGGAGCTGGAAAAGAAAGCCAGGTGGGTGTCAGGACCTCAAATCATGGGACGGTTTCTGGTAAGCCAAGAGCTTAGATTGACAGCAGCTGGGAGGCATCAAGGGCTGGGGAGGTGGAGCTTCCTGGGAGCAGCAGGAGGATGGGGGTGGGGAGGGGTGGATGTGGTATGGGAGGAAGATGGACCAGTGCAGGGTAGAAACCAGTAGGTGGTGTGGATTCCAGAACAGGGGTTGGGAGGGATGAGGCGTGAAGAGCAGTTTTGGAATAGTCAAGCCTGGGCGCCTGGCTGGGGCGTGGTGGGTAGCGCTCAGCTTTGGGTTTCTTAAAATGGCGGGATGCACCAGCCACTTAGAAAGCCTTGAAGCAGAAGCCACTGTGAGTTCAGGAGGGGCAAGCCTGCAGCTGTAACATTGATGTGGTCCAGGAGGAAACATCCCAGTGCCATGCTGAGAGGGAGGTGCTGGGATCCCGAGGTGGTGGTGGGGCAGGCACGTGGGGAAGAGCTGTGTGGACAGCAGCTACTCCTCACAATGTGTCGGTGAGTGAACGGTGGGGCGACCGCATGAGTGTACATGGCTGTTGACCTCATCTGGATAGAAGAAGCAGTTGGGGTGTGGGACAGGCCCTGGGGCGGAGGACTCTGGTGCTGCAGTTGTCCTGGGAGGTTAGGGTGGAGCCAAGGGTGATGACGAAAGGCCTGATAACTCCTGGTCACGATTTCCTGGGGTGTGTCCCCACAGGTAGGCCACCACAAGAGAGCACAGGAACAAAACAGAGACATCCAGAGAATCCGATCTAAGAAGCAGCACAGTGGCCACCGTGTGCCGACATTGTATCATTCAATCGAATCCTCAGGCCAACCCACTCTGACTCCGTGCCAGGCACTGTACTTGATGCCAGGATTGAAGTGAACCCCGTCCATGTAGAGCTCAGGTTAGACCCTGTGGAGGTCTTCCCTTTACCACAACTCAGAGAGATTAACTTAGTCAAGGTTATGGGGGAGGGGGACACTTTCTGTCTGACTCAAAGCTCAGGGGTTCGAGACCACCTCATCAAGGAGCACAAGTCTGTGTGCAGTCTGAGAAACATTCAGTAAAATCAGGTTAGGCCAGTCTCCCTTTTCAGAGAATCTGGACTCCAATTGGGGCTTCAGAAGGCAGTAGGTTCTTGTTATCAAGATGTGCACCCAGGGCTGGGCTGAGACTTGGCATCTTAATGTCTCCTCTTCACAGTGACTGTGGGGATAGTCCCCACCAAGCAGTTCAGCTCATAGGGCCCTTCATCCTGAGCCTTACTGGATGAAGCTCAGCTGTGTGCTATGGCCATTACCAGCCCATTGTACACATGGGAACACTGAGACCCAGTGGGGTTGGTTATCTGCCTGAACTATACTGCCAAGGAAGACAAAAAGCCACAGGACTGTGTCCGTTGAACTCCAGAACTTGAGGGCATAGCCACGTCCCACAGTGCTGCCACCAGAGCGGGCATGGGAACCCATGGGTGGGGACTCGGAACCCAGATCTGACTGGGGAGTGTCACAGGCCTGTGATCAGAATGGGCACAAGCTGTAGTTCCTCTTCAGTGTACCCCAGGACCAGACTTCTGCCCAGGACTTAAGACCTTCCTTCTAACCCTCAGGTTATCCTCCTAAAACAGGATATGCTTATGCTTAATACACCCAACCCTTGACCATGCACACTAGGAAACAGGCACTGAGAGGGAGCTATTCAACCCCACCCCGTAAGTCTGTGACAGACCCTAGGTTAGATAACAGATGACAGAGGTCTACTTCCTTCTGTGGATTCCACAGGGCATGACCTCATTGCTTTCCCTAACACACACACACACCATATACAAACACACATACACATGTGTGCATTTGTACACATGGGAACACTGTGTACACATGGATACATGTGTACACATGTATACCACATACAGACACACATGTATCACACACATGCCATACACAAACACATACACATGCATGCATTTGTATACATATGCATACATGTGTACACACATATACCACATACGGACACATATATGTACACACATACCCATATATGTACATACCCATACCATACACATGTGTGCATTTGTACACATGAGAATACTTTGTACATGGATACATGTGTATACACATATACCACATACAAACACACATGTACACACATATCACACACATACTCAGGCACACAGTACACGTAAGCTATGTATGTACACATAGCACAAAGCAGCTAAAAACAGGACCACCCTGGGCAGTGCAGGGGAGGGTGTGGGTATCCTAGGCAATGGTAGGGACCACGGCAAGGTGATGGGTGTGCCTACCTAAGGAGGTGGCCATGCTTGACTGCAGCTTACAGAAGCCTCCACAGCTGTGGTCCTCAACCTGGGGTCATGACCCCACAGGGGTCAAATATCAGATAGCCAGCATATCAGATATTTACGATTCATAACAGTAGCAAAATTACAGTTGTGAAGTAGCAACGATATAATTTTATGGTTGGGGGTCAGCACAACATGAGGGGCTGTATTAAAGGGTTGCAGCGTGAGGGAGGTTGAGACCCACTGCTCAACAGGGAAAGCTCGTCTAGAGATGCCAGCTGCCCAGTAAGATGCCTAATTGGAACCATGGCGAGTCCACACGCCTCCCCCTCAAATTAGCAAACAGCTTTGTTTGGTAGCACAGACACAGGCGCAGGAAACAGGCCAGGTGGCTTAGGACTCTAACCTTAGCACTGGAGAGGTAGAGGCAGGAAGGTCAGGAGTTCGAATTCATCTTTAGCTACGTAGAGAGTTCTAGACTAGCCTGGGCTACACGACCACGTCTAGACAGATTAAATAAAATCAAGTCACAGTGTGGAAGGATGGCTGAGCAAGGCATCCCTGCATTCTGAGATACACCGTCTGGCAGGCCCCTAAAGAGGAAGCCTAAGGAGGCTGGCTGTGAATTCCAGTGGACCCTCATCCTGCGTGCCCCTCCCTGTAAACCTTAGGGTCCTGGAGCTGGCCAGCACATTCAGGAGTCCTGATGCTCCACCTACACCAGGCTCTGTAAGCCTGGGCAGGAGCTGAGTACCAGCCTTCTTAAGAGAGCTACTCGGGCTATTCCAAGGCGAAGAGCAGCACCAACGGGGCAGCTGGTTAGAAATGACTGACTGAATCAGAGTCCCCAGGGTGGGACATACAAGCTGGGTTGTTTTCTCTTGTTCACTCGGAAACTCTCTCTCCTTGAATTCAGAGTTGTGAAACCTAACACCACACCAACTCCCCTCCTTATGTTTTTTGGGACAAGGTCACAGTGTCCGCCCCACATGGTCGGGCAGCACGCCTGTATTGCCTAGGCTGGCCTGATATGGGCTCAAGCACTCCTCTGATCTGAGAATGCAGCTGTGGCCACTGTGCTCTCTCTTTCCTCTGTTTCTCCTTTATTTTATTTTATTTTATTTTATTTCATTTTATTTTATTTTATTTTATTTTATTTTATTTTTTCCTCTTCTTCCTCTCTTTCTCTCCTTAGTCTTTTGAAACAGGGTTTTGCTATGTAGACCTGGCTAGTTTGGAACTCATTATGTAGCACAGGCTGGCCCAAAGCCCATTGCAGTCCTCCTGTCTCAGTGCTGGGATTACAGCTGTACCCCTCCAACACCCAGGTTTTAGACTCTCCTTTCAATCCGGGGTCTTGAGTCCTGATACACAAGGCTGGCACTAAGTAAGTGCTCATGAAACACCCTCTTCTCTTCCCTTTCCTCTTAGAATATCCAGAGCAATGGCTACTGCTGTTTAGATTTGTATTGAAGCTAGCCTCATGATCCAGCTATGCTCTATGGGAGTGGCCAGCTGTCGGGGATTATGAATTATTGTGGCTCATCCTAGGGCAGCCTATTTTCCTTACTGAAAAGCCTGTTCCTTAGCCAGAGACAGAGAAGGCAGTGCATGAAGTTGGAGGGGAATCATGCTGGTGATTTGTTTCCTTTTGGCCGTGTGTTCTGTTCTATTTCCTTGATTCTAGGACCCATCATTTACTTACCAAGATAAGTACCTCACTTACCATGTAGGATCCCGGTGTGCGTGGAAAAATAAAAGTAGTTCTCATATGTGCATACGTCAATTAAAAGATATCTCTATCTTTTAGAAAACATGGACCATGCAGGTAGCTAAACTCAGTAGCTAAAAGTGATTGCCACACAGCCCCAGCAATCTGAATTCAGTCCCCAAGACCCATGCAAAGCAGGAAGGAGATAGCCAGCCTCGTGGTTATCTTCTGACTTCCCCACGCATGCTGTGACCCATACCCACACCAATAATACATTTTTATTTTATGCGTGTAAGTGTTTACCTGCTTGTATGCCTCAGTACAGTGTGCATGCCTGTGCTTTCAGAAAAGCATGTCAAATCCCCTGGAATTACAGTTACATACAGAGCTGCCATTTGGGTACTGGGAAACGAACCTGGGTCTCCTAGAAGAGCAGCCATTGCTCTTAACCACTAAGCCAACTCTCAAGCTCCTAATAAGATTTTTAAAGACAAAGACATGAAGCCTGTGCCTCAGGAACAAGGAAACTGGGTTTTCCTACAGGTGATGATGAAAGGCAATATGGAAAACCACAGCGAGTGATATTCACAGCTTACAGATTATTTTGTAGGTTTCTTGTCATAGGTCTAAAATGGAATGTGTGTGACAGTTAAAAAAAGTTAAGCCGGGTAGAGGGGGCATATGCTTTTAATCTGAGCACTAGGGAGGCAGAGGATAGAGGAGCTCTGAATTCCAGGCTAGCCTGATCTACAGAGTGAGTTCCAGGATGGCCAGGGCTATACAAAGAAACCCTGTCTCAAAAATAAAAAAACAAAAAACAAAAAAAAAACAAAAATAAAATAAAATATAGTTAAGTCTGATGGTACAGGCTTGTAATCCCAGCTGCTTGGGAAGGTGGTGTAGGAGGATGAGGAGTTCAAAGCCAGCCTAGGAGCTACATGAGTCTGTACAAGAGTCAAAATGAATGAAAAGGAGGAAGGGGGCCCTGGGAGATGGCGCTGGTAAAGGCTTGCCCTGCAAGCATGAAAATCCTAATTCAATGCCCAGAACTCATGTGAATAAAGGTGCCAGGCTGGGTATTTCATTTTGTAATCCCAGGGCTGGAGAGGAAGAGACAGGTAAATCCCTGGGGCTTGCTAAACAGTTGCAGGCCAGGTGAGAGACCCTGCCTCAGAATTCACTGTGGTGCTAGATATATAAATGTATTGTTATTGGAGAACAATTTAGCCATATCTACAAATATTAAAACTGCATTTGTCATTTGAACTATATAGCAAGCTCCTCTTTGAAAGCAAACAAGCAAATAAGAAAATTTACAGAGGGAGACAAGTCCTACCATCCATAATAGCTGACAGCCTCCTCAGAGAGACTAGCACGAGAGGCAGCCCTTTCGGAAACTTGCTTTACAGTGATCCCAGCTCTTAGGGGCGGAATTTAGTCTCCGTGGGATCTAGACTAAGTTACTTGTGAAGCCTCGGTTCCAGATCTTGCAAAATGGAAAACCATGATCCTATCTCTTGCTCTGGCTCCTGTTTGGTTAAAGACTCAAATGCAAGGATTGTGGAAGGGAGTGAAACCCTAATTACCTTAGGCCTTCCCTTGGAGGGCATATTTTGAAGATAACCCCACATACACTCCTCAACCCCAAACACAAGGCTATAAGCAGGTATTTATCATGCTCGCCCATTGGATGCCCTTTGCCTCCTACAAGGCTTTCTCCTTGTTGTTGGCAAGACTCCATGCTTCAGATAGTACCCAAAATCTCAGATAGATTCCACTGAGACCTGAGAACATCCAGCTGTGGGCACATCCAGCTGGTGCCACCTGCCTGGTGTCACCTAGGGTCACCCAAAGGGCCCCAGATTCCCACCACTAAACTCTGGGTTTTTCCCTTTGAAGAAATGAGCCCGCAGAAAAGGTTCACAAGAGAAATGCAAAGGCGTTATTTCAGCAAGGTCAATGTTAGCATTCAGATGGGAAAGCGCAACCCACGTGGATCTCATTTGACCTTCGCAGGCTTTGTACGTGTCTGATTCCCCCACAAAGCCATGATCCATCTTGTTCCAGCAGGGCTGCAGCTTGGGTATGGCAGGACAGGTTGTGGCAGTTTCCATAGCCTGGGCCCCTGAGGGATCCGCACAAGCCGGAATCCAGAAAGCCTCGGGCTTTCGGTGCCAGAGCCTCCAGCTGCAGCTTGGATCGGGAAGCCGCGAAGCAGAGAGAGCTTCTTGCTCAGATTTTCAACACGGGGAGATTTTAAGACACAGGGAGATTTTACAACTCCCATTGGTGTGGAGGAGGATTCCCCAGTCAGTAAGAGCCATGGCTCGGCAGTCATCTGGTTTTCCAAAGCTTTTTCTGCATCCCCTGTCTGCGTGGGGCGTGATCCGATAAGGACTTAAGGGAACTTAAGCCATTCAGTCCCCTCAACAGAGCCAGATGTGCTGGTATATGTCTATAATCCCAACATTCAGGAGGCTGAAGCGGGAGGATTGAAAGTTTAATGCCAGTCTGGTCTACAGAGTGAGTTTCAGATTAATCCGGGTTATATAATGAGACCCTTTGTCAAAATAAAACCAAAACCATAAAATAATAAATAAAAAATATATTCTCCCAGCTGCCTGTGTAAAAAGTATCCTGTCCCCAATTTGTGGATGACTAAACTGAGGTTTGGCTAAGCCAGCTCACAGGGTTACCCCACCCTTGCGGACAGTCTGTGCCATCATTTCTTCTTCTCTGCTTTCCAGGCTTATTGAGCCAAAGAGGAAGTTGGAAGGCCTGAGTAAGACTCTCTATTTGTTGCCCTTGGCTTATTGGTCACCCTGGACTTTGTCACTGGGGTCTGAGTCTCCAGGGGGTGCCCCTGCCCCGGCCAGGACTCTGAGCTCTGGCAGCCTCACCCAGGCACTTTTCACTGGTCCTGGGCATGCCCCTGTGGGGAGGGGAGGTCCCGAAGCTGACCTCTGCCCTAGCCTCCCTCCCTGCAGTCCAGAAGCCATGTGCTCTCAAGCGCAGAGCTAGCATTCCTTGGGATTCTCTGTTACCAAAACACGGTCTTAAAGGACAGGAAGTTTGAAAAATGGAACAAAGGTGTTTGTCACAGTGCCATGGGCTGGGCTAGTGCTGACCACCGTTGCTGATGGCATAGTTTTCCTCGCTGCTCTGTGGGCAGAAGTCCTGGTGAATTGCCTAGTTTTCATACATTTTTTCCTTCATCCTTTTTGGCTTGTTTGGGACCCTTGGAAGCAGGGGAAAGACCTTCATAGTACAAAGCACAGATGTCAGGAAATACTTGCTTCATGAAAGAATGCCAGAGAGGTGGGTCATGGTTGGTCGAGATGCTGTCCGGTGGCTGTAGGCAGGTGCGCCAAGTACAGCCTGAGAGCCCCATAGCCATTCACCCTACAGTCATTCCTGACATCATACCATGTGACTTGGTAGACCTTCCACAGAGATACACGGGTGGAGAAGGAGGCGCCCAGGCTCAGGGCAGCAGGGCATCCAGAGTCTCTGTCTCCTCTCAGTCTGAACAAGTAGCCTAGCCCACAGGATTGAAGAGCCAGAGTCCTCCCCTTCAGCCCTTTGGGAAGTTAAGAAGGAAGGTGGCCAAGAAAGCAGGAAGACTCAGGGTAAGCCCAGGAAGGCCATGGTCTTCAGCTCTAAGCACGAGACTCTGCTGTTTGCCAGCAAAGGTCATGAAGTTTCTTCCTGGAGATTTCTAAGAACAGGGGCACAGAGGAGATTTTATGCAGCAAGTACAGGGCCCCGGAACAGGAGCCTTTACAGGAGCTGGGAGCAAAGAAGCCCCTGCAGCTTCTAGGACAAAATAGGGCGTGGCTTGAAGCTGTGATGGAGGTGGCCCTGTAGACATTGGCCAGGACACTGGCTTTTCTTAGTAGCCAATAGCTTTGGAGCCTCTGTAGGCAGCCCGGAGGGAGGAGCAGACTCTGTGACAGTCCTTTGGTTTAGATCTGGGTGTTGGAGGGCCTGGTAGGCAGAGCCCTCTTACTTACTCTATAAAGGTAGAGTAGTAATATTTCTGTAAAACCAATAGATTCTAGGCTGTGGGGTCAACCTGGACTTAAGAGGCCTCGGGGTAGGACCTTGGACATCGCCCCACCCCCCATTTTGACTCTAAACTGTGTTAGGCTCAAAAGGGTAACCAGGAGCAAGCACTAAGAAATACAGAGAAATATCAGCACACGCCTGTAATCTCAGCATTCTGAAGGCTGAGACGGGGATTTCAAATTCAAGGTTAACAAGCTATATAGTGTTTGAAAGAAACCTGAATCCCATGCTACCACCAATAACAGAACTCGAAGTACAGAAGGCACCCTTTTCCTTCTGTCCCCTTCCCCAGAGTCGCTGTGAGGATTCTAAGAGACAAGAGGGACTAACAGCTAATGTACTCCATGGGGGCTTCTTTCTTCAGCAATGATTCTCAGAATGACTTGCACTCAAACTGCCAAACCACCAATTCCTCTTTACCCCCTGCTAAGCTTGTCTGCCCTTTCACAAGGCCCATCAGATCCAGAGGACAGGGTCCCTCTAACCATGTTCAAAGGCCATTGACATTAGGGGCCCTGAACAGGTCTCCATCCCCCCCCACCCAACTACCATGCCCTTCCCCCCAGACCAGAGATTGCAAAGTGCAGCCCCTGTCTCTCCTGTTGTGTTGTGAGTGGTGGTTTCTGGGATGCAGTGTGAGGTTTTGTCTGCCTTCCCTGCCCTGTGCCAACTCACCCAGCAGGCCTCACTGCCTTGGCAACGCATTGCAAAGTCCACACAAAGGGAAATTGCACAGGGGAGGTTGGTCCTGCCTGACGCCTGGGGAGAGTCTCCATGGCAACAATGACATCACTAGACTCGTTTGGCTACAGAGCCAGGCTCTGAATGGAGGCGTCTGGGTGTTCACACTGCAGAGATGTCAGCTTGTCAGGGACTCGGCAACGATGCTGGAGTAGATGGGCCTGTCCAGAATTCCATATGGAGCCCTGCCCTTGACTTGCAGGAGGGCTTGTCAGTCCTCACCTACAAACGGAACCTACAGTCTATTTACATGAGGGTGAGGGTGGATTGAAACCATGCATACTCTGCAGGCCTGGGGTGGGGGTGGGGCACACTGTGACGTCTCCTACACTGGCAACTTTAAGTGATTTCCAGGGAAATGTGGGAGCAGCCTGAGCTCTGGACCACTGGGCTCCTTGGTGTGCTATTCCTTGTCGAGCCTGGGCTTGCATGGAGAGAAGTCACATTCAACTATCAGTGGACTAATTCTTGCCTCTGCTTTAGCAGGGAGAGAGGGGTGGGATGTAATATGGAGAGTTAAGGAAGGAAGACTTTAGGAGCTGGATGGTGGCTCAGAGCTTTTCTAAGTTTTCACCCTTAGCTCCAGACCCAGAAGGACGGTGTGCCAGGTGCAGGTGCCTCCCTTGCACCCGGAAGGACCTGGGATGCAGACTAGAGTATCCTGTGGCTTCTGGGTGGGCCCCCTGGGTGGAGCTGTCTCTGCTTTCTACATAGTGGGCAAAACCCTGAGTCTTATGCAGGAAATAAATAGTCAGAGGCACAAGGCTGGAGGGCGGGACTTTTTGAGGTCAGCGAGTCTGGAGTCAGCCTGCTGTGTGTGCCAGGCAAAAGGGAAACCAGGCTACAGGGAACAGAAAGTCCAAGCAGGTTTCCTCTTTACATGTATATTCAGAAGGTTTCCTAGGCCATATACCTTCCCAAACTCTGACTAGAGTCCCCATCCCTCCCTACCTTAGTAGGTGGTGAGGGCCCCCAAGTCCTTAGCCACACAGCTGGGGCCAATTCTAGATGGACTCAAATGTCCACTGAGCTATCTGCTGCCCAGCTCGATCCTGCCATCAGATTTTGTCTCTTAGGGCTGTCCTTATAAAGTCTGGGACCTTCTCAAATTATCCATCTGCAAAAAGATCTGTTGCTGCCTTTCTATTTTATTTAACTTAAAGCTCAGGGTGGCCTTGAACTATGTAGCCAAGGGTAGTGTGACCTTGAAGTCTGGATCCCCCTGCTTCTACCTTTAGAGTAGTGGGATTTCAGCTGTCACCATGGCCCAGTTTATGCAGTGCTGGGAATCGAACCCAGGGCTTCTTGTATGTTAGGCAAGCATTCTACCCTCTGAGCTGTAGCCCAGGTCTGGGCTTGACTCTTTTCTGCCATTCTACTCAATTCCCACCCAGAGCCACACTCTCTAGATGCTCACCTCCCGCTCCTCAGCTCCTTCTGGGGGAAGAGGATACCTGGGTTGAAGGCAGCCATGCTTATCTGGAATAGCCCCACTCCCAACACAGGTTCAGAAGGTTGTAGACCCTTGTTCTGTTTCCCTCCACCCAACCCACCTGGGAGTCCCTTCTTTTACCTCCAGGATGAGGAGAGATATCTACACGATCCCTGGGCCGGCACAGCTCCATCGGTCTCCTGCTAGCTCCCTGGTAGGCAAGGGTGAGCTCCCTGGATGTGTACCATGGTCTCCTCTGGTCCCTCGGCCTTTGCCCCTTTTGGCCCATGGACACCTCTGGCTCAGCTGGCTTCTGTACCATGACATTGTTTGATTTCAAACCAGTTCTATAAAGGTGGCTCCAGTCCAGTGTCCTGGACGTGGCACCGTCACCCATTGGGTGCCCTGGAAGAAACAGGCATGGAAGGACAGGAAAACTAGAAGCCTTGTGGAAAGTCACATGCCTTCTGAGACAGAGGCACAAGGACCCCAGAAGCAAACTTTGTGTGCCTGCAACACACTCTCTTTCTCAAAGCAGAAAGGAGTGTTGGCTGCCTCGTGGAGTTTGCTAGACTCATGAAAAGATGGTGGTCAACCTTGGGTCCTGGAAACCAGCCATACTCTTTCCCTTAGCCTAAGAGCTGGAGGAATTGGGGCAAAGGTGGCAGGAGGCTCCCCGCTCATTAGCATATAAGGACCTTGTGTCTCCACCCTCGGACAGATGGCCCCAGGTGTAGGGGGTCTGGTATCCCTCATCGTGAAGACATCTGGGGAAAAGCCCAGTGTATCTCTCTCAGACCATCTGACCTGCCCTTAGCACACACCCAGAGCCGATAGAATGCCGTGGGGTGGGGTGGGGGTGGGGTTCAATTCCTATTTCTTTGACCTGAGAGAGCATACTCCACTGCTGATTTACATAACAAGGTTTCACATGGCAACCAAACTAGCTTTCGGGATAGCAGAGCCCAGGCTGTGGCCTGCTGTGGGCAGCTGTCCTTGGTTCAACCTCCCCATGGCCCTGGATCCACCGCCTACTGGCTTTTGAAAATTCTTCAGTAAAGACACCATCACCCCAGCATGGCATCAAGGGGCCCCATGAAAGGTGAGCCTGCCCTGTCTCTCATGGGGAATCCTAGGTCACCTGCTCCTCTGAGGCTGACACAGAGCCATGGGCGGGACTTTCCAAGGGCCCACTGTGTGCCAGGCCCCACCCAAGGCTCTTTCACACACATTAAATCGTCACTCCTTCACAAGTCCTGCTGAGGAAGGTAATCTCGTTCATTGCCAGGGAAGCAAGAAAGCAAATGAGTCACAGCTAGGACTCTGTGGGGACAGAGGTGACCCAGGCCTAGCTCATGAGCATGTCTTTGAGAAGGAGCGTTACGCTCCCAGGTGCTCATGGTCTGCTCGGCTAGCATGGCAGGCCTTTTTTTCTCCCTTTCGTCTCCTTATAATGTTGGCTTCCACTGAGGCTGGGCAGGTAGGTATGTGGTGACAGGACCTATCTAGCATTTCCAGAGAAATGCTGCCTGAAACAGCCATCAGAGCTGATACTGGGACGTGCAAACCCTCCCAGGATCCGATAGGCTGTTTACTCTCCAAGTGGCTATCATGTCAAGAGAAACCATTCCACACCTAGTACAGAAGCACATACCTATAGCCTCAGCTTTGGAGAGGAGAGGCTAAGGCAGGAGGATCTCAAGGTGGTCTCCCAGCTGAGATATATGGGATTAGAAAGAAAAAAGGGGAAGGGAGGGGGACATGAGAGATAGCTCAGCAAGTAAAAGTGCCTGATACAGACCCTGATGATTTGTGTTGGGTCCTCGGAGTGAGTTTGAACCCTGTGCCCAACATGGCGGAGGGAAAGCACCAACTCCAAAATATATCCTCTTGACTTTCACAAATGCACTGTGGCCCACACATGCCCACCCCCATGCAGATTAAAATGCAATTAAAAGAGAAGAAACAGAGAAGAGAGGAAGAAAGAGGCTGTCGAAAGGGAAGCGGGATACTCTGTCCGTAGAGTGCGTCCAGCAAGCATGAGGCCCTGGGTTCAATCCTCAGCACCAGATAACTCGTGACTCACTCTGTGGGGGTGAAAGCAAAAGAAAAGTTAGCCCAGGGTCATCCTCAGCTCCAGAGAGTTCCAGGACAGCCTGGGCTACATGAGATCCTGTCTCAAAAACGGACTCTACAAAGTTGTTCTCTGAGTACCAAATATGTATCATGATATTCATGAGCACACACAAACACACACATATATAAAACAAAGATAAAAACATATATATACATATTTATTTCTCTCTGCAGTGTGTAGCCCTGGCTGTCCTGAAACTCACTCTATAGACCAGGCTAGCCTCGAACTCAGAGGTCTGCCTGCCTCTGCCTCCCAAGCACTGGGATTAAAGATGTGTGCCACCATGCCTGGCTAAATATAATTGTTAAAAAAAAAAAAAAGAAAAGAAGGAAAGAAAGAGAGAGAGAAAGAAAGAAAGAAATTTGGTTTTGTGGGCTGGAGAGATGGCTCAGCGGTTAAGAGCACTGACTGCTCTTCCAGAGGTCCTGAGTTCAAGTCCCAGCAACCACATGGTGGCTCACAACCATCCGTAATGAGATTGGATGCCCTCTTCTGGTGTGTCTGAAGACAGTGACAGTATATTCATAAATAAAATAAATAAATAAATCTTAAAAAAAAAAAAAAAAGAAATTTGGTTTTGTGTCCAGACCTTTCACTGGGACTTTGACACTTGCCATAAAGTCCCCCATAGTGTCTTCCCTTGTCTACTGAAGGATGTCCTGCCTATTAGGACATTGTGTGGGAGGGGATGAGGCTCTGGGACATAAAACAGAGGGAGAGGCCTCTCTTGCCTGGCACATGGCTGTAGCCAAGCCCATCAAGAACATTGGATGTTTGAGAACCAGACCTTCTCTCCAATGTCGGGGAAAGCCTCTGCCCCTGCCCTAACCTGCTCAACTTCTGGCTCAGCCATGTTTAGCCAGGCCTGAATGACTCAGAAGTGAGCTCACAACCTTCTGCCTCAGTTGTACCACCTGTAAAATGGGCATAGCAGCTCTCGGTTACGAAACCCACACAATGAAAGGCCTTTGGTGGTTGTACTCTGTTATTAAATGGTCAGTCTTCCTAGCTCTTACTCATCTGGCTAGGAAGGCATATGAAAGGGAAGGATCTGATGAAGGGATAGAAGACAGAAATGCCGGGCCTGGGGGTTCACACCTGTCACCCCAGGACTCGGGGGACTGAGGGCCCAGGATCACCAACAGTTCAGAGCCAACCTGGGCTACACAGTGAGTTCCAGGACACCCTGAACTACTGAGTGAGACTGTTTCAAATAAAGAAAAGAAGAGAAGGGACTGGTGAGATGGCTCAGTGGGGGAAAAGGGGCTTGCAGTACAAGCCTGGAAACCTGGGTTGGAACCCATGTTTAAAAACAAAAACAAACCTCTTGTGTTGGGTTCAGTGAGGGACTCTGTGTCAAGGGAATGAAACTGAGAGTCACAGAGCAGGCATGGGACATTTTTCTTTAGCCTCCATGTGTGTGAGGATGGGCACACATGGATGCAGAGACCACAAAAAGGAGTGTGGTGGAGCAGGGGTTGGGGGGGGGAGAGAAGAGAAGAGAAAGAAACGTCATCTCAGCTCACTGCTCAGTGTAAGCTGGTGATAATGAACTCCTCAGTCCAAACTGGTGGCGGATTCCTTGTCACCAAGACAAGTTATCATTTAACCAACCTGTGCGAACTGAAGCCAAACTCTCCAAATGAGAAAACAACAGGGCCTGTTTGCTGGGGTTAAATAGCCCAGTGGAGCCTGGTGTATGACTCTCCTCCCTCAACCTCCCACCCGCCTCCTGCTCTGCCCAGTCCTGCGTGGTGACCTTGGCTTCCAAGGTAGTATGGGGCAGAGGTGACTTGGAGGGGCAGAATGAAGGCTTAAGGGAAACAGACATTAGCCCAGAGGTGAGCTGGGCTAGATGTGGCTCCATTAGTAAGTGATTGTTTGGTGTTCTTGAAGCCCTGGGTTCGATTCCCCAGCACCATGTAAGTCTGCGATGAAGCAATCCAGTGGTACTTTGCTTTCAGTCCCAGCACTCCGGAGGTGGAGGTGTGAGAATCAGAATTTCAAGGTCATCTGTGCCTACATAGGAAGTTTAGACAGTGTGGGTTACAGACGAAGACTGCGGTGGAGAGGGAAGGAGCTGCCTCTACCTGGGGTTCATAGCTGTGGGGCTGGGAAGCAGGGATGAACTGATGGATCAGGACCAGGCCAGGGGAGCTGTGTGGACAGTTGCTCTGTCAGGCCTCCCTTGCACCATAGTTGAGGTTAGTCCCACAGGGCCCCCTCATCTCTGATTCCCTCAGGCTCAGTGTTTGCTGTTGGACTCTGGCTTTTCTCTCCAGGAACCCTAAAAGGGTGAAGGAACTCAAGGTTTATCAAGTGTTTGTGTGGGATTATATTTTTGCTATATTTAAGGGGGAAAAATCCATGCCTGCAGTAGGAACATGTTATATTTGTCCTCCTTAAAGTTTAAAATACGTCTACATGGTAAAGTGTCTTACATCTAGAGGAAGGCACAGGGGAATCCACCAGGTAGCCAAATAGCCATTGCTAAGCTTAAACAAATGGCAACGTTTGGCCGTATTCCCCTAAGATTCTTTCAGTGAATTTTAAATATTAACCGCAGAACTGAAGCCATCTCCTAGTCCTCACCTCTTCTCTTCAGAGGAGACTGTGACCGACCGGGGAACTGGTTGCCTCGGTCTCACACTTCAAATAGCCCTGTGCTCTACTATTGCCATTGGTTCTGCATGTTCAGAATGTGATGGGTGAACATGCAGGGTGCAGAGCCGGTGACGTACTTCAGTGGGTAGAACGCTTGCTTAGCGTGTTGAAGCCCTGGCTTCAACCCCCCAGTGCTGCATTTAACTGGACATGACGACACAGAGCTGTAATTCCTGCACTGAGGAGGCAAAAACCATCACGAGAATCAGGAGTTCAAAGTTATGGTTGGCTACAGAGAGTTTGAGGTCAGCCTGGGCTATGTGAGACCATGTCAGGAGGAAGGCAGGCAGGCAGGCAGGATGGCTGACTGGAGTTGAGATGTGTGTCCACACTATAGGCCTACCCTGTGAGTTTTCTATAGAACAGGAGCTGAGATGGCTATA
The DNA here is from genome assembly GCF_004785775.1 of Grammomys surdaster. NCBI lineage: Eukaryota > Metazoa > Chordata > Mammalia > Rodentia > Muridae > Grammomys > Grammomys surdaster. Next base: position 10,531,240 of record NW_021604658.1, read on the forward strand.
TGGCTACAAGCCCCCTCTCTCAACACCGCAGCCTCTCTCTCTGTGGTTTCCGCCTTTTGGAATCTGGGACTCACTGCTTGAAGGTTTTGAGTCTAATGGAAGTCCTCACCTGACAGACGTTGAGACTAGCTCCTAGGGAGAGGAAGCAGCTTCCCCTAGGCCACACAGCCAGCAGAATGGCAGGGCCTTCTGATGCCCTGCGGCTCTGACCTTTCTACAGGCCAATAAGGAAAGACACATGGTCACCCAAGTCCAAGGGATGACTTACTTACTCCTGCATCTGGCAAAGGCAAATAGGTCACAGGAGGCCAAATAGCTTCATCTATGAGGAGTGGCAGGCTACAATAAGAAGTTCTAGATTAGTGCTGTCCTGCGCGGCTGCCCTGAGTCATGTGTGGATGTTGAGGTTGGGGAAGGAGTTAGTGTAAGCGGAGGTTTGCTGAGAGAATAGGGTTTGGCTCACAGTTGTTCATTTGTTATGGTGCCTGGGATTGAACCCAAAGCTTCGCATGCGCTAGGCAAATGCTCTACCACTAGCCTGTGGCCCTGGCCCAAGAATACTGCAATACTGCATACAAGGTTTGGAAGACTTCTTCATACATATATATGTGTGAAGGTTTGGAAGACTTCTTCATACATATATATATGTGTGTGTGTGTGTGTGTGTGTGTGTTCTTTATTTTTATATGGATTGTCTTGGGGAGCAAAATTCTAGATATGTTAAATAAAATACACCCCTAAAATTAATTTTACCTAGTTTTGTTTTTACTTTAAAAAACGTAGCTATTAACAAATTCCCCACTCTCTAAGTAGTTTTCATTAGATAAACAGAGCTGCCCTCGACCTTACATACAGTGGCCAGAAGACTGGGGGGGGGTGCTGGGGGGGTAGAGAAGTGTCTCCACTCCATCTCCACCTTCTAGCCCATGAACTGTACAGACCTGGGAAATCTGGATCATGCTAGAATCTCTCCCAGACCATTCCATTTTTTTTTAGGTATCGGAGTGGGTGTCTGTTGATCCACACTTCTTCATTCAAAATTGAATGTTGAATCTGGGCTTCCTCCTGGGCCTGCACTCCACTTGGTCTTGTAGGGGATCCTCCACAGGTGCAGGGGTGTCCCCAGGGAAGGCGTACATGAATGTTCTTGCAGGGACAGGTGGCTGCTGCAAGGCCTGAGTCTCTGGGGACAGTGACTCTGCATTAACATCATGGGAGATGCCCAGCCTGGTGGACCAATTGTGTGCCTGCTTTCTGACTGACACCATTGCCCAGGCTCTGCTGGTCCAGCCAATCATTTTCTTCCCTGGAGCTGGCAAGACATGACACTTCCCTATTGGAAATGTTCTTCTGTCATCTCCCTGAACAGCTGGGACTGTCAGCTGACCACTTCTCCCACTTAAGGCAGGTGTGGAGGGTGTGGAGAGCGAGGAGGGTGTGGGGGATGTGGGGGGCACACATATGATCAGAAGAAAAAATACTGTGCTGTTCAGTGCATGTGGCATGTAGAAAATGTTTCTCCCTCTAGGGAGAAATAGAATCCACATAGAAACAGTTGGGGAGGGGGGCAAAAATAAAAATAACACAACAGAGCCAGGCAGTGGTGCACACTTTTAATCCCAGCACTTGGGAGGCAGAGGCAGGCAGATCTCTGTGAGTTCAAGACCAGCCTGGTCTACAGAGTGAGTTCTAGGACAGCCAGGGCTATACAGTAAAACTCTGTCTTGAAAAAAACAGAACAAAACAAACAAACAAATAAAAACCACTTAAACCACAACAGGTACCATCACTTGCAGATGTTTGTGTGTGTGTGCATGTGTGCACTCATGTGTCACAGAAATAATACAGATGTACATAGATACTCAGGTAATCCCAAAGTGGTTTGTTTTTTTAAAGATTGACACCTGATCTATCTTTCACCCTTTGCCTATCCAAAGCTGCTAGCTGATCAGAAGTCCTGGAGGCCTCCCTGCAACCTGGCCAAGTCTCAAGATAACTGAATTTCACAAAAACACTTGCCTGGCAATCTGCTTTCTAATTGCTGAAAGGTTGTCAACAGACGACTGTGCTCCAGAGATCAACGGCAAGAAAGAATGTGCATTGGTGTGGGGAGGTCTCTGTCTTCACCACAGAACACATCTAACAGAGTTCATCAGACACATAGCTAATGAGAGGCACATCGCTGTGCTTTGTGGGAATTAGATAGAAACTGTTTTCTATAAATGATGGTAATTATATATGCCTTTAGTCAGCCGAAATTTAGAAGTTTTTCTCTTGTCGTTGTGTTACTTCCGTGGGGCTCTGATGAAGTTTCCTGTGGGTTTCTGTGTTGTTTCTCCATCATTACCACCCCACCCTCTCCAACCATCCCCGCCCAGACCACAGGCCAACAACAAGCTCTTATTGTCTGCCTGCCCTGCACAGCTATGCAGAAGTCTGTGTTCTGATGAGTGGCTACCCCTCATCAGAATCCCCAAGAATGGAGGAGAAACCCCAAATCAAACCAAACAATGACTCTAATGGGTGATGGCACATTCCTGTAATCCAAGCACCTGTGAGGAGGAGGAAGGACCGGTAGGAGTTGGAGGCCAGCCTCAGTTACATCGAGTTCAAAGCCAGCCCAGGCCATGTGCAGTCCAGGATCAAACAAAGACAGGGAAACTTAAACAGGGAAGATAAGTTCAGGGTCCTAGTGCTGTCCCCAGTGACAGATTAGGAGGAAGCTGTAGCTGAGTAGCCTGCCTCTTGCCATGTCCCTAGGTGGCATATGTTCTCTACACTCTGGGGACACCCTAGTGCCAGGCAGTTGAGGACAGCAGGAGGTTAGGCTGTAGGCTTGCCTAGAGGGACATGGGCTATAGAGGGTGGAGGAGAGGCGAGTTTTGCAGTAACAAGGACCAAAGTTCAAATGCCAGTGGTTCACACTCTGAGCACGGGACCACCAATCCTGTGATCTCCTCTGAACCTCGGTATCTTCATCTATGAAATGAGGAGAAGTGTTCAGATCCTCCTAAGAATCAAGCAAGCTGATGTCAGTGACAGTCTGATGCATGGGGGTAAGCTCCTGTCCCCTTCCCAGAAGGAAGCCAGAATAGAGGCAGAGATGACAAGTTTGGTAGCCCATGCATCTGGGTCAAGGACTTGGTTCATGGGAAGAAAAGGAACAAGGGACCCTAGCTTTCTAATGAGGCCTCTTGTTTCATCTGCCTTAGAGGCAGAGTCTCACTATCCAGTCCTGGCTCAGATGAGTTCTTTGGCTGGCTTCTAGATACACATGTAGAAACTCCCAGCAATCCTTCTGCCTCAGCCTCCTGAAGGCTGGGATTACAAGCCAGTTCCAGCTCCCAGTGAGTTGTTTGTTTTTGAGATAGGGTCTCACTGTGTCATCCTGGCTGTCCTGGAACATGCCATGTAGATCGGGCTAGCCTTCAACTCACCGAGCTCCACCTGCCTCTGCCTCTGAAGTGCTGGGATCAAAGGTGTGTGCCGTCCCGACCGGCTTCAGTCAGTCTTGATGAAGGAACACTTGAGAGCAAAACCCCACAAATTCTTCTGATGACTTGCTGTAGGGAACCCAGATTTCCAGAGCAAGGAGAAACCCAGAGTTGTCCCAAATTTCCTCACAAAGTTTCATGTTGCCCTTTCATGTTTCTTTGGGTTAGGAAAGTGCCACACCCCTGTCTGGTCTACAGCCACAGGGCTGGGGTGCCACTAGGAAGTACCAAGTAAAAGGGAACAGAACACAGAAGCAAGACAAAATCCTGCCACCTTAACACCTTGCTCTTGCCTGCCCTCTCTGCTGTCACTAGCAGGGGACAAAGAGAGATTGTGTGTGAAGGTACTTTGTGTTCCTGTGGCAGGTGGCCAGCAGGGAACGCTTGTCACCTGGCCATGCTGGGATTGCAAACTAGCAGGGCAGCCTCTGGATGAGGCAGAGCACTGGAGGGGACTCATCCTCGGGCTCTGGGACACAGGGTCAGTTGGGCTGGAAGAGCCATCAGGGCCCCTGATGTGCTCCTCAGCTGCCTTTCAGGTACACAGAGGTCACTCAGCTATACTGGATTGAGCTCTAGCTCTGGGCTCCTCTAGACACAAGGGGCTAGCTGCAGCTTTCCTCCGTGCTCGCCCGCCTGCTTCCTCACCTGTGAAATGAGGCCAGTGTTCAGCTTGCAATGCTACGCAGCCGCTGAATATCGTGACTGACTCAAGAGACAGCCCATCAACCCAGGTCATTCATCAGGATGGTATACACACAATAACAGTTCTTTCCAGAAATACCTGCTGAACATCTGAGACAGGTAAGCATGGTGCAGAGTGCTCTTGGAGCTGGGAGCCCCGCCTTCCTGGAGGAGGCACACAAGGGTAATTCTAACCCAGCCAAGGCTACGGGAAGGGAGGTGCAGAGGGGAGTGTTCAGAGAGGGCATACTTGGAGGAGGTGGCATTTGAGCTGGGTCTGGGCAGCACCAGGGACTGTGGGGGAAGGTGAGGTGAAGATGACTGTGGCCACACAGAGAAAGATGCAGAAGTGTGAAAGGGGGTGCAAGTTTAGCCCAAGGGGGCTCCATGTGGCCCCAATGCAGTGTCCAGGGGGGCATAAGTGGAGAGAGAGAGTATTTTTGTCCCCAAAACATGCCACTCACTTCTGCCAGTTGGGTGACCTTGAGAAAGGTACTTTCTATTCCTGAGTCTCAATTTTTTAATGTGTCATGAATGGCCTGCTAGAAGGTCCCTATCTTTTTCTCCTAGTTCTTAGGTAATCCTCTATTCTCCAGTCTGCCTCCCACACACTTGAAGTTTTCCGTGAGGCTGTGGTGCAGATCCCTCTGGCCTGGGGGCAGTGGGATGGTTAAACAGGAGGGCTAACCTGGGGTCCAGGAGGCTGTGCAGCCCTTGAGTGGAAGGGCTGCGGAGGAAGTAGATATAGGGAGGTGACAAGAATTGCTCTAAAGACTTGGAATCTCACCTTTGAGGGGCTGTGTGGGTTTGTATTTGAGCCCTGGGTCAGACACCGAGCCTGGGTGACTGACGGTCAAGATACAAGGCTGGGAACTCCACCCAGAGGGGAAAGATGCATTGGTTTGGAATGTCTGTCCCAGGCCACCCAATGTGATACGGGGACAGGACACAAGCCACAGATCTGGGAGTTTCTAAGCTAAAGAGAGACTAGAAACCCAGCTCTGCCTTGTCCTTCCTAAGACATTTGCTCTGATCCAATGAGACCCAGGGTTGCCAAGGAACAAACAGACAGAGAGAATGGTAGGGAAGTCACTATCCAGGGCCTCAGTTTACCCATCTGTGGAATGGAAGGATGTCTTGAGGAGTGGACTAAGGGACTTTCACATTAAACTTCTCACACCATAGGCAGAGTGGTCTGTTTCCCCTGATGATTTCCTTGCCTGCTTTAGTTCCCAGCACTCAGATTGTGTTAGCTCCTGTTCCTACAGTCATTAGCTCTGAATCCCCCCTCTCCTGTCCCCCACATTAGCTGTGGCTGAGGAGCACTGAGGCTTGGAGGTGACGCTGGAGAGGATCATCTGGGTATGCCATTTCCTACCCTAGCAGCAGAGATGGGAGGCCTGATGGTTGACTGATGTGTTAGCCAAAGGGCCTGCTATCCCCACTCAAGACAGGAGATCATTTTTGTATTTTAGTTCAGCTTCCAAGGCTCCGCCCCATGAGGGGTCTTAAAGACCACCCATTTGTAAATTTCCACTCCCCACCCCAGACCAGCAGCAAGGAGGAGGAGGAGCCCAGAGCTGCCTTTATCTGTGTAAGAGTCTAACAGAAATTGACTATTTATTTATGTTAAGGCTATGCTGGTTTAACTAAAAGTCAAGTTCTTTGCTGGGATGTTAACAGGGTAAACAGAGGCAGTAACTATTCATCCAGTCAGCAGTTCATTCAGGATTCTGTTTCCTGGGCTCTGAGACCCTGACCGCTGAAGGAAGCCCTGACTGGACTGCTTTCCTACCAAACCAGCCAGCCTCACCAATGATGATGATCGGATGGCATTTATCTGATAGCCCTGAAATCTCCAGACATGGAATCAGCTTGTGGTGTGTATGAGCATGTGTGCCTGTGTGCCTGTGTGTGTGCCTGTGTGCCTGTGTGTGTGCCTGTGTGTGTGCCTGTGTGTGTGCCTGTGTGCCTGTGTGTGTGTGTATATATATGCCTGTGTGTGTGTGTGTGTGCCTGTGTGTGCCTGTGTGTGTATATTTGCCTGTGTGTGTGTGTGTGCCTGTGTGTGCCTGTGTGTGCCTGTGTGTGTGTGTATGTAGAGGAAGAGGGGATATAGAAAGCAGGGATTATACAAAAGTCAGAATGTGACAAGGCCTGATGGCATAGTCCTGTAGTCCCAGCTGCACAGGAAGCTGAGGTAGGAGGATTTCAGTTTCAAAGCCTGACTGGGAAACTTAGTGACATCTTGTCTCAAAACAAAAAAATAAAACAAAAAGAGAGCCAAAGAGATGTGTGTTGGGTGAGTCCATTAAGCCCAGTGTTTGGGGGCAGGATGATCAGGAGTTCAAGGTCACCCTATAGTGCACAACCAGTTGGAGGTTAGCCTAGGCTACATTAAGACCCTGTCTCCAAAGCAAGCAAAACACCACAAAACAAAACAATAGCAAAGCAAGAGGGGTGAGGACATAGGTCTTTGGTAGAGCTCTTGTCTAGCAAGTTCAAGGCTATCGGTTCAGTGTCTAGGACAGGAGAGGAGTGGGGTAGTAAAAAAACTTTTTTTTTTATTTTTAATAAAAGAGATCCCATGCAAGTGACAAAGTTAGACGGGGCAACCCCAGCAAAAATGGGCCAGACCCCAGAGGTCCTGAGCCCCAGCTCTGGACAGCTGGTGGTCCTTCGAGAGTGGAGAAGAGGAGGAATTAGTTAAATTTGTATGTTGGAGCTAGGACCAGCATCCGCCTAGGAGATAAGACAGGGGTTCCCTGGGAACACACAACCTGGGAATGGAGAGATTGAGCAAGTCAGGAAAACAGGTGCAGGTGACAGGGAGGGGGTGGGGGGCTGTGACACAGAGTGATAACCAGAACCCAACTGGACAGGAGAGAGGGGCTCCTGGGAACCCGGAGGACTCCATGTGGCCAGACACCTGCTGAGCCACACCCACCAGGGCCCAGTGGTCTCTGCTGGCCTCTCTTCGACTCAGATGAATCCTGGCAGGCGGAAACAGAGAGGTCTGAAGGGAGAAGCTTGGCTTCAGCTGGCTCTGGCCCATACCTGGGATCAGGGTTGCCTCTTGCTAAGCCTTTGGCCTTTCTTTGCTTACCCCACTCACTCCCCGTCCACGTGAGCTTTTCCTCTGTTTCTTCAGAACCAGCCCTGTTAACAATCCTGCCCAACAGCTGGGAGCCTGACTGGGTAGAGGAAAGAGCATTGGGCCGAGAGTTCAAAGTCCAGGGCTCAGCGCTGGCCTGACTCTGCCTTCCTGGCCCCTTCTGAAGGCTGCAAAGCGAGCCCCACTCAGAATAAAGGTCTCCACGACTCTCCAGGCTGGAGCCTCACTTCTGTCTGTCGTAAGCTGCTTTACCAGCCCAGCCTCCTGCCTGAGGATGAGATGGCTCAGGGTTGCGTCTCTCGGCCCACCTTCCTCTGCTGTCCCAGCTGGATTATGGGCACCTTTCCCCAGGCCCTCTAGTCTTATTAGGCAGCAAGCTGCCACCTGTGTGAGGGGTGGCTGGGCCTGCTGCCCAGAGCTGAGGAGAATCTGCCCCTGGGGAAATGGCCCAGACCTTCTTGTTCAGCCAGAAATTCCAGCCTTTGAAGGATCCGGGTGGAGAGGGGCCTTTTCTAGGCTGCCTTTCTAGAGCTCCTTTTCCAGCCTGGCAATATCGCCCAGCCTTAAAGAAGACTTCCCTGGTCTTTAATTGGATTTTCTGGAAAGGTGTTGACCTGAGCCACCCTGATGTAGGAAGGTTCTGTCCCCCTCACCCAAGATTTTGGGAAGGAAAGATCTCTGGTTGGTTGGGCACTTGCTATGTAGTCCCAGGTGGCCTTGAACTTGTGGCACTCCTTCTGTCTCAGCTTCCCAAGTGCTGGAATTACAGGTATGTGCTACCACCACCTGATTAGGAATACTTTTTAAAATCAGCTTTATTGAGGTTTATTTACATATATGTACCCATGTAGGCACACTGGCCAATGATAGATACACATATGTGTGTACCTGCCATGTGAGTCAAGTTGTAGAGCATTTTCGACACCTTACAAACTTCCCTCATGCCTGCTCCTCGTTCACTAGTTCCCTATGGTATCCAGGCATCCAGGTTCACTACAGATTGGCTCAGCACGTGTCATGTTCGTCACAGGGCACCTGCGAGTCATCGCAACCTCGCATAGATCAGTAGTACTTTAATGGTAGGATACTATTTCACTTTATGGGACTACCTTGTTTGTTTATCCACCCATTTACCTGGGTTTAGAGAGTCAGGCTATTTCTGGCTTGGGGTGTTATGAATAAAATGCCTATGAACGTTTGCATTTGAGCCTTTGTGTGTGACCGTGTTATGTTAGTAACAGAAGTAAGGTAGCTAAGTCCTGTGGTATGTTTACTACTCTCTCTCTCTCTCCCTCCCTCCCTCCCTCCCTCCCTCC
>NW_021604658.1:10539948-10541893 GCF_004785775.1 Grammomys surdaster
TCTCTCTCTCTCTCTCTCTCTCTCTCTCTCTCTCTCTCTCTCTCTTTTCCAGGATCAAATCTGTCCCTCACACAGACTGAGCAAGTGGTCAGCCCTTGGTGGGTCTAAGCAGATACAGTGTTGCCTAGAACTATTGTTATTTCTCCTTGGTACTCTTTAAAAAAAAAAAACTTTACATTTATGACAGCACTTATAATAATAGCAGAGCTATTAAATTTCTCCATATAGTATATTTTGATAACATTTTCTCTTTTCCTCAACTCCTTTCAAATCCTTCCCATAACTTTATGTTCTTTCTGTCTCTCTCTTTCAAAAACAAAAAAGAAAAAGAAAAAAATAAAGCAACAAAAAGACTCGACAAAAATGAAAATCAAACCACACAGGCCAAAGACCAATAGGATTAAAAAAGAAAAAAAGAAGACCCAAAAAGTCCACAGAAGTACCATTGAGTTCATTTTGTGTTGCTTAACTACAGTTGGACAAAGGACTTGCCCTAGAGTGTGTTTGATATACTCAGTGACACTCCATCAGGAAAAAAAAAAAAAAAAAGACTTTCCCTTTGATGGCAAATATCAATGACAGGTAGCTTCTTGGTTAGGGGTGAGATCCTGTTTCCACTCCCACGCTCAGTACTGGGACCTGTCTTGAGCCTGTGCAGGTCTCCTGTATGCTGCTGTGGCCTCTGTGGGTTCATGTGTACATCAGTCCATCGTGTCTGGAAGACAGTTTCTTTGGAGTTATCAATCACCACTCAGTCCTTGGTTTTTTGAGACAAGGTCTTGCTGTGTAGCTCCAGCCGGCCTGGAACCGTCTGGCCTCCTGCTCCGGCCTCCTGACTGCTGGGATATATGCTTCATTTCCTAAGAAGCTACACAACTGTTTCCCAAAGTGATCGTACCACCTACAAGTGGGAAGGGACTGTGACTGTAATGTCACTGCCCAAATCCTGACCTTTCCTCTGCCTGAGACCAAGCAGGGAGTTTTGGTAAGGTGGTGTGGTACTTCCAGTCGGGGTGGGGTGGGGGAGCTTTCCTTCCCCAGAAACCGTCTCTCTGCCTCCTCAGAGTCCCTGAATGAGGTTATGGTGGCCTAGCTCAGCAGAAGAAAGCGTACACATCTATTTATACCTGAGTTTAAGCAGATACAGTGTCAGCTGGAGCTGTCGTTACTTCCCCTCTGCTCCCTCCTGCCACCCAGAGAGTGTTCTTAAACAGAGCTGCTGCTGAGACAGCAGCACCACCCTGTTCCTGCCTGCTGCCACCCCCACCCCCAGGAAAAAAAAAAAAAAGAACAAAAAACAGGACACTCAATGTATTCCAAGGGTTCCTTCCCGTCAGCTCAGGCCGAGAACCGGGGTTGGCCACACGCAGCTGGGGAACTTTGTGTTAGGTTTGTTGGTGTCCCATCTCTAGCTGTCCTGTGCGACCCATCAGTCCACCTCACTCTCAGTCACCAAGGAGCTCGGCTTCCATAACTGAAGATGGTGTCGCTGCTCGTAGAGAAGGGCTGAGGCCTGGGCGTGTGTTCAGACTCCTTGTAATCTCTCAAAGGTGGGGAAGCACAGGGGGGCGGAAGAAGCTGCTGCTGAAACAAGAGCTAAGGCCCCTTTAATTCCAGCTCTGAGGAGAGTTAAGGAAATGGAACAGCTAGTACTACACACCTGCTGAGCCTGTGTTAGTCCCTCAACACACACACACATGCACATATATGCACACACACAGAGACATACACGTCACACACATATACACACCTCAAACACACACAGTGTACATCACAGAAACATACCACATACACGCCCCATATACACACACACCACATAGACCATACCACCTACACACACACATCATATACTACCCCAATACATACCCATTTACCATACATATACCATGTATACACACCACACACATACATACCATACACACATCACACACATACATACCATATA
>NW_021604658.1:10541903-10603105 GCF_004785775.1 Grammomys surdaster
CACACACATACATACCATACACACATCACACACATACATACCATATACACATCACACACATACATACCATACACACATCACACACATACGTACCATACACACATCATACACATACATACCATATACACAGCTCACACATACATACCATACACAGGCACACACACACATACACACACACGTATGCATGCAATCTTCACCTATCACCCAACTCCCACCTTAAAAGTTTGAGGGCCAAGCTAACAGATGGCTTCTGTAAGAACCATCCAATATTCTAAGACTTAGGGTATTCTCGTTTTCTCTCTGTGTCTCCCTGCTCCCCCCAACCCCCAGCTTTTAAGAGAGTTAATTGTCTTCCACCTGGGAAGACAATCCCATCCAGGTGCTTGGAGTAGCATGCTCAGATGCTCTAGGGCTCTGTCTTCTAGAAGGCACTCGCTGGGCAGCGGGAAACCATAGCATGAATTCTAACATGGGAAAGATATGCAGAAGGGACCATCCTCAAAATACAGCAAAAGCACTTGCCAGCCAGACCTCTGGGCCCACATGCTCCATTGCTACGTTTTATGTGAGACAGGATCTAACTATGTAGCCCAGGCTAACCTCTAGCTTACTCTGATCCTCCTGTTCTAGCTCCTAAGGACTGGGATTGCAGAGAACAATCAGGTTTCAAACAGACGATGTTATCCAAGGTTTGACTGGGACCGTGAGCCTGGGATGCTGTCCCCCTGCGAGGTGTCAAAATGTTTACTGCTATTAGTTATACTCAAGGATTAGTGCCAGCCATGGTGCACACATCTTTAGGCCTAGCACTCAGGAGGCAGAAGCAGGTGGATCTTTGTGAGTTCCAGGACAGCCAGGGCTATATAGTGAGACTATGTCTGGAAACAAACAAACAAACAAACAAACCCCTTTATTATTAGCTGTCTCATTAGCTAACCCTTACCTCAAATTGGCTTAATGTAAACCTGAGTAGTTCACAGCAGCTCCAGCCAGACGTGGTTATTTTCATTAAAGTTTGTGAATTAGCTGGGTGTAGGAGTAATACTGGCAATCCCAGTACTGGCATAGGAGCAGGGGGATCAGGAATTCTAACTCACCCATGACTATATAGAATTTGAGGCAGCCTGGGCTACATGAAGCCCTGTTTATAAATAAATGAACAAATAAATAAATAGCAAGTATGTAAGTTTTAATTAGACAAAATTGTCCATAACTCTTCGTTGTCAGGTTTTACATTTCAAATGCTCAGTTCCAACACGTGATACATATACCCCACAAGACGCAGCCGCCCTGCGATATTCCTGCCACCGTAGACGTTCCATTGGAAATGGCAGGTTTAAACACCCCCATGTATGCAGTTCCAGCTTTATCGTTTAGAACATTCTGTACACCGTCTATACATGGGCTTTATCTTGGCTGGGCCTCAAAGAACAAAATACCTCAGAGATACGATCTCTGCCCCCAGAGATCTGCAAACCCAGAACAGCACATTGGCAGGCAGGGCTGAAGAGAGAGTAGAGGGCAAAGATTACATTGTGTAGTGAGGGGCCCGTGAGGGCAAGAGAGAAAAGTACAGAGGACCCAGGGACAATGGAAGGAGGGTGCATACTCCCATGGGAGTGCTGAGAAATGAGGGTGCTGTTCAAACAGTCACAGAGAATCACTAAGGACTTAATTTAACTGGACCCTGGGGGTAGACAGAAGTTTTTCATGCAAAAGCCAAGGGATACTGAGAAAGAGAGAGAGAGAGAGAGAGAGAGAGAGAGAGAGAGAGAGAGAGAGAACTGCCCACGTAGTGCCATGAGACACAAGGGACTGGCTATGTTTGGGAACATTTTGGGGTCAGGAACATGGAGCATGAGATGGTCAGATTTTAAGAGGCTTTATTTATTTGCATTATTTTATTATTATTATTATTATTAAGACAGGGTCGTATGATTGCAGTGGAGGCCTTCTCAAACTCCCTATGTGGTGGAGGATGGCCTTAAACTCCTGATACTCCTGCCTCGACCTCCTGAGTACTGGAATTACAGGCACACACCACTATGCTCTGCCTGGGGTGGGGGTGGGGGGACATTGTATGGTGCAAAGGGGCATCTTATTGACCCTGTAGAGACCTGACAGTTTTATAAACAGGGGCATTTGCACCTACAGAAGCCACTTTTGTTAAGTAAGCACTGCAGCCATTTGTCCCAGGGTTCGACATGTGACAAGTCTCAATAAGATGAACAACCTGGGCGGGGGAGGTGAGGAGCAGCTGGAAGGAGCTCATAAGAATCCAGAAGGAAACAGTCGTTCTGAACACACTCCTGGACAGTGAGGGTTGAGAGAGCAAGCAAAGGGGAGAGGGGCTCATGGTCTAGCCTGGGCTAGTTGGGTCGAGCGGAGCATGTGTGGTTATACCTGAGACTTGTAGACTCCATTTCACAATCCCCATTGCTCCCTGTAATGCTTCCCCTGGCGGTTCTTTAGATCAAAGTTACCCACACCGAGTTCCTCCAAACTGTGAAGCGCCCTCCCTGAGACATCAGCTTCCCCTTGAGTCAACGAGGCCACAAACCTACTGGTAGAGACATGTCTTCGGGGAAGGTTCTGGGACCTGTGGCTCACTACTCACAGACAGCTTAGTCGTGGGTCTCTGAACCTGCTTCCTGTCTCTGTTTTGGTCTTTAATTCACCCTACGGGAAGAACAGCCCACTACAAATTAAAGTTAATGAAATGAAAAGATGGCCACCACCGAGTGACGCAAATACCACTAAATGCAAAGCTCTCCGGTGAGATGAGCCTGCGGCTGATCACAGCTCCAGCTGTCTCTGTCATCTTTAAGAAGCTTGCCCCACCCCTTGTGGCACCTGTCTTTCCTTCAGTGGCTCAGCAGCCTATTGTCATTACCAGTCACAATTCAAGTTCCTCGGGTTCAGAAAGCACGCCGTAGCCAGCCAAGCCCCGCCCCCAGTCTCCTCCAGGCCCAACCCCCGACCCCAGCCTCCTGCTGGCCACCTCTGCCTTTCGGTGGGGCCAACTCCCGCTGTCTGTGCCATTGTGCCCTGAACAGAGCAGCTAGAACCCAGCCACCAGGAACAGGGACTCCCTCCCACACGCCTTTCGTCCCGAATTCTCCTCTGAGCCCCTCCCTTTTTACTCTGGGTCTCTCTTCTGTGATCTTTTCCTCCTCCCCACAACCTCACCCTTTGACTGTCCTTGTACGTATGACGCAAATATTCTGGAAAGGGCTCGGCTGGGCACTTGGGCACTGGGGTGAGACTCCCATCATGACTGGAAGCTTCCAGAGACTTTAGATTTTGTTTATCCTGGTCATTCTATCCCTTTCTTTCTTCCTCCCTCCCTCCCTTCCTTCCTTTTTCTCTCCCTTCTTTCCTTCCTTCCTTCCTTCCTTCCTTCCTTCCTTCCTTCCTTCCTTCCTTCTCTTTCTCTCTTTACCTTTCTTTCTTTCTTTCTTTCTTTCTTTCTTTCTTTCTTTCTTTCTCTCTCTTTCTTCTAAAGACAGGAAACTAGATCAGGATAGCAGGATAGGCCTGCCTTTACAGGTCCTGCTGTCTGTCTGCCCTGGGATCCCCTGCCCTACCCCCATCTCCAGCAACATGCCATCATAGAACGATTAAAGTCGCACTTGGCTCCTGGCAATCCACCCACAGAATTGAACTGGTGTGGGTCCCTGGCAGGCAGAAAGGCATCCTCTGGTGTGAGGGAAGGTGCTTACTCTTTCTGTAGTCCACCTTTGACCTTTGACTGTTCCTCAGAACCCTCGCATCTCTGTATGGCAGTCCCAGAAGATGGTGAGCACCCTTGATGGCTGAGGTAATCATAGCACCGTGTTCTGACTTGGTCTTTACTCAGCAGTGAACTCCAGGCTTGCCCTTCCATTGGACCAAGGGTTCCCATTTAGCTCTGGTGGTATCCAGCTCTCTGACTTCCCAAATGGGCACCAAGATGGCTCATCCACTGGGGTGCTACTGTCCTGCCAACACCAAGTGTCCTCACAAGGCTCTTGGCCTGTTCCCCAGGGAAGCCAGGCCGGGAGCCCAGTGAAAGAATGGAAGAAACCAGCCACCCCTCACCAGGGCTGGCCAAGCCAATGAGGGCAGATGTCACGATGTTACCATCAAGGCTTTGGGGACTCTGGTTCCACAGGGGGTCCACCCACCCAGTGTTTACAGGACTGCCTCACCCACTAGACTGCCAGTCCTGTGTGGGCAGGCCTGCCGAGACACTGATGGACCCTCTGTACCTAGAGCACACTGGTTCCCCAAAGTGTGTATATTGAACAAAGAAATAGAGAATGCGCAGTCCCTTTTTGTTTGTTGCCATGGTTTCTGTCATCTTCAATTACATAGGCCCAAGTAGGAGACTTTCGGGTTCGCAGGTCAAGATAAATCTTTTTGTTTTGTTTTTGTGGTGCTAGGAGGGTTGAATCTTGGTCCTGGGGCATGCTAAGGCAAGTAATCTAACAGCAGGGTAGACCTTCCCACAGCACACGGCCCTTTGGGGAACTACACCAAGTTGCCACAGCTGTCGTTGAACTCTCTGTGTGGCCCAGGCAGACCTTTGCCACAAAATCCTCCTGTCTTGGCATTCAGAGCATCAGGGATCACAGCTTGTCTGACTAGTCCTAAGTCTAACTGATTCTCTCTCTCTTTTAAAAATTATTTATTTATATGTGTTGTGGTGTGTGTGTGGGGGGGAGTTAGACGTCAGAGGACAACTCGCAGGAGTCAGAACTTTGGGTTCTAGAAACTGAACTCAGGTTGTCAGGCTCAGTGACGAGCACCTATCTCCCTGTCAGGCACAGTGACGAGCACCTATCTCCCTGGTCCTGAATCTATTTCTCAAAACACTTCTTCAATATTGCTTTAAGGGACTATGTGCTTCTCTCTGGGTTAATGCTGACTTTCAGTTGATTTTGTGACTTTGGGTGATTATTTTTGGTTATGTTTAGGTCTTGGTGTGTTCTTTGTTTTTGCTTTGCTTTGTTTTGTTTTGTTTAGAGGATCTTACTATGTAGATCTTGTTGGCCTGATTCACATTCTGTAGACAGAGTGGCCTTGAACTCACAACTCCCTTCTCCCAGCCTCTGGAGTGCTAAGATTACAACCAGCCTGTGCTATCTTGCCTGGCCAAATCTTCAGGTTTTAACTCTCTTCTCTGCTACCTGACCATCGCCCTTGCTGCTCACAGGAATCATGCAGTTCTAATCGGTCTAACCTCCTATGTAAACATCTCTGGCTACTCTCCATCTCTCCCAGATGATCTGCGATTCTTTCAGCGTTTCTGTGAACTGTCCCAGTCCACTGTGCAGCCTAGTTCTGGATGTTTTCACCTTGGGAACCCTGTGAGCCACTCAGAATTGCTCTCTGTGCCTCTGTAATCATTCGTTTCCTACCATGTTGTGCACACCCTTGCTTTCCCTGGTGAAAATCCACTCCCAACCATCTACCAGACTCCTCTCTGTCCGTTAGGAGTCAACCTCCTCTGAGACTTCAGCAAAGGCATAAGCTCAACATTAAACATCCCTTTCCTGGGCTTCTGTCTTAATTGATTTTCTGTCATTATGGCAAAATACCCAAGACTGGGTCATTTATGGATAAGAGAGATTAATTTGTGGTCCTGATTTTAGAGTCTTGGAAGTCCAAGTCCAGGCCACTGGATCTCGTAAGAGCTCCATTCTACTTCAAACATGGAAGAAAGCAGAATGGCATGTGGGTGTGAAATAAAGAGAGAAAATCACGCTAAACCCCTTTGGAAGTAAATTCATTCCCACGAGATGAACATCAACACCTTAATAAACAATCCACAACCCAAAGACTTCCCACTTAGGCCCATACCAACACTGCCATATTGAGGAAACAAGATTTCAGCCCAGGAAGTACACAGACACCTCAGGCAGCTCCTTGTCACCCTGTATGCATCCCTGGCACCTGGAAGATTCATCTTAGAGACTTGCCAGTCTTCACTCCACCTCATGAGCACATGAGCTTTATAGGGACAATGTCTTTGTCATATGCACTGTCATACATTCACCTGGCCAAGAGCTTTGTTTGTGCTGTTGAGAGAGGTGGCACACTATATACTGCAGGCTGTGTTGCTTTGGATAAGAAACAACTTCTCTGGTTCTGTTGCTCTCCTCCATCTCTGAGGCATCAGTCACTCCACTGAAGCTGATGGAGATGAAATCAATTCTTCTAAAATAGGAGAAGCTGTACTCTCTCAGCTCAAACCCTTGGCAGATGTCACCAGCCATCATTAGCGTGATCAGTAGGCCTATGTAAGTGTTTTCTGAGTGGAGAGCAAGTGGGAGCCTGTCGAGGTGAACACAGTGATTTCCAGTCATAAGAGACATTCAGTATTTGAATCCTGGTTTGGGATCTTCAAGACAGGTCCTTGAACCTATCCCCTGGACCCACAGGACACTGTCTTGTTTGTGGGTGACAAACAACTGAATTCTCGGGTTGAACAGAAAGTGTTTGGCTGAGAAAAGATGACTGCGGGGGTGGGAGGGAGATGGGGTGGGGGGTGGGAGCCTGGGGTAACATGCTCACAGGAAGAAGGGCAACGACTCATCCCTATGAGAAGCTGGGGAACCTGAGATTGTTCAGCTGCTAAATTACAGAGAACCCAACAATGAAGGAGCCAGTTTGAGGGCATCCCTTAAATACAAACAACTTTCTGTATCCAAAAAGCTAATTTCATGACACTGGAATGCTGGAGCCAGGGAGAGGCTCAGCTGAAGGTACTTGCTTGAGTTTCACCCCAGAACCCATGTAAAGAGCTGGATGCAGCCGCTCACACATCTGTAACATGACACTCCGGGTCTGGCACACAGTACACTGGCACAGATAAGAAAGACTCCGCCTAGGAGAGAAAAATTGTTCTCTGCCTACACATGTGTGCCATGGTGGTGTGGCCCTCTTCTTCCTACACACACACACACCACAGAGAGAGAGAGAGAGAGACAGAGACAGAGACAGAGATAGAGACAGAGATAGAGACAGAGACAGAGATTTAAAATACAAAATATGTGAGCCAGGCATGGCAATGGTGGTCCTTAATTTGAGCACTCAGGAGACAAAGGTGGGTGAATCTGAGTTCGAGGCTAATCTGGTATGCAGAGTGAGTTCCAAGGAGCCTTGGCTACTGGAAGATCCCATATTGAAAACAACAACAACATTATAATTAAAAGATAAAGAGACCGGAATGCCAGTCTCCTCTGTAGAGATCCTGATTTTGACCTTCACTCCAGTTCTGGACCTGTTATTTACAATATTTGAGATCCAGATGCAATTTCCCAATCCTGTTGATCTACAAGATGGCAGTAACTCTGGCCTCACGTGGCTGTTGTCAGGTTGGAATGAGATGACGTCATGTATCCTGGGAAGCACTGTGATGACAGGCAAGGACAAGCAGTGTCTGAGTTGTCTGAAATCTGTGTTGTGCTTAGAGCTAATAATAAAAATGCCCACCTCATCAGCAAAGGCAGCAGACAGTTCTGCGTCTCTCATCAGTTCTGAGCTAAAATGAGTATGGTGGGGTCTAGATAGCTGGCTCCGTGGTTAAGAGCGCGTACCGCTCTGGCAGAGGATCTGAATTCAGTTCCCAGCACCTATGTCTGGCCGCTCACAATCCCGGGGACTCCAGCTCGGAAGGCTCTAATACCCCGTCTGTCCTCCATGGGGACCTGAGCTCACTTGGACATACTCCCCCACAGACACATAATTTCAAATAAGAAAAAATAAATCTCTTTAAAAAAATATAGTGAGCCAAACATTGTTTTAACAGCTGGGGAAACAATACAAACAAACTTGAAAAATAAGTTATGGTGGCATATACCTTTAATCCCAGCACCTAGGAAGCAGAGGCAGGTGGATCATTGTGAATTCGAGGCCAGCCTGACCTAAATATTTAGTCCCTGGCTAGTAAGGGCTACATAGTTAAACCTTGTCTCAAAAAAGAACAAAGAAACAAAGACCTCCAGAGCAGAGTTAATTAAAAACACAACCATTGACTTGAAGTAGTAATAGTGTAGGGAAACAGTAACAGATTTTTTTTTTCTCTGTGTGTAGCCTTGGCTGCCCTGGACCTTGCTCTGTTGACCTGGCTGGCCTCAGTCTCCAAGATCTGCCTGTCTCTTCTTCCCGAGTGCTGAGATTAAAGGCCTGTGCCACCATGCCTTGGCCCACAATAACAGATTTTAGATTTATTTTATTATTGTGTATGTGTATAATGTGTGTGCGCCTGCGCATGTGTGCCCTGTATACCTGCCATGGTGCATGTGAGGACATAGGAGGACGACTCTCAGAAGCTGGTTGTCTCCTTTCTGTGTAGAACACAGGTCAACAGGTTTAGGAGGCAAGCAGTTGTACTTGCTTTCCCTTCTTTCTTGTCCTTCTTTAAGATTGGATCCAGTTCTACAGGTGACCTGCCATGTCCCCAAAGAGGAGAGATGCTTAAAGGAGATGAGACGGGGTGACACTGTGCCTAGAGACGATCCTGGGAGGGATGCTTAAAGGAAGGCTTGAAGGCAGACAAAGAAGAGCAAGGAGAACGAATTCCGGATCAACGGAGGACTGTGTGCAAAGATCCTGGGGTAGCCACCGCAGTTTCATTCTAGAAAAAGCAAAATGTCTGACAAGGATGTAAATTGTGAGGTGGAAAAGTATCGTGGTTTGGTGCTTCTGTAACAGAGACCACAGATTAGGTAATGTGTAAAGAAAAGAAATGTCTTTCCTACAGTTCCTCAGGCTGGGAAGTCAATATGGGGGCAGGGGAGTCCTTATTTCTATGTCATCAATGATGGGGTGTGGAGGAGCAATGGACAACAGTTAGGACTAATCTTCTTGTTTCTTTGTTTTTTTAAAAGCTGAGAATGAGCCGGGTGGCGATGGCGCACACCTTTAATCCCAGCGCTTGGGAGGCAGAGGCAGGCAGATTGCTGAGTTCGAGGCCAGCCTGATCTACAGAGTTCCAGGACAGCCAGTGCTACACAGAGAAACCCTGTCTCGAAAAACCAAAAAAAAAAATAAATAAATAAATAAATAAATAAATAAACAAAAGCTGAGAATGGAAGCCAGGCCTCTTACATGCTAGACAATCACACTGCCACTGAGCTATGTTCACCGATGGTTTTACCGTTTTGTGTTTTTTCTTTCTTTTTCTAGGCTTATTTTATGCATATGAATGTTTGATTTCATGTATATATGTAAACGGTGTGCATGCTTGCTGCCTGTGGAGGTCAGAAGACGACACTGGATCCCCTTAGACTTACAGATGGTTGGGAGCCACCATGTGGGTGCTGGAAATTGAACCTGGGTCCCTTGGAAGGGCAGCCAGTGCTGTTAATCACTGAGCCGTCTTTCCAGCCACACAGAATTGTTTTCCTGTGTTTTCACTTTAAGAGAGTGGGCTGGCTTGAACTCACTCTATAACCCAGATGGGCCTTAAATTGCCATCCTCCTGCCTCAGCCTCCTGTATATTAGGATTTCATTCAGGTCTGTTTCATGAGACTCTTTTACCATAATGAACCAATCTTAC
The DNA here is from genome assembly GCF_004785775.1 of Grammomys surdaster. NCBI lineage: Eukaryota > Metazoa > Chordata > Mammalia > Rodentia > Muridae > Grammomys > Grammomys surdaster. The sequence goes on from NW_021604658.1 coordinate 10,551,452, forward strand.
ACAACAATAACTATCCCTCTAAGCTTAGGCCCTGTAACCCAGAACTCAGGGAGCAGAGGTAGCTGTTCAAGATCATCCTCAGGTACATAGTGAGGCTAGCCTGAGCTAGAGACCCTGTCTTAAAGAGAAAAAAAAAAAAAAGAACTAAACAAAACAAAAAGTTTTAAATAAACAAATCTACTTAAGAATTTAGATTGGAATCAGAAGAATCAGGCCAGAAATTAAGAGGGTAATTCAGACTTCTAGATCCAGTTTGAAGGTTTGAAGCTGAAGCAAGGAGACCTCTGACCTTTGGGGACAGAGGAGGAGAAGAGGTGCCTCATGTCATGAGACCCATACCTGTGCAGTGTGGTCCCCATCACAGGTGGTGGTGACATGCCAGCCAGGCATCCAGTAGACAGATACAGCGGAAATGCTCAGTTCATGGCTGAGAGACACTGTGTAACCAGGTGTGGGGAAGGAGAGTAGCGTCCTGTTTACAGAGACCTGATCAACATTGAGAGCATTCATCCTGGGGGTGTGAGACTAAAATAAGTTCCAAGACAGCTTAATGGCCCATCCCAGCCTTCTCCCGGGAGTGAGTCACCAGCATTGTATTACCCCATCAGCCTTCAGTGCTCTGGCGCCCACGACAAAGCCATCGAGATACCACAAGGGCTGCACTGCTTCCGGATAAAGCGTTGGGCCTTTAGCGCGGGGAAGATAACACTAGCCAGCCTCATCAATCATTCCCAGGCCGGCTGCACTCTGCCTTCTTTTCTTGCATTCAGGGTTTGTATAAGCCGGCACTGTGGAGAGTTGAATGTCTCTGTAGTTCTGCAGGGCTCTGGTGGCCAGGGTGGATGTGGCCCGTCACTGAGGCCGCCCGGGCCTGCTCCTGCCTACAGTACTGCTTGCTAGAGGAGTTCTACTTTACAGTAGAGTATTAATGAGACTTGATTATCACTGGTGCCCAATTCAACTGCAGCCCTAGAATTGGAAATAGGAAAACAAGCAGGCCTGTGATTCCAGCTATTCAGGAGGCTGAAGTAGGAGGGTTGTAAATTCAAGGTCACTCTGGTCTGAAAATCAAGTTCCAGGACAGCCAGGGCGACAACATAATGAGACACTATCTCAAAACAAAAACAAAACAGAAACAGAAGACAAAGGCCAGCCAAACAAAGGAACAGGAGAGCTGGCCAGACTCGAACAGGGGCTTTGAATTTCCATTCTGGATTCACTGTGCAGAAGCTGTGTGAAACCAAGTGGTCCTTCAGCCTCTTGGAGACTGTCCTTCACTGCTAATTAGTGGCGACCTATCAGTTGCTGCTCTTCTGGGGACTAGCTGACATTTTGAGAGCTTAGGGTGTGCTCTGGGTACCGTTCAAAGACCATTGCATATCTGTGTCACCTCCAGCATTAACAATAAGCCTAGGCAAGGGACACGTGCTGTTATTATGAACACCTCACTCAATCCCAGACTGGAGAACGGTGCCGTGGGGGAGCTAAAGGGCTTGCCTGAGGTCGCACACAGCTACAGAGCTCGGACTTGGACCTGGGAGGCTGACCTGTGCAGTCTATGCTTCACTGGATTCTTTTCTGTTTTTGTTTGTTTGCTTGCTGCAGCACTAGGTTGGAGACAGCTCCTTGGGGACACTAGGCAAGGCTGTATGTATCTCCTGGTCCTTGGAGTTCATGTTTCCAATGACTCCAGGTAGCACACAGAACACTGGCACATGGGACGAGCTCCATGGTTGTTGGTGTGTGACTCAATGCTTCCCTTAACCAGGCATGATAAACACACCTGTATCCCCAGCACTTTGGCACCTGAGGCATGAGGATAGCAGGCTCAATACTAGCTCAGGCTGCACCTTAAGTTCCAGCATAGTGTGGAATAGATATTAAGATCTTGACTTTTTTTTTTTAAGTACCCAGGTGGTGGTAGTGGTACATGGCTTTTCTCCTAGAACTCAGGAGGCAGACTCGAGCAGATCTCTGAGTTCGAGGCTGTCTTGAAAAGCCAAAGGTGTGTGTGTGGGGGGGTTGTGGGGGGAAGAGAGACAGAGAGATAGAGACACAGAGACACACAGAGACACAAAGTTAGCTAGAGTCTGGGGAGTGTGTGTGTGTGTATGTATGTATGTGTAAGTGTGTGCATGTTTATGTGTGTGAGCGTGTGTGCTTGTACATGTGTGTGTATGTGTGTGTGTGTATGTGAATGTGTGTGTGAGATGTACATGAGTATGTGTGCATGTGCATGTGTAAGGTGTGTGCTTGTGTGTGTGTGTGAGTGTGCTTGTGTGTGTGCATGTGTGTGTGAGTGTGTGTACGTGAGATGTGTATGAGAGAGTGTGTGTGAAAGAAAGAAGAGACAGAAAGAGAGACAGAGACAGAGAAACAGACAGAGAGACAGAGAGGAGTTTGTCATTTTTAGTATATTTAGAGAAATATGATACCCAGGGGGGAAAAACCAGAAGATTTTACAGAGGTGAAGTATTAATCCAGGAAAGATTAAAGCTGGAAGCCTGCAGGAGGTTGACCCCACAGAAATGGGAGGAGGATAGAGCCACTGGCCAGTGCTGGGCAGCAGACTCTCCTCCAGGAGTCACGCGGACCATTTAAAGCCTGACAAGTGTTGGGAGGAGCCCAGCCAGGCAATCCGTGGAAGTCCTTGGTAAGGACTGGGCAATGGGGAGTGGAGACAGAACAGGAGACTCTGCTTCTGGTGGATGAGACTGGGGAAGAAGGCACATTGACTGGCTGGCATAGCCTCAAGCTGAACTAAGAGCCAACTGCATGAGAAGGCGAGCTTGATGCTAGAAAATTCCCATTATGTCTTTGTAGATGTGATTGGACCACAGGGGGTGAGGGAGACACTCAGCCCTATCCCAGAATTTAAAGGAGCTCTCCAAACTCAATAATCAAGAAAAATAATATTTCTAAAGATTTATTTATTTTATGTGTATGAATGTTTTGCCTGCATGTATGTGTATGTGCCATATACATGGCTGGTGCCTGTGTAGGTCATAGAAGGCATCAGATTCCCTGAAACTGGAGTTATAGATGGTTACAAACTATCATACGGGTGCTGGGATCCAAACTTGGGTCCTCTGCAAAAGCAGCAAGTGCTCTTGATTACTAAGCCATCTCTCTAGCCCTTAAATTTTTTGATTTTGAGACAAGATCTTGCTAATTCATCCAGGCTGGCCTTGAACTCACACTGTAGCCCAGACTGGTCTCGAACTTCTCCTGCCTCAGCCTCTTGAGTAGCTGGAACAACAAGTATAAGGCACAGGGCCTGGCTTGTCTAGGGTTTCATGAACCAGGCTTAGGTGGACCCTGGAGACAATACTGGGCACACACATGAGGTGGCTCTGTGGACTTTGTAGACAAGAGCCATACATGCCTTAAGAGTCCTCAAATCTCACATGTGGGACCCAGCGAGCTTACTCTCAGCCACAAGCAGGCTGGCCATTCCAGTGGGGCCAGGAAAGACTGCAATAAGCAACTGGTATCAGTAGGAATGAGATCCTGGAAGTGGGATGCCTGTCGGGTTCCAAGTAAAATCAGGCTTTAGCTAGTTAGCTAGAGTCTAGGGTGTGTGTGTGTGTGTGTGTGTGTATGAGTGTGTGCATGTGAGTGTGTGTGCATGTTTATGTGTGTGAGTGTGTGTGCTTGTACATGTGTGTATGTGTTTATGTATGTGAGTGTGTGTGTGAGATGTATATGAGTGTGTGTGAATGTGTGTGAGTGTGTGTATGTGTGGGTGTGTGCATGTGTGTGTGTAAGTGTGTGTGAATGTATGCGTATCTGTGTGTGTATGTGAGTGTGTGCTTATGTGTGTATGTGTGTGTATGTGTGTGTATGTATGTATATAAGTGTGTGACCGTGTGTGTGAGCTGTGTATGACTGTCTGTGAATGTGTGTGAGTGTGTATCTGTGTGTGTGCATGTGGATGTGAGGTGTGTGCTTGTGTGTGTATGTGTACTTGTGCATGTGTGTATGTGTGAGTGTGCTTGTGAGTTTGCATATGTGTGAATGTGTGTATGTGGGATGTGTATGAGGGTATATGTGTGAATGTGTATGAGTGTATATCTGTGTGTGTGCATGTATATGTATGTGAGTGTGTGTGCTTGTGCATGTGTGTATGTGTGCTTGTGTATGTGTGTATATATGTGAGTGTGTATGTGCGTGTGTGAATGTGCATGTAAGTGTGTGAATGTGTGTGTGTTTCCCCCCCACAACAGAAGCAATGGGTCAGGCTGGCGGCAGCTGGTGGGAATGAGACTTCAGCCACAATGACAGAGTCTAGGACAGAGACTCCTTCAACCATGGGCAAGAAGCACTGTCCTGAGCTTCCATTTGTGACAGTGACTAATCTCATGATATGGCATTATCACATGTGAATGGCTTGGAGCAGGTCAGGCAGGGAGGGACATCTGGACTCTAAGTAAGATACATATAGCAGGAAGTTGGAACGGGGAGGAGGTGATTGTTGGCAGAGATGGAGGGCAGGGCACTGCGCAAAGGGCATGCCTGCCAGCCAGCGCTGCTGGTGATGGTAAGGAGGGCATTAGTTTGGCAGCTAGGATCTGGGCTTCAGGGACCAGGTTCTGATTTCTCATGAAAGAAGTGAGCAGAGTGTAACCTGATGTTTTATTACTATTCCCCGCAATAAGTCTGTGGCCCAATGTCGTCAGCATCTTTCTAATGTCTTATACCTATTTATTACTTATCTATTTTGTGTGCATGTGTGCAAGCGGGCCTGCTCATGCCTAACAAGCACATGGAGATCAGAGGACAACTCGTGAGAACTGGTTCTCTCCATCTACCGTGTGGGTTCCTGGGATCGAACTCAGGCCATCAGTAGGGCGGCAGATGCCTTTCTTTACCCGCTGAGCCATCTCACCGACCCCAAGCAATGTTTTAATTTGCACATACAAGATGATTCAAACAACCAACTCCCCCCTCACTTACCACCAAACTTATCACCCAAAACCAACCATGTGACTTCAGACTAGGATCCATTCAAGATAGAAACAATCAAAATCAACTTTGAAAACTTCTCCTTTATGCTTTCTCTCTTGCGCTCTCTCTCTCTTGCTCTCTCTCTCTCTCTCTCTCTCTCTCTCTCTGTGTGTGTGTGTGTGTGTCTCTGTCTCTCTGTCTCGGTCTCTCTCTCTCTCTGTGTCTCTGTCTCTCTGTCTCGGTCTCTCTCTGTCTCTCTCTCTCTGTCTCGGTCTCTCTGTCTTGGTCTCTCTCTGTCTCTGTCTCTCTCTGTCTCTTTCAGTCTCTGTCTCTCTCTGTCTCTGTCTCTCTGCCTCTCTGCCTCTCTGTCTCTCTGTCTCTCTGTCTCCTGTCTCTGTCTCTCTGTCTCTCTCTCTTTCAATCAGTTTGCTGATGCAGAAATGCTGTCCTCTAGCAGGGACAATGAAAAAGCAGACTGCAGGATGCCTTCATGCCCAGAGACTCTAATTACTTTTTGCTTGGTCAGGAGGAACACAGCAAGGGCCCTGGAGTTGGGTGCAGAGTGTCCACTTCATCTTCATCATTTGGGTTGATCAAGGCTACCCTCATCTTCCTTTCTGGTACCTCTAACATCCATCTGTGGATACCTCACCCACAGGTGCAATGACCTGCTTGTTTCTGTCTTAACCTGTACCCACTCTAATCCAGGGCCATTGAGTCGTGTCCCCCCCCCCCCAACTGACCGCCTTCCTTTTTCCCTTTGAGCCTAACACCTGCATTGTTTGTTTTTGTTTGTTTGTTCATTTGTTTGTTGAGAAAGGGTTTCTTTCTGTAGCCTTGGGTATCCTGGAATTCTTTCTGCAGACCAGGCTGGCCTCAAATTCAGAATCCACTTGCCTCTGCCTCCTGAGTGCTGGGATTAAAGTCACACACCGTCACTGCCTGGCAACACCTGACCTTTGGCTACATCTTGTCTTCTCACCTGCCTTTCAATCCATCCTTGTTCCATCCCTTCCCTTAACCCTTCGCAATGACTCCAGTTTTCAAGCACCTGAACAGGATGTTAGGGCTTATAGACACAGTGACTGGGTCCAAGTACTTCTTCTCTGGCCCTGTGGGAGACAGAGGAAGGGGAAGGCTGAGTTTCAAGTTGGAATACTACCTGTTGACAATAATGGGCCCCTGGCAAGTTGCTAAATGGGTAAAAGGCTTAGAAAAGTATGTCTCTTGATGAATAAGTTCTCCAAAGCAGGGCTACATCTCCTGACCATCTTAGGAGCCCTTATTTCCTATGAACCCCTAACTCTCAATACCCACCCTCATCTTACTTTCTGATACCTCAACATCCTGAGGTCCTTTTGCAACTTACAGGTACCTTTGCAAAGGAGGCCTTCCTTCAGGGCACTGGTTGCCATGGTAAAATGCTGAGATAGGCATCCAGAGAGACATTAAGACAAAAGAATTAGGGTGCTATGTTCCTGGGCACACACACCCAAAGAACTAGAAAGAAAGCAGGCACTAATGTCCTGAGAGCACACTGTGTGACAGGCCTGGGCTAGCTTTGTCTCCAAGTCCTTGGATGCTTTGGTCCCTCTGCGGGCTGGAAATGAAAGCTCACCACGGGCAATCCTGGGAGAGTCATTGAACTCTGCCTGATGAACGAGGCGCAGCATCTCAGTTGATTTGTTTTGATTTTTAAAACCTATTGATAAGGGGCTAGAGGGCATAGTGTCTAAGAGCACAGGCTGCTATTGCAGGAGACCTGGGTTCAGTTCCCAGCACCCATGTGGCAACTCACAACTGTCTGTCACTCCAGTTCCAAGAGATTTGTCTTCTGTTCTCCATGAGCTCTGCACACAAATGGCATACATACAGACAAGCACACACACACACACACACACACTAAAAATCAACAAATGAAACACACAGATCTGCTGATACCCTGTTCCCTGGCCCTCCTCCCATACTCATCCTGACTAAGACTAGGCTTTTCTGACCTCCTGCCCCCATGACAAGGAAGATTGCTCTGTGTGATGTCATTCCCATCTACTGAGGCTTACTTTGATGGTCCTCTATGGAACCAAAGTTTATGTAAATAAAAGGGCACATACCCAAGAAAGGGAAAACCAAACTAAAGAAGCACCATTTAAGATATTATTTTATGTGTGATTATTTTGTAGGGGGTTTTCAAGACCCCATCTCACCATGTAATTCTGGATGGCCAGGAACTCTATCTGAACCAAGCAGGCCTTGAACCAACAGAGGTCCATCTGCCTTTGCCTCCTGAGTACTGGGATTAAAGGCATGAGCCATATGCCTATCCTTTAATGGAGTTTTGAGAAACTGCCTGGCACCAATAGAGGCCCAAGGGGTATTCCCAGGACTGAAGTTACAGATGGCTTTGACCCATCATATGGATGCTGGGAATCAAACCTGAGTCCTCTGGAAGAACAGTCAGTGCTCTTATCCACTGAGCCAGCTCTCCAGCCCCTTGCTATTATTAATTTACTTTGGAGAGGAACTTTTGGGGAATTGGCTCTCTCTTTCCACCTCATGGGTCCCCAGGAGTTGAACCCATTAGAGTTGTGGTGGGCAACTGTACTCATTGAGTTATCTTACCAATTCCTCCTCCAAGTAATTTTTAATGATTTAGTTTAGTACCAGTGATGGAGACCAGAACAAGCTGAGAGACCAGAAAGGATGGTGAAAAGACCAGAGATTTTCAAAATCTGCTCGATTTTACTGGCAATATCACTAACAGTGCTAAACCTGCCCATAGGGGCAAGGGATGTCCCCCTTGAGGTCTGGCGTGTTGTCTTTGGTGACTAGCCAACCTTGTGTTCCTGTGAGGGTTTGCCCTCTGGTCTGTGCCTGATCTCCAGGGTGTTTCCCCAACTTTCCACATGCATTTATGGAGAGAGTCATCACTTTCTTTCCCCACGGGAAGTTGGAAGGAGACAGGGCAGTCTGGCAGCTAAGGGTGTGGATGTAGGGTGGGGGAATAAGGGGATCCTGAATTCAAAGTCCACATATGCATCTGAGACCTGGCTGTGCTCCTGACCAGGGAAAACTTCCCTAATATATCTGAGATTATGTTTTCCTGAGTCAGGCAATCTGTCAAGATCACTGAGTCTGTGTATACTTATTAGTCTTAGTTAATTATAAGTGTACATGTAGAATATGTAGTTCACCATACGGAGATGTAGATTATAGTGAAACATGCCAAGGTTCCTCTTCCCCAAGCTCAACATGCTGGAGGAACATCCTTCCCCCACTGTCTGTCACACATGGCCATCATCATGTGTGCATCATGTGTGTCCAGCTCCCATGCTGCAGACTAGCCATGGGATTCCATGTCTCAAGACAAGGCTGTGGATTCTCATCACATCTCATTCACTTGCCACCAACAAAGCTTTGCTTGATTATTTACCACTGAACCCAGACCCTCTCCGAGCTACATGCTGCAGCTGTAGATTCTTGCTATGTTTCCCAGGGTGACCTTGAACTTGTGATCCTCTTGCCTTAGCCTCTCAAGTAGATTTGGTAACAGGAGTGTATTACCAGTTTCATCTAATTCTAAAAATATCCACTCTTCCTCTGCCCCTTCCCACAAGAGATAAGGAAAGGATATGGAGACAGTTTGTGTAGACACAAAAGACAATTGTGTATGACAATCCTGAACTTCTGGCTCATGGGTCTTGCAGCCTCTTCAGCTTGACGTTAGTAGATAGAGGAGTATTTACACCACAGACATTGGAAATGCCACAAACCAGGGCTTCTGCCCCCATATAGTTGTTCAGCACACTGCTGTGTCCTATGAAAAGCATGGGCATACAACTCGGAGGGCAGCTGATATCAGGTATGGTGGCACAGGCCTGTGATCCCAACATTCCAGAAGTGGAGACAGGAGGATGGTGAGTTGGAAGCCAGCCTCAGATGCATAGTGAGACCCTACTTCCATGTGAGGTAGGCAGCTAAACAACATCTGGATTGTTTAATTCTTGAGCTGAGGGGACTGGATTTGTCAGCTATGTCCCTGCTAGTGGAGTTAACAAAACCCTGGGCAAGAGCCTACAGTCAGAATCTGGCAGAAGCAGGGATTTCCTGCTCCTCTGTCCTGATCCTGCTGCCTCATACTTCACTGCTTTTAATCTCTTGGATGTGGTGGCAATAGCAAGCCAATATGAACTCTGCCTCACAGTGTAAAGTGGCACTAGCCTTATGGTCTCCTAAAATTTTTTTATTTATTTTTATGTGTATGGGTATTTTGCCTGCACATACATCTGTTATTTTATGCATGCAGTACTTGCAGAGGACAGGAAAGGGTTTTGGATCCCTTGGTACTGGAGTTATAGACAGTTGTAAGTTGTGTTGGTGCTGAGAATCAAACCTAGGTCCTCTAGAAGAGCAGCCAGTGTTCTTAACATCTCTCCCGCCCATTTGTGGCATTTAAAAACCCATAGAAAAAAATATATATTAACTTCAGGATGATATATATATATATATATTCTTGAAGTTTAAATCTGAAAGGGTCTTCTGGCTTCTACTGTGGCCCTTTCACAACCTGAAAACCTTGTTCTTTCATGAAACTCCACCAACCACTTGAGGGGTTAGGGTGGGGGTGAGAAGCCACTTAGAGGGGTGGTCACCAGCACTAAGTGTCTCAGACCAATGAACGACATCATGTTGGACCCTCCAGCCCAAGAGATGAGCCTAGGTGAGACCAATAAAACTCCCCAAGTGGCCGGTACACAGTCTCAGGGCTGGGCTGCTCGTGGTACACATGTTCCCTTAATAGCAGTTCTATAAAGATAACAGACTCCAGTGGAATTGGACCACTTTGCCCTCTACTCTAAAAGTTCCCATTTGTTCCCATTCCTCTCTCCAGCCCATCAGGTGGGATCATAAATGGTCTATCCTCACAACCCAAGAGCTGAGCACAGAGCTTATAGTCAGGCTGCACGGAATGCAGCTGACTCGGAATCCCAGATTCAATCCCCCAGAGTAGGACACGAAACACCCAGGGCTGATAGCTTCTGCAGTTTTGAAATTGTGAAAGATAGAAAACACAGGCAGCAGAGCCAGGAGGCCCTGGCTGAGCCCACGGGAACCTGCTGGCCTGGCCAGACCAGCCCCAGCCATCCACGGGCCTACCTTTGACCCAGCTCCTCTCCATGGCGCTGCAGACTTCAAGGTAAGGCTGGACTCTTGTTGCTACCTGGAACTCCACCTCTCCGCAGCCTCTGTTCGGGTGACTTATGAGGCTGAGAAGCAACTCATCTAGGAGAGAACTTGTCTAGCATGCATGGAGCCCAGTGGCTATCTTCAGTACCACAGAAGCTAGGCTTGGTAGTGGAGCTACACGCCTGTCATCTTAGTACTGCGGAGGCAGCCGAAGGAGGAGCCTGAGTTCCAGGCTGGCTTGAGCTACATAGAAAGAGCATATCACAAAAATGAAATAACAGAGACCAGAGAGGTGTCTTCTTTCTGTGACTCCAGTTCTGCTTTGGAAGCTGAAGCCAAGAAAAGGGGCTCAGTGGGTCACCTTGACTTCCTTTGGCTGGCACTTGGAAATGATCTTTCTCCAGGGGGAGCAGGGAAGAAAGGGTGGAGACGGGTAAGGAATAGGAATAAGATTGCCTGACACTCTTGCCCAGATTCCCCCCTGACCTACAGATTAAAGTTCAACCTTATTTTGGTATGCAGAGCCCTTCCCACTGGGCTCACCCATGGTCAGAGCCTTATCTCCACCTTTCCCTGCTCTGCCCTGACAACCCTAGAGTCCGGGTTGATACCTGTAGCTGACTTGTGACGAAGGCCCAGAGTCTGTAATGGCCCACTCGCCACCACCCCTATCCATAAGCAATGCCCTCCCTGAAAAGTCCAGTTTTTCTCCAGCAACAACTGCTGCCCCTATTGCAGTCAGTCTGGTAAGATAGTAGGACCACTCACTCATTGAGTTGTTCGTGCATGCATTCATTCATTCCTGTACTTATTCAGTGAGCACCTGCAGGAGCCAGCAGGGTTTGGTTCCAAAGACTCTACAGGTTAGATTTGTTTATTAAAAGACTCATCCTACCAGGGGGCGGTGGTGGATACCTTTAATCCCAAACAGAGGCAGAGGCAGGTGGATCTCTGAGTTCAAGGCCTGCTTGGTCTACAGAGTGAGTTCCAGAACAGCCAGGGCTACACAGAGAGACTCTATCTTAAGACAAAACAAAATGAAAGAACACCACCGTTCCAGCTGTGGGATACAGAATCGATTAGATTCAGGGTTAGAAATGAGGCAGGGAGGCCAGGGGAAGGCTGGACCTCTGAGTGGTTCAAGGAAAGGGCGCACCTGGCCAGATCCACAGGTGAGAGGGCTAACAGACAAGCCCACTGTCGGTTACAGCTAGGGACAAAGAGAGCAAAAGAGGGGATTCTGACTTGGTCCTCACATTTTGGGCTTGAGGACTGTGTCTTTTCCATTAGCAGGAGGCTGCTATCTTCTCACCCAGAAGGATAACTCAAACAGGGGGAAGCCTGTAGACAAGGCCTATTGGAGACCCATAGCAGGGGAGAGAATCTCAGAGAGGCCGGGAGAACTTGCAGAGGGTGGGTTTGCAGGGGCTAGAAATGTTGAATGAAGCCATTATAGCCATCTGTTCGCGGAATTCTTGAAACAAACAGAAACATTGTTTCAAAATACACACAAATCAGATCTCCTCCAAAGTGATAAGTTAATTGCTTGAGGATAGAGCACAGAGGTGGGTGTGACAGTCTGTTTTCACTTATGTAAAAGAGAGAGAATAGTTTGAACTAAAGGAAGCTTTTGGAAACAAACGTTCTTGTAAATGAAGTAAGGCCTCAAATATAAAGATTATATACATAGACAGGTTATATGAAATAATTGAACATAGGGAACACATCTTATTTATTTTATTTATTATATTTTATGGTGTGTACATGTGTGTTTGTGCACCAAGTACATGTGTGTAACATGCCATGGCACATCTGTGAAGGTCAGAGGTAAGTTTGTGCTGATCTGTTCTCTTACTCTGCCCTGTGAGGACCAGGGATCAAACTTGGGTCATCAGGCTTGGCACCAAGTGCCTTTCTCTCTGAGCTATCTCTCCAGGCTCTTAGCATTTTATTTTTAATTGAAAAGGTAACTGCTCATTGAGAAACACTTAAGTAATATGCAAACAATGGAAGCTGGCCATGGTTGCCCAGGCCTGTCAGCATAGCACTTAAGAACTGAAAGCGGAAGAGACAGTAATGTCAGGTTATTTTCAGCTACATACGGAGATCGAGGCCAGCCTGGGCTGCATGACAGCCCATCTCAAACAACAACAAACCCTACTCCTCATGAAATGCAACTACCTTTTCTCAAAACAACAAACCACACCATGGCATCATTCTACTTTTTGGTAGCTTTCTTGTCTCCCCCAGGAAATTACAGTCTTGTGGAAGAATGAGTTGGGGTCATAATTAACCCAGGGGTTCCCAAATTGAATAGTTGAGAAGCCAAACCCAGGGGTGCCACAGCTCACAGCTGCATGATCTTTTATTGTACCCTCCCCGCCATGGTGCCCCAGTGTAAGGCTGTGTGTACAATTAGGTGTCTTTCTTTCCTGTTTTCTTTACTTTCTCTCTTTTGAATACAGAATCTTACAATATCATTCTGAGTAGCTTAGGGCAAGATCTGTAGCCCAAGGTGGCCTCAAACATGTCTTGCAGCCCTGTTTTGTAGAAATGAAAAGGGGGAGGGGGTGGAGAGGTGGAGAACTCCGATACACAGTAACTACTTCTCTACCAGTAAGGTTCCCACACATCAACAGTTACAAAGTTTAAGATTGTGTCAAAAATCCTCCAGTCTGGCCTCTGTCTCAACAGTAAAGGCATGGGCTGAGCAAAACTCAAGAGCATGCAACCTAGGGTACAAAGAGAAGACACTCAAAAGTCGTCCTTTGACCGTACACACACCATGGCACGTGACTGCCTACTAAGTTTTTAAAAATTAAATCTTCTAGTGATTCTCTGTTGGATATTTAAACTGCTCCTGTTTCCTTTGCAATTCTACATGATTCTGAAGATCATCACCTTGGGGGGGGGGGGGAATCTGTCTTTCTACACACCTGTGTACACTACTCATCTTCATTCTCTTACAAAGCAATATTAGTTCCTGCCCCTGCCCTACACACATGCTATGTGAATTCCTGGGGATGAGCCCTTCCCTAATTCCTTTGGCCAGCATTAGCCATTAGCAGTTTTAAAGAACTAAGTTCTAGCAAACCTGTGTATTTTCTCTACAGGCTTGCCTACAGCCTAATCTTATGGAGGGTTCCCGCCTCCCAGATGACTCTAGTCCTTGTCAGGTTGACATAAAATTAGGCAGTACTAAGCAACAACAACAAACAAACAAACCTCTCCAATAGTTTCCCATCTTTTAGGAACCAAAAAAATCTACCTTTCCTAACATAGGACTCTCGGTAATCTGACTTCTGAGCAATGGTGCCCGCATCCTTTCTAGATTCTTCTCTCTGAATCCTTCATCCCAAGCCACCCTGGGCCACTTACGTTGTCCAAATAGTCTATGTTCTTCCATTGGATTAGGCAGTGACACAGCAAAGCCACCTACTAGTCAATATTGATTGACAGCAAGGCCCTAGAAGGCTCATGTGCAAAGGTCAAGAAAAGCAAAAGAAACAAAACAAACAAAATGTTTGTGAACCATCACAGGAGATAGGACAGTTAAACCAAGAATTAAAGAACAACCTAAGATGCAGAAGCCTGAAACAGAGAAGCAACTGGAAGATGGAAATGGCATGGGCCACTGCATGTGACCAAGGACAGTGTCAATATTTGCTTGACGTTTAAAAGCAATTTCACTTATCTTTGTTCCCTGGGCTGACCCAAAAGGAACTTGAGTTTCTGACAGATCTAAGAAGCAAAGATGGAAAAGGAGGGGGAGAAGAGGGGAGAGGCAGAAAGAGGCAGAAAAGGAAAAAATATTATGGCTTACAGAGTGGTTTCCCGGGTACCTCCCTACTTGCCTTTCACAAAGTGCCAAAGGCTTGGGCTATCGCAGGAGGACTGGGGCTCCTGGCAGCCACACCGCACAAGGCAGCCGCACCCAGCTAATGCCTAGAAGTGCAGCAACGGCTCCAAACACAAACCTTTTACTTCAGATTTGTATTTCTCTACTATGCTTCACTGCAACTTAGCCGGCAAGGAAGTGGGAGCCCATGGGGTCAGCCTATATTGATCCAAGAACAGGTGTAAACCCCTGAAAGTCAAGAGAGCTTTCTCAAGTCCATCCTCGGGGAGCGGCGTGACATGTGGCAAAGGTCAGAGAGAAAATGGCCTGACTAAATAGCAGTAGAACTTTAAAAAAACATTTTTAAAAAATCCACAGTGTGTGAGTGTGTGTGTGTGTGTGTGTGTGTGTGCAACACATGTGGCTGTCGCAGGACAATCTGTGAGAGTGAGTTATCCTCTTTCACCTGGTGGGTCCCAGCAATCGAACTTGGATCACCAGGCTCGGCAGCTCACATTTGTAACTGTCGAGCCATTTCCCCAGCCTAGAATGGTTTGTGTTTGCTTTTATTTAAAAGCTACATTACTTACCTTGGTGAGGCAGTGAACAGTTTTAATCCTACCACCAAGGAGGCAGAGGCAGGCAGGTCCCTGTGAGTTCCAGGTCAGTCTGGCCTACATGGTGAATTTGAAGAGGGCAAGGACATCATAGTGAGACTTTGTCTCAAAACACCAAACCAAAGCAATCAGACAGACAAAGCAACCTCTCATTACTTGGTAACTTTTGAGTCAGTCAGCATGCTATAAACAGAGCAGAAACCAACCTTAAAGGTTTGAGCACCAAAATCACGGGTTTGTAATGCTTGGGCCAGTTCTAGAGCAATGCTTATGACTGAAGTCATGTTCAGTCACGTATTTGGTCTGCGATATGCAACATCTTCGCCAAGTTGAAAAGCACCATGGTCGCCACAGAAATTCAGAGAAGAGGCAGAGATTAAAAAATTTATACAAACATGGCCCAGTGGGTCAAGTGCTTGCTGGGAAAGCCTGACAACTAAGTTCAGTCCCTAAAACTCATGAAAGAAAAGGCTCCACAAAGCTGTCCCTGGCCATCTCGTGTGCACCGAGGCATTCATGCACCCATGCTCACACACACAGATAAGTACGTTGTAGTAGTAATCATGATGATGATGATGATGGTGATGATGATGATGAGGAGGAGGAGGAGAATGAAAGTAAATACCTGGAACATTTAAAACTTGCCTAACCTTCATAAACAGCAAAACATAAATTAAAACAACAAAAATATAATCATAGTAGCCAAGAACTTGGAAAAAATATTTAATAAAAAAATATTGGCTAGGAATGTATTGAGATTGAGCTAGGCCTCCACTGGAAGTGTATGACGGTATGGTATTTCTGGACGGTGGTCACCCTTATGTGTTAAGAGCCTTGAAAATGTCCTCTTGAGTAGAGACTGCCCAGGAGCAGAGTACTGTTCTAACATACACTAAGCTCTGTGTTTAGTCGTTAGTCACAGGGCAGGGGTAGAGTGAGAAGAAAGTCTCCCTTTTGACTAAGTAATTACCCAAGGAAATAATGACAGCTATAGCTAAAGATTTCTACCTAAAAATGTTTAGTATAGAGTGTCAACACATGTCCAACGATGGTTAAATGACTTCTTGCAAATGCATAAAAGATGATGTAGTAGTCACTCATTTAAAAAAAAATAGAGTCAGGGAAAATGAGAAGAACTTGGCATGGAGTGAACCTAAGGCAGAGGCTGCAGAGAGGACTCCTTGGGTAAGCGCTTGTGTGTGAGCTCGAGGCCCTGAGTTCAGGGGATCCTAGCACATAGGTAAAAAAAATTAGGAGTGGCTGTTTGTACACCTGTAACCACAGCATTGTGAGAGGCAGACAGGAGGATTGTGGGACCATGCTGGTTGCCAACCTAGTTCCATATTCAGTAACAGAGACCGTCTCAAAAGAAGGCAGAGAGTGACAGAGAAGAACACTCGATGTCCTCTGGCCACCGTGTTTGTGTGTGGCTTCTCTCTAACACAAAGAAATGGAGCAGGGTGTTCCTCGTGGTCATCACTGTGTGATGAAAGATGAGTTTCTTCTCACTTTCCTTTGTAGTTTTTGAGACAGGGTCCTCTCTGGATAGCTCAGGATGCTCTTGAATTTGTTAGGTGACCCAAACTGGGTTTCAATTTGTGATCCTCCAGCCTCAGCTTCCAATCATGCATAACTCTCCCTAGTTCCACCTTCCCTCTCACCCAAACCCCATACGATGATTCAAATTCCTGTGATACAAATTTCCTAAAACAAAGATTTCTGGGTTTGAGACCCCAGTGTTTTTGGTTTTGGGGTTTTGTTGTTTTGTTTACAAATTTATTATTCGATGGAAATCTTCATGACATGTCTTATGTGGAAGTCAAAGGACAACTTTGTGGAATTGCTTCTCTCTTTCACCTCGATGTGAATTCCAGGGATACGACTCCGGTCATCAGACTTGCATGGCACCCATGAACCACCTCATCCACCCAAATATTGATCGTTTAAGAACTGAGTTCAGGTTTCCTTTTTTTTTTTTTTTTTTGTGGTTTGCTCACTTGGCCTGTGCCAAGTATAGTTTGGCTCGCTGTGAGTTGCAGAACACTTAAGGAGGTTGAAAGAGTAAAGCAGACCTAGATAGTTACTAGCGTTGCTCAGAGGTCCTATGTCTGTGGCTACCTTGCATGTCCTTTTTCGTGTTTATAAGAAAAACTGGTGAGGCTTTCCAGCAGCTCCATGTTCAAAGGCAGGAAGACAGCAACAGAGCTGCCATGGTTTATTAACTGATTATTTAGAAGTGCTGGAGATTCAACCCAGGTCCTTATATATGTCAGGGAAGTGCTGAAGTCTGCCCACCAGCTGCTAGGTGTTGAGACAAGGTCTTACTATGTAGTCTAGGCGAGTCTTGCATTCTCTTTCCTCCCACTGAGATCACAGCCATCCACTACTATGCCTGGCTGCTGTTCCCCGGACAGGGAAGAATTAGTCTCCCTCTCATGGAATCTAGCCTGTGGTTACTTCAGTGTTCACGGTGTGGTAGTGGTGTTGTTTTGACTTCAGAAGCTGGGTCATAGGAGACCACATGGCCTCCACGTGGCTCTCCCTGTATGTTCATTCTTTAGAAACTCCTTCTTGGAATGTTTCTTCTTAGAACCAGTGGCTAAACCATGAGAAGCCAGGGCCCTGCAGGGAGTGAAGAGGCTACGCAGCAACAGTGCCAACTGAGCCTGGTGTTAAGAGTCGTATCAGCCCAGGCATCAGCATGGCAGTCTCCAGCCCTGTGCTGTCCAACTCAGGAATCACTGACCACATGTGGTTGTTTAAAGTTCAACTTAA
Source organism: Grammomys surdaster (assembly GCF_004785775.1). Classification (NCBI taxonomy): domain Eukaryota; kingdom Metazoa; phylum Chordata; class Mammalia; order Rodentia; family Muridae; genus Grammomys; species Grammomys surdaster. The sequence goes on from NW_021604658.1 coordinate 10,568,813, forward strand.
CTAAAATCCAGTTCCTCAGCCACCCAGATAGCACAAATGTATCCTCTTTCCATCTTTGGAGACGGTTCCATTGTACAGATCTGTTCCATTTGATTCTCAGTCCAGTGTCTTCCCAGTAGAGAGGTTCTAGTCATTGTAGAGACAAGGCACGCATGCCCACGTGCTCCTCTGAATTCCTGACGGGCAAGATCCACAGGCGCAGTACAATGGGTGCTTTCTACCATGACAGATGGGGTGTGGGGATAGCTTGTTATGTGCTAATAGTGACTGGAGCAAACCCCTTTGAAAAGAAATGCTTCCCCTAAATTCATCCCAGCTGACTTTTGTGTGACATTGGTAAAACAGTGTCTCAGCGCTCGTCCCCACAGTGAAGCCTGGGAGAGAACACGCTTAGCTCTTGCATAGCCTCTTCAGTTCAGGAAGACGAAGAAGAGGGAGGGGGCGTGGGAATCCACTGAACTTGCACCAGAGTCGGCCACAATTGTTTGTGTATAATTTTAGTAAGTCAGGCCACATAATAACATATGCAAGCCAAACTTTAAAATGTATTTAAAGTACTCTAATAACAGTCACTCTTGGAACACTTTAAATAAATGTTCTTTGTGTTCAGGATGTCTTCAGCACAATATCGCTCCTAGAATCTGCTCTATAATCTCTCGCCAAAATCAAAATCTTCACCCCTGGCTATTGGAGAGTCACTTCAAGATAAGGGGCAGGTTAGACGGAGACAGTCTCCTCTTGACCTGAGTTGCCTCTGTGGGATTGTTTGTTCCAAAGATGAGCAGGTTTGCTCAGAGCTACCTGCTTATCTTTTAGTTACACTTAACTGACTCTGCTCTAGAGAAGGTATGGCCCTCTTCTACAAACTCCGGTAGAAGCTCCAGGAAACCACACTGACATTTCCTCAGATGCTACAGCATTGCCATCTTTTGAGAAAGAATTAGGAAAGAACTAGTTTTGTTGGTAAAAACTCAATGATTACTTTGTAAGTTGGATTTGCAGAGATGGGTTCTCCATATATAATCCAAGCTTTCAACTTGAGATCTTTATGCCTAGCTGCCATCAGAACTGGGATTACAGGTAGGTATCTATCTGCTACCTTGTCTAGCATGAAGTATGTATGGGGTTGTTCTGAGATAAAGTTTTATGAAGCCCAGGCTGGCCTCTAACCCACTGTGTTGTTTAGGATTACCTCAAACTCCTGATCCTCCTGCCTCTACTTCTCAAGTACTAGGCTTATAGGCACTAATCACTATACCTGGCTCCTAGTAAATAATCTGTTTGTGGCAGAATCTCACCAAGACCGACTTAGAACCCTAAATTCTTCTGCCTCAGTTTCTGCTAGGATTAGAGCAATATACAACCACATCCAACGTATCTTTTTATTAATTTTAAAATGTATACCTATGGTTTGTGTTGGCAACTATTTAAGAAGAAATGAGTAACAAATAACAACATACTTGTATGTTGTCTTACTTTCTAAAAGGTCAGCTCTCAAGTGCACTGGTGAGAATGAGGGGGTGTGTGTGTGTGTGTATGTGTACAGTTCAAGACACTTTAAATTACTGCAATTTATGATATAGATAATGAGTGTTATTTTTATTATAATGTGCCCCCTCCAGGATTCCTTAAGGATGTGAGGTTGTGAAAGGAAGGACTGTAGTTTCTAGGGAGAACTATTTCTTTTCTTTCTTGGCTTTGGGATGACAGGGATTGAACCTAGTAGGGTCTTTGCACGTGCTAGGCAAAGGGAAAGCAACCTCTTATGCCAGTCACAAGGTATGCAATTATCTTTCTTTTATTTATTTATTGTAGAGATAGGGGGCTGGAGTGATGGCTCTGCCATTAAAGGCTAGGCTCACAGCCAAAGTACTATAGAGATAGGGTCTTACTATGTAGTCCAGGCTAGCTTCAAATTTCCTATCCTCCTGCCTCAGACTCTTAGGTATGCTGGGGTTATAGGCTTGTACTACTGAGCTACAGCCCCGAATCTTTTTTTTTATTTCTTGAGACATGGTCTTACTGTTGCCCAAACTGATCCTGAACTCATTTTGTTACCCAGACAAGCACTGAACTTCGATCCCCCTGCCTCAGCCTTCTGAGTACATGTCATTACAGGCCTGAGTCATCAATTTCTAAGGAGCTTTTCTTGATTGCGACATCGCCTGGAGCCTGAGTTTAATATTTTTTATCTCTATAAATTTATATAAACTTAAGTGATTTAGCAGTCTTCACTGCTGTAGAATTCTAAAGCAAGATGGTAATTAGCTGGGAGGTATCCTTTAAAGTGCAAGACTTGAATAAAATAGCATTATAGTTGGCCTCTCGTATTCCCTACCCTCACCCTCAAGAGTTCTGGAATTAACCCATAGTTTTGTCTGTTTTTATTTTATTTTTATTTTTTGAAACATGCACCCTAGGCTAGCCTGGAATTTGCCTTGTAGCCCAGGCAGGCTGTTCTCAAGCCGAGTGCTGGGATTTACAGGTGTGTGTCACCATGCCCAGCTAACTCACACATTACTGATGTTTACTGTCCCTAGGAGGTAAGTCCTTCAGTACTTTATATCTGGGACTGTAGATTGGAGAGATTCAGAGAGGAGAAGTCGGAGAAAAAGAGACCTGTTCGTTTCCTCTAGAGAATTCTTGAAAAGTACACGCAAGCTTAACAAAATTATGATTCATCTATTTTTAGTTAGACATTTCAATCTCAGCCAAGCCTAATATGCTCCCTAATTATAGTGATATATTTTCCAAATTACAAATCAAGACACATGGCCCAGCACATGTGTCTGTAATTCTGAGCGTTTGGTACAGTAACATTTGCCTAATGGTTATAAATTATGCTTCTAGGGCACATGAAAAATAAAGTGTTTCTCTTGGTAAGCCAGTCCCAAAATATCTTACCTAGATTCTTGCAATTTCTGTGCCCAACTAACTATAGAGTTAAAAATGCCTCATATCTGTGACAAATTAACGTTCACGCTAGAAAAGAAAAATCACACAACGGAAGAAAACAATGGAAGAATAATTTATATTAAAATATTTTGCTGCCAGATGCTTTCATTTTAAACACCGTGCTCTCACAACCTAATCCCACTCTCCAGCTAAAAAGCCGAAATACTAAAACATAAAACAGAATTTAAAGCGTTTCTGAGTAAAACTTCTATGTTCTTAAGAAAGAAAGAAAGAAAGAAAGAAAGAAAGAAAGAAAGAAAGAAAGAAAGAAAGAAAAACGCTACCCAAGTTTTAGGAACCTGTGCAATAAACAAGAAATGGGTCACCTGACCGGTCCCCACCCCACCCCTCAGCCCATTCCACAAACCCTCCCTTTCTCACACGCTGTGAGACTTTAGAAATATCCTTTCTCAAAGCTGTTCCTTCTAAAAGAGGAGGTGGAAACCCACGCAAGCAGGTCCTAGTGCAAAATAATAAGCTACATCCAGACTTTTGCATCCATAAAACGCAAAGTCTCTTGGCGGGTCGCGTAGATGAGGGTTTGTGCCCTGGGTGGTACAGATGGTCTACGCAGACGGTAGCTGCGGTTTAACCTCTAGACAGAGGCGTAGAAATGCCCGCCCTGCAGTGTTAAAGGGCAAGGCAGCACCAGGACCGGTTTTTTTCCAGGAAGCATGTCCCGAATGCCCAGGACAGGGAAGGGGAAGGCCAGGCCCTGGGCGTTTCATTCACTGCTGCGCTTTCTCCCCCTCCTCTCCGCGGCTCCCCCTCGACTTTCTCTAGCCTTTACCCAGTCCGAGTTTGACGTCGGTCTCCTGGAGACCATACAGCCAATCGCCTGGCCGCTGAGGTCCAGCGCGACCAATCAGGCATCGTTGCTACCTGTGAGTAATTATTTTTAGCCGTGAGGAACGCCCCGTTCCACTCCCGACGTTAACTAGGATTTCTGGGCTGCAGGTTGAGGAAACGGCGCCTATCCGCGCCCCTGGAGTCCCCGGCGTTCCCATTCCCTAGACACCCGTGCACAGTTCAGAAACTCTCGCAGGTTCCTCAGCAAGGCATCGTGTTTATTTTGTGGGCCTGGGTGAAAGCTCTCAAAAATGCACGCGTGGGCGCACACACAGTCACATAGGCAGTCTGGCAGCGTGGCGCTCTCTGGGACCTTTGCTATAAGACAATTTTTTTCTTACGGTCTCAAGCAACCCTCATGTCCGAGCTGCTGCCAGGTGACCCGGAGAGATCTGGCCGGGGGGCTGCAGAGGCAGTTAAACTGTCACCTGGGCGGGAGGTGCAGCGACGTGGCCTCCCTTCCCCGCCCCCAGGTTCTGCAGTTGTCACTCTCGGGGTGGCAGTTGGCCTAGGCCCTGCGGGGATTAATACTCCATGAATCGGGAGCACGAGTCCAGGTCACCCGGGGTGGGCTGGAGACCCGCAGGATAGCTCGCCCAAGATTGGGGTTTGCCCCGGCCACAGTCGCACTAGGAAGCAGCCTTTTCCGTGTACTCTGTCCTCCCTCCCCCCAGCCTCGGCCAGCCTTCCCCGCCGGTCCCCGCCGCGTCGCCACCTGCTCCCCCATCTCCCCCTCCCCCTCAGGCCCGGGCGCCCTGCCGCCCTGCCCCTACCGCCCTCCTCCAATCCGGTTCCAAGGCTTCTCTTGACCCGGCCCCCAGCCTCTCGGGACTGTCAGATCATTGGTCGTAGCGGCGTTCAAGAGGCGTGACCATCCATCAGCAGCCGTCTGGACGTGGGCAGGCGGGACTTGGCCAATGGCGTCGGGGGGCAGGGCAGGGGCGGAGTCGGCGCGGCCCGGGGGTGCCGGGTGGGGAGGGCCGGACTGTGACGCGAGCGGCGCGCACCCCCGCGGAGGCTGGGGGCGGGGAGGAGGCTATAAAACGAGAGGCGGGGCGCGCGCCGCGGCAGAAGGAGCGAAGCTCTGGCCCGGCGCGCAGAGGGCGCTGTACGGGGACGCAGGGCCGGGCCGCCGGGCTGTGTAGAGAAGCGAGCGCGCTCGTGTAAGCCTGCCGTCCCCGCCACCCCTGAGCCAGAGCAGCGAGCTCCCGGGTCCTCCCGAGGTGTCCTTCGCGCGTCCGGCGGTGGCGACGTCTTGCACCCGGCCGCCTCGCCGCTCCCGACCCACCCGCGCCCCCGCCCGCCGCCCCTTCTCCCCCGCCCAGCCGCGGCTCGGCGGCGACCGCAGCTCCGGAGCAGCCTGTAAGTACGGCGGGGAGGCGGCTAGGGGCCGAGGGAGTGGCTGCAGCGTCCTGCGAGCCCGGGTGCGGAGGGGCGGCCTCGGGGACCCAAGGGAATGGAGTGACTCCGGGGCCCCGGTCCCGAGGCTGGGCGGCCGGCGGACAGCCGGGAGGAGGGAGTACCCGGGGTGGGGGCAGCGGCGCCCAGGCAGGGGGAGGGGGCGCCGGGATACTGGGATCGGGCCCGGACCGGTGCTCCGGGATGCTGGCTAGGTCCCAGGAGCCTCGAGCGGGGAGCAGAGGGGGGGACGGCAGGGTCAGGTTACGGCGGGGGAGGGGAAGGCAGGGCGGCCCGCGCCGCGACCTGCCGGTGCCCGGGGCCGCGTCCCTGGGGCGGCTAGAGAGCCTGCTCTCCTTATCCCCGGGCCGAGCTCCTCCTCCCGGAGCAAAGCTAGTAGTCTTCCTCTTCTTCCTCCTCCTCCTCCACCTCCTCCGGCTGTTGCTGCTGCTGTAGCGCTCGGGCTCCCGGCGCTGTGAGCAGAAATCTAATGAGACCCAACTGGCTGTTTATGTAATTCTTCACAGTCCTGTGTTAAGGCGTTGCTTTAAAAACCACCTTCCACCCAGCCAGTCTGGGCTCGGCTGCACCTTTAAGCAATCCAGCTGAATCTGCTTTCTCTGCCGGCATTTGGGTTTCGGCTTGGAAAGTGTAGTTTGGGGGCTACACGAAAGATTCTTTGCCCTTTGTCACCAAGAATATGGAAAATGGAACAGATTGACAATACCAGTTTGAGTATTGTCAATGCCTTTTTTCATCAACCTCGTCGTACAAATAGCTCTCCCTTGGAGATACCTCTGTTTGCCCTTGATCTTATCCCCACCCAGTGCTGATCCAGCAAACGTTTAAAGGTCGACCTTATCGCTCCAACCTCTCCAGGGACTGTCCGTTTATCCGAAGAGAGAAGGAGATGGGTTTTAAAAATTAGAATAAAACTGAGAAACCCTGCCCTTTAAACAGAGTAATCAATAAGAGTTTTAAGCTGCTTGTTTTTCTTGTACTTGCAGCTGAGAGGAATTTCAGAATGTGGGGGGAGGCAGTACACAATAAAATAGAAAAAGGCTCCCACAAGAGCAAGTTGTGTGAGAGCCCTTGGCATGGTTAAAAACTAAAGGGGATAATTTGGTTTCATTTACCAAGGTGACAGTTTTTTTAGTACCTATAATTTTAATATTTAATATTTTAAAAATTGAAAATCATTTTGTAACGTACAGCATTTCCAAATATTTAACATAAAGCAGATTTAAACGTGATGATTCCAAAAGGAACTAAGGATTCACTTCTAAAATGGTGACTAGCAAGGAAACTAATGACCAACTTGTAAAAGTGGAGCGTGCAGGTGGGTGGGTGGATGAGTGTGCAGTGCACAGTTAGTAAACACTGTGCCAAGAAGAGAAAGAAAGGAGACATATTCTGGAGGTTCCTTAAGTCCTGCTCAGAAACGTTATGCAGTAGGGTAGAATGCTGTTTTAACTATAAATCTGTCTTGAACTTTAGCAAGAGATTTTTTTTTATCGTCTGTTCCTTTATTTTATAGCAGTATTTTTCAATCTTTCTAGCCCAGTAGACATTTTCAAAAATAAAATTGCTTCAGGTAAAAAGCTTTGGAGCTATTCCATTGATCTCACTTGGATGTGTTTGCTTATGTTTTGTTTTCTTAAAGGAACAAGACCACGGAAGGTTGAAGGATAATCTTCTAATACCAGCACTTTGAATGAGAATTTGTTTCTCTGACACAAACTGATTTTTTTTTTTTAGATTTTATTTTTCTGGTGGAGGAGTTGAAACAAAGCTAACTTTTGTGGCATCGCAGCTATGCAGCTTGAAATCCAAGTAGCACTAAATTTTATTATTTCCTACTTGTACAATAAGCTTCCCAGGAGACGTGTCAACATTTTTGGTGAAGAGCTTGAAAGACTTCTTAAGAAGAAATATGAAGGGCACTGGTATCCTGAAAAGCCATACAAAGGCTCAGGGTTTAGATGTATACACGTAGGGGAGAAAGTGGACCCGGTGATTGAGCAAGCATCCAAAGAGAGCGGTTTGGACATTGACGACGTTCGCGGCAACCTGCCGCAGGATCTGAGCGTTTGGATCGACCCATTTGAGGTTTCCTACCAAATCGGCGAAAAGGGACCAGTGAAGGTGCTGTACGTGGATGACAGTAACGAAAACGGATGCGAGCTGGATAAGGAGATCAAAAACAGCTTTAACCCGGAGGCCCAGGTTTTCATGCCCATAAGTGACCCAGCCTCCTCTGTGTCCAGCTCTCCCTCGCCTCCCTTCGGCCACTCTGCTGCTGTCAGCCCCACCTTCATGCCCCGGTCCACTCAGCCTTTAACCTTTACCACTGCCACTTTTGCTGCCACCAAGTTTGGCTCCACCAAAATGAAGAACAGTGGCCGTAGCAGCAAGGTAGCGCGCACTTCTCCGATCAACCTGGGCCTGAATGTGAATGTGAACGACCTCCTGAAGCAGAAAGCCATCTCTTCCTCAATGCACTCTCTGTATGGGCTGGGCCTGGGCAGCCAGCAGCAGCCACAGCCGCAGCAGCAGCAGCAGCAGCAGCAGCCGCCGTCCCAGCCACCGCCTCCGCCTCCACCTCCCCAGCAGCAGCCGCAGCAGCAGCCGCAGCAAACCTCTGCTCTTTCTCCCAATGCCAAGGAATTTATTTTTCCTAACATGCAGGGTCAAGGTAGTAGTACCAATGGAATGTTCCCAGGTGACAGCCCCCTTAACCTCAGTCCCCTCCAGTACAGTAATGCCTTTGATGTGTTTGCGGCCTACGGAGGCCTCAACGAGAAGTCTTTCGTAGACGGCTTGAATTTTAGCTTAAATAACATGCAGTATTCTAACCAGCAATTCCAGCCTGTTATGGCTAACTAACAAAAACAAAACAAAACAAAAGAGAGAACATGTGTCGTACAAGTTAAAGTGCATCGGCCCAAGGGGGAAATTTTTTTTTTTTTTTTTTTTTTTTGCCTCCTTGAGATTTTTTTTTAAGCTTATAGTAAGGATACATTCAAGCTTGGTTACAAAATAAAACATGCATCATTTTTCATTTGCCAACCAAGCACAAAGTTATTTTATACTGACTGTATGTTTTAAAGTATACTTTCAGATATGGCCTCTTACAGTATTTAAGATATAGCAAGGACATGGCTGATTTTTTTTTTTTATAAAAAATTGGCACTAATAAGTGGGTTTATTGGTCTTTTCTAATTGTATAATTTAATTTAGTACAAAGTTTGTAAAATATCAGAGGATATATATATTGTTTCTACGACACGGTATTGCATTTCTATCTTTTTACTACAGTGATCTGTGACAGCAGCTTCATGTTGTATTTTTTTTACTGAAATTGTAAAATATCCATCTTAAAGACATCAACTATTCTGAAAATTGTGTACAGGATATTCCTTTAGTGGTGGAATTAAAATGTACGAATATTTGCTTTTTCAAAAAAATGTATTTTCTGTTAAAGGTTTAAAGATTTTTGCTATATATTATGGAAGAAAATGTAATCGTAAATATTAATTTTGTACCTATATTGTGCAATACTTGAAAAAAACGGTATAAAAGTATTTTGAGTCAGTGTCTTACATGTTAAGAGGGACTGAAATAGTTTATATTAAGTTTGTATTAAAATTCTTTAAAATTAAAAATGCCTATCCTGTGGTCTTTGTTTTAAGTCTTTGCTAAAAGTCTATGCTCATGAAGAAGATGCAACTTACTGAGTCACAGAGGAATAATGGAAGGCAGGGCTCTGCTCTTTGTCAGAGCCGGGGTGGTGCTTGGTAGAGTGTTTGCCTCAGAAGCAGAAAGCCATGGGTTTGATCCCCAGCATCGTATAAATATAAGTGGTACATGGGTGCCTCTCCTCCCAGCATCTAGGAGAGCCAGGTAATAGGAGGAAGTCATGTAATCTGTCAGCATCTATTTGAAATGTGAGAAGGAACTCAGAGATGCTAGAAAACCCTTCACCTTTTAAGTTCAGCCTTTGTCTGTAGCTAGAATTTAGGATTAAACCCCATCCATTGTTGGGAAAGTTGCTAAAATATTAGTTTGTTCCTTTTCCTAGTGAAACATTTACAAACTGTTATTTTTTTGGGGGGGGGATGGTATCAAGCCTAGTTAGGAGGGCTTTAACATATTAAAGCCTGATAATGCCTGAAATTGTAGAATCTCGTGAGGGTTTTTAAAAAATACTTATTATAATTGGTTTTCTTTTTTCTTTTTCTTTCTTTCTTTCTTTCTTTTTTTTTTTTTTTTTTTTTTTTGCCTGATGAGCTAAAACACCATTCCATTAAAATGGCAGGTGTGGTGACAAATGCCTTTAATCCCAGCACTTGAGGCAGACTTAGTTCCCGGCCAGCAGGAGCTACATAAATAAGACCCTGTCTTCTAAAACAAAACAAAACCTTTAAGACAAGTCATTTTCCTGTTTAAATGTTTGCTGCTATGTGATAGAATATTGGTGAGAAAATTGTCTTGCACTGAAATGAACGGCCCTGCTTTTATAGTAAGGCACCAGCACTGTCTGGGTTACAAGTGAAGTGAGAGTTTTAGACAACAGGCCTACAAAAGCCTTTTGTCACCCAAGCTGTCTAGAGCAATAAAAGTTTTAAGGCAACAGGCACTGAAATAACAAGGAAGCTGCCCCCTTGTACTCCATGGTGAGGCCTTTGTCCCTTAGACAGAATGAATAAGTCTTGGAGTATAGAGTGGAGCCTCTCACTGCCCAGGTCACCCATTCTGAGCTTTTGGGATGACAGTTTGGATATCAACAGTAATTAAAACACCAGGTGACAGGAATCCATGAAGTTATCATAGCTTCAACTTGGAACAAAAAGCTAGCGTTAACACATTTTTCAAAACATCAGGATAAGGCAGCTTAACAAAGACAAAAGAATTTGTAAAGACTACACGAATTGCTCAGCTCTTAAAGAAAGGTCATCTTGGTGCATTCATGTTGATTTGAGACAGATAAATTTTTATCTTGATTGTCTTCAGAAACAAAAACTTCACTTGTTTTTTTTTTTTTTTTAAGAGAATGAACAAAGGCCCTGTTTCTGCATGCTTTCATTTTTTCCTCACTAGGAATGGAAATTCTCTTAAAGGAACCTGTGTCTAGCACATTTAAAAAAGCTTACGTCTTAATCCCGGATCCGTTTTCTCCCCGCTGTCATCTGCTTCAGGTCTTCTGTGAGAAGACTGTCTGGCTTACAGTTTGTGAAGTTATTTCTCTAGGTCTAGTCCGTCTTTTCAGCTCCAGTAGCTATAGTTCTTGTAACAGCCTTTGCATGCCCAACCCTAATGTAGGACAAGCTTTCCAGGTTGCTTTCTGCCGGCAGGGGGAAAGGGTAGCTTCAGAGTTGAGTGCATCCCACTACCAGTGCCTAACATCTGAGAAAAAAAAAATTTTTTTTTGAAGCAAGATCTTAAATAGCTCAGACCGTCCTCCATTTTATAGCTCATGATCGCCTTGAACCCCCTGATCCTCCTGCCTCTGCCTCCCAAGTGCTGGGGTTACAGGTGACTACCACCACACAAGGCACAGACCTTCTGCAGTCAAGACACATCTGATGTGGCCAGCAACATTTCTTTGTTGGGATAAGTTAACTTGCCTTTGGAAGGGAAAGCTAAAGTTACCCTGGAGTTGAAGATGTTTTTCTAAATGTGTGTTGATACGCATTTCATTCACAGAGATTCTCAAGTACCTCCATCTTAACTGAGAGATGTTAATGGAACCTTCAGGACTTGGGTTATTTAAAAATAAGTCACTGAGAGCCTAGTATTGGTAATGAATGCCTTTTATCCCAGCACTCAGGAGGCAGAAGCAGACCAATCTCTGAGTTTGAGGCCAGTGAGTTCCAGAACAGCCAGATCTAATCAGGAAAACCCTGTCTAAATAAAGTAAATAAATAAATAAATAAATAAATAAAGTCACTGTAACATATAGTTACTATAACATAGAAAATGAAATATACTTTTGGTCATACTTAGAATGATGAAGTTAAAATGCTTGTTGGAGATGTTCCTCCATACCTGTTCCCTATACAAACAAACTATCATGGTCATGAAATATAAATTATACAGTTGTCACTTGGTATCTCTGAGGGATTGGCTTCAGGACCTCAACAGATTCCAAAATCTGGGGATGCTCAAAGCCCTAATATAGGTTGTGTGATATTTGCATATGCCCCATGCACACCGTCTCATATACTTTAAATAATTTCTAGATTGTTTATAATATCTAATATAATGCAAATGCTATATAAATATCTGTTATGCTATATTATTTAGGGAAAATGACGAAAGTATACATATTGAATAAAGACAAAGGTTTTCAAGTATTTTCTGCTTGTAGGTGGTAAATTCATGAGTTCAAAAGCCACAGATAAAGAAGTCTTTCTACCCTTGGCTGGCTGCAATGTGTGCCTCTGACAGAAGCTGGGAACAATATAGGAACAGATGAGGGAAACATCCTCCTTAGAAAGCTGCACGAAATTGTCACTGCTGAAGAAAAAAAAAAAAAAAAGCCAGGCGGTGGTGGCCCATGCCTTTAATCCCAGCACTTGGGAGGCAGAGGCAGGCAGATTTCTTATTTCGAGGCCAGCCTGGTCTACAGAGTGAGTTCCAGGACAGCCAGGACTACACAGAGAAACCCTGTCTCAAAAAAAAAAAAAAAGAAAAAAGAAAGAAAGAAAGAAAGAAAGAAAGAAAGAAAGAAAGAAAGAAAGGAAGGAAGAAAGAAAGAAAGAAAAGAAATTGTCACTGCTGAGTAAGAGCCAGGACATCACTCAGTGTGCTGGGAGGTCACCTGAGATCAGATTTCTTTAGTTTCTGTAGTTTATACTTGGAAAGTCTTTTCCTCTTTTGGAAAGATCTAGAATCAATATCAGGGCATGCAACTGGAAAAGACAGGCACTTGTGTTTGTTGAAGGCAGTTTAAAAACCCTTTTAAATGATGCAGTTAAATACTTTGATAGTACTTTCTGTGTGCCAAGCATGGTTCTAACCCAGTTTAGGAACCATGTGGGGTAAGGGTGGGGGTGGGGATGGGGAAGAGACTGAAGCACAAAAAGCTTAGCCCAGGACTGCATGGCTAGTAAGTGACACACTTGGGACTCAGACTCAGGTGGTCATGCCTTTAAATACTAAGCTGTATTCCCTTTGATTCATTGATACTGTTATTTGAAGTCAAGAGAATAAACCTATTTTTGACGTACCAGACACATGACTTGAAGTTCTTACAAAAGTGTTAAAATGAAGAATCTAGCAGAAGGCATTTAACTGTGTGTATCCATCAGGTTTATTATTATTATTATTATTATTATTATTATTAAGGCTATTAACTGAGAAACAGTTTAATTGGGCATGGTGGCACATGCCTGTAATCTCAGCATTTGGGAGGTGTAGGCAGGGGGATCAGGAGTTAAGAAGAGAGTCCCATGAGCCCTTTCAAGGGTCCAGCTCCAAGGATCTAAGGACCTCCCAATGCACTCCACCTCTCAAAGACCCACAGAATCTCCCAAATGGGCTGCACTGAAGACCAAGGCTTTTATCTCTCCAGCCCCTCTTCTCTCAATTTAGAAGCATTGTGTGATTTCCCTGTGCTTAAGGTGCTAATTTACTGTGATGCTACTTCTAAAACACACTAGCCTCTGAGGTTATTTTATTTTCTTTCGGTTTTTTTTTTTTTGGCGGGGGGGAATGGAGTTTCTCAGTGTAATAGTCCTGGTTGTCGTGGACTTGCTTTGTAGACCAGACTGGCCTCTAACTCACAGAAATCTGCCTGCCTCTGCCTCCTGATGATGGTATTACGGTTTGTGCCACTATGCCCAGTTCTCGGAGGCTAATTTCATTCCTTACCTGTGCTTATTGATAAATACTCTGAGGAATGGCAAAATAACTTTCCAAAGTAATCTTCAATAATACGTACTAGCACCTGTCATTCATATGTTTGTAAATTACCATTGCTATTAATTACTATTGTTAAAGAGCTTCCTTTAGCAAACCTTTGTAAGACATGATTTTGTGTGTGTGTGCGTGTGTGTGTGTGTGATGCATGTGTGATGGTGTGTTGTGTGAGATGGTGCATGTGTAATGGTGTGTATGTGTGATGGTGTGTGCGTGTGTGTGTCTGTGTCTGATGATGTCTGCGATGGTATGCGTGCGTGTGGAGGTCAGAGGACAGCTTTGTGGAGTCAGATCCTTCCTCCTACCTTTATGTAGGCTCCAGGGATCGAACCCAGGTCATCATTTTACCCTTGGAGCCATCTCACTGACCTAGATTTGGGGATCTGGCTATGTAGCCCAGGCTGGACTCAAACTCCCATTCCTCTGGCTTCAGCCTCTTGGGTGCTGGGATCGCAGAAGACTTTATATTTTAGAAGGATCCTCTTTTGGAACTGTAAGATGATCTCACAGTTGAGCAAACATTCAAAAGAAACATTCAATCTGGGGGCAGTTTGTGTCTAAAGTCTAATTACTTAATCACCTTGAGTCACTTAGCACACATGGCTGTGTGAAAGGGGGCACAGTGACTGGAAGATGATTGGGGAATGTGAGAACTCATCACTTTACCAATAGAAGAACTGAGAGTGCTGGTATATACCTGTGGCCTAAGCACTTTGGAGAGGTGGCCACAGGAGGCTCATCCTTGGCTACACAGCAAGGTGAAGACCGATCTATATTACATGACATCATAGCTTTAAAGAAAAAAAGTCAGAAAATCGATTGTAGATGGTGTGCACTTGCAATTCAGCGCTCCAGCACTTGGGCCACTGAAGCCGAAGGATCTTGCGTTCATGGCTACACTTGAGTAACCTAAGATGCCAAGAGACTGGACCAGGCAGACAGCAGTCGGTGAACTGATAGACCATATGTACTTAGAGGTTCTTCTTTATTTTATTATTATTATTATTATTATTATTATTATTTTGGTTTTTCGAGACAGGGTTTCTCTGTGTAGCCCTGGCTGTCCTGGAACTCACTCTGTAGACCAGGCTGGCCTCGAACTCAGAAATCCACCTGTCTCTGCCTCTCAAGTGCTGGGATTAAAGGCGTGTGCCACCACTGCCTGGCAAGGTTCTCCTATTTTTAGAAGCCACAAAGTCCATAACTTTAGCCATGTTTGCTTCCCCGTGGAATCAGAGAACCTAATGAAAACCTGCCTCGTTAGCTAGTTGCTTGGCGGTTGGTTTGGTTTTTGGGGTTTCTGAGACAGAGTGTCATTTCACTGCCCTGGCTGACCTGCAACTCATTGTGGGCTAGGTTGACTTTGAATTTGTGGTGATTCATCTGCCTCTATCTACCTCCCAAATGCTGGGATTTTAGACATGAGGCCACCATGCTTGGGTCTCTTCTTAACGTCAGCACCTTTTATAGTCAGTTATTGGCAAAGAATCAAAAGCCGCTCAACACCCTAAGTGCTAGTCTATTCACATCTTAATGAACACTGTGGGTTCTGTGTTTTCAGTTTGGAAACACAGAGGGGAACCCAGGTTTAGCATCCTTGGTTGATAAACTGATTTAAACTCAGGAGTCGAGATGATATGCCTTCTGGAGACAGCTGAAAATGGTTGCTAAATCAAAGTGTCCATGCTGCCATGAAAAAGAAATTATGGTAGTTGTTCCTATTTATACTGGGCCAAGGATAGGAGTGGTTAGAAACAGCTCTAGTGATGGGCACACCAGATGGATAATGGCTCTCGCTGTATCGTAGTGCAGGTAGAAAAGGAGAGGAGGTTTGCTTTCCAGAAGGGAAAAAACATTGAGGACTTGGAAGGAAAAATACATTCCTCCAGGCATTATGAGGACTTACTTCACTGACAAAATATAACCAGTGTGCAGAACATAGAACAGGTGTACAATATTTTTAGACAAACCTTGGCACATACTGTAGGTAGTATCCCTTCTGCCTATATACTCCTCAAATGTTCAAAACTAATTGTGGGAAAGCCACTTAGACAGAACTAGACATTACTTTTATATATTTAAAAAAAAAAAGAACCACCACAACCTTAAAGTTAAACATAACCTTCCTTTTCAGCCGTAATGTTGCAGCTGTCTCTCCACATGGGTGCTCCAGATGTCCTGCTGTGGTTCTTGAGAGTCATTTTCTTCCTTAGCACTGTTGGGAGGGCTGAGAAAACATGCTACCATAGCCTCTTCTGGAGTGTGAAGGATAGATTGTGTTATTCCCCCTAAAACCAGATTCTGACTACAACACTTTCCCAGGGCTGGAGACAGCTAAATGGATAAGAGCTTGTGTTACATAAACAGAAGGACTGGATTCAAATTCCAGAAGCCACATAAGCCTGACACATGGCCACATACACTGTATATCACCAACACTGTGGGGTCAGAGTCAGGAGGATCACTGTGCTTGCTGGCCACCAGCCTAGCTTCAGGTTTAGTGAAAGACTGTCTCAAAGGACACCTGATGGGACTGGAGAGATGGCTCACCAGTTAGGAGCACTGGTGGTTCTTCCAGAGGTCCTGAGTTTAATTCCCAGCAATTGCATGGTGGCTCACAACCATCTGTAATGGAATCCGATGCCCTCTTCTGGTGTGTCTGAAGACAGCTACAGTGTACTCACATATATAAAATAAATAAATCTTTAAAAAGGAAAAAAAAGGACACGTGCTATCCTTCTTGGGCTCAGCATACACAGGTGTGTATATATGTACACAAGTATATATACATCACACACTACATTCACACACATACACACATCTATATATGCCATACATGTATGTACAGCAAACACATTAATTCACAATTCCTTTAGACCACACAGTGTCACAAGCATGGACATGTACCAGTCTGGTCTCTATATTGATGAGAGAAGGGAATACTATCTTTATTGTACCAATAAAGACGTAGGTAATGGGATCACTGGGAGAGGGCAGTGAGTGGTATGTAAAGTGAATAAGTAAAAAAATAATTAAAAACAGAAATAAATGGTACCATAGTGGGCACAGCGACATGCCTTTGGTAGGTGGAAGCTGAAGGATCAGGCCTTCAAGAACAGCCTCAGCTGTGTCCCACATGCATGCATGCATGTGCACATGTGTGTGCCCGAAAGCACACACATATGCTCATGCCCACACATGCACGTATGTACACACACACTTCTACACACACATATACATACACACACACATGCGCACATACACACACATGCACACACACATGCACACACATGCACACACACATACATGCACACACATACACACATGCACACACATACACACATGCACACACATGCACACACACACATACATGCACACACATACACACACATGCACACGCATGCACACAGACACACACACATACATGCACACACATACACACACATGCACACACATGCACACAAACACACACCCATACACACACGCACACATACATGCACACACACATGCACAAACACACATGCACACAAATACACACAAACACACACACACATGCACACGGAATAATAAGTCCAAACATATATTACCCATGTTAGGACAGGGTCCAGATTCAGATTCCCAGTGGGTGACACAGGATCAGCATGCTAGAACTAGCCTCTTACTTTTTTGCAGCAAACAGAAATGCCCTTCCAGATGGCTCCTTGCCAGTCTCCTACCACCCATCCCTTCATTTCAAGTAAGGATTTGCCTTATTTTGGAATGAGCATGCCCGTTCTTCCTCTATTATCCACATACGACACACCATTTGCCTACATCTTCCCCGGGGCTTACATCTTCCCTTCCTTGCTTTGTAAGCTACCCACTGTTCTAGGGTTCTGTGTAGCCCCAATGACTTACTTCTGCTAATTCCTTCCTCCTTCCAGGAAATGCCATAGGGATGGCTGAGCCATTTCCATATAGCTAAGATAGCTACAGGGCCAGCCTTTCTAGAAACTAAGGTGGCACCAGGGGCTCCTTAACCAAAGACCAAGAACAACATAGTTTTCATCAGAGGAAACTCAGAAATACTATGTTTTTGTAGGTCTTCCACAAGATCGGAAGAAGAGAAGAAAGGATTTGTGTGTGTGGTGGAAAGGGAGGTGGGAATAATTCGAAGAAATCTGTGGCTTTTTTGTTTTGTTTGTTGTTTTGTTGTCACTGTTGTTTTGTTTTTTTAGGAGATTTTTGTTGTTTGATTTAATTTTGTTTTTGTTTTTGAGCTTGGCTGGCCTCCAATTTGCTATAAGGCCAAAGCTGGCCTTAAACTCTTGATCCGATCTGCCAGCCTGCACATCCTAAGTGCTGAAGGTGCTGTTGTGTGCTGCTATGCCCAGACTCTAGGGTTTTATATAAGAGAGGCCGAGCGTCCTTCAAGCCAAGTGACAGGTGTGTATCCTGTCTATGCCCTCCAGATATGGGAGCAATGAGAGGTAGCCTGAGAAAAGTGTTG
Source organism: Grammomys surdaster (assembly GCF_004785775.1). Classification (NCBI taxonomy): domain Eukaryota; kingdom Metazoa; phylum Chordata; class Mammalia; order Rodentia; family Muridae; genus Grammomys; species Grammomys surdaster. The sequence continues at coordinate 10,586,427 of NW_021604658.1, forward strand.
TCCACACTGCCCTGAGATCTGACTAGAGGTCCCTTACAATAGAGGCTTTTTGGAAGATCTGAGACACACACGTGTGTGTCTCCTTCTCCCCCTCCCCCAGTTTGAAGGACAGTAGGAAGGACCATGTCTTACATGTTCCTTGTCAATGCTGATTTTGCCACAGTCACAAAGTCTTTGAGGCTCAGAGGAAACAGTCAACCTCAGAGGCTGAGCACTCATAATAGCCAGTGCTTACACTGTCTTGACCCTGCTCTAAGCCCCTGTGCGTTTTAACTCATCTCAATCTGTATGGAACACGCCTGTGGACTTGTGCCATTTCTTCCTCTCAGATGAAGAAATGGAGACAAAGGGCTTGTGACAGAGCCACAAGAGAGCTGGCTTTGAGCCATGGGATTCTATTTTGCAACCCTTTCTTACAGTGGTTGTCCTCAAATAGGTCAACTTTATCTATCTATCTATCTATCTATCTATCTATCTATCTATCTATCCATTCATCCATCTATCTATCCATCACCCCCCCATACCCATCTACCTACCTACCTACCTACCTACCTACCTACCAGTTTTTTGAGACAGAGTTCTCTATGTATCTGTGGCTGTCCTGGAACTCACTCTGTAGACCAGGCTGATCTTGAACTCACAAATCCACCTGCCTCTGCCTCCCAAGTTCTGGGATTAAAGTCTTGTGCCATCACACCCAGCTAATAGGTCAACTTTATAGTGAACTACCCTTTACAGGAGGACACCTCATATCCTTCTCTGGTTTCTGTGGGAACACACAAATGTATACACACATATATATACCATACATTTGTGTGTATACCCATATACCCAAATACAAGGAAAAAAAAAACCATCCAAGCTGAGGTAGAGTGTGTGCCTAACTCACATATGGGAAGTCCAAGATCAAAGTACCACATAAACTGGGCATGGTGCTACATGCCTGTAATCCTAGCACTTTGGCGGTAAAGACAGTAGTAACAAAAATTCAAGATTATCTTCAGCTACATGGAGAGTTTGAGGGCCACATGAGTCCCTGTCTCAAAAAGCAAAAGAACTGCACAAAACAGAACAAAAACAAACAAACAAACAAAATCCCACCACTACTACCACAACAAAACCCACCAATGCCCACAAACAATAATAAAAACTTAGGTAGAAGGTCCTATAAAATAGGCTTTCCCAAATTTCCCTCTTCTGTACATGTCGGGCAATCCCAAACTGGTTTTCACCTCAGCCTTTGCCAGGCATTGCTTACAAGCCAGGAGCTAGCCATGCTTGATGACATCACTCCTGCTCTCCGGCTAATCAGCTTGAGAAGCAGTAACAAGCTTTACATTCTGAAGTCTTTGGTCCTGGTCTTCACTAGGAGATGTATCAACTCATGTGGCTCCTATAGGCTCAGAATTTCACTCTGGTTCCTAAATTCTTGCTTAGACAAGAAACAATGGGACAGTCAGTCACTGTATCAACTGGAGAAATGGAATCTGTGAACCACCTGGCGGGTCAGGACCTGCTGGCGATATCCATACACACAGAACATTTGCCACCTTCGTGAAGCTGTAGTCTAGCAGAAGTTAGTGCGCAAAGCCCAGTCATTGTCCCAGGTCACACTGGAAGTGTGACACACACAGAGACCACGATGCTCTGAGAAGCTATAGACCAAGAGGAGTAGTTAAGTTGTACTGAAGGAGTCACCAAGTGTTCGCTGGGGAAGCCTGGGCCCCCTTCATTACCCAGCTCCCACAGATGGACGAGAGAAATGGAAAAGGACTTGGACACAGCTCCTTGTCACCTGGTGTGTCGGCAATAGGAAGAATACATGCTGCTGACCTTGGCAGAGAGCCGGAGGGAATCAAAACACAAAATTCTATTGCTCCTTGAAGATGCTGCCTTTGAACTTAGAAACTTTTAACCTCCTTCTCTCTCTCTCTCTCACACACACACACACACACACACACACACACACACACTGTTCCAAGCTTTGTATGGAATCCCAGTAAAAGAAAGATGGCTTAGAACTTTCTTATTCAGCAAACCCGGAGGTGGGGCGCAGAGGGCAGGTTGGAGGTTCAAGGGCAGAGCAGCAGGAACAAGGGCAGGATTGGGTTGTGTAAGAGCTGAGGCTCTGATTCCAGCCTTTCGAGACGAGTTTCCTTACTGAGGAGCCTGGAAACCTCCTCAGGCAAGAGGCTCCCTCTAGGGGTCATCTCGCTTGATTCCTACCTTTCGTATGAGTTTGTGACGTCAGTGTTTGTACAAGGTTCCACCCTTCCAGAAGTCCACGTTAGTGGAAAGTGTGTCCATTACACAAACTCAGAACCTCCCCCGCCCCAGCACCCTCAGCTCCACGCCCTGCCCCCAGTGTAGGAAGCAAATCTTTATGAAGCTCAATTGTTTTGCCCTGTCCAGGTTGGTTGCCAGATGCCTGAAGTAGTTTTCAGTTGGGGCACAAATCAAAGAAGGAGACTTTGAGGGCGGAGGAGACGGATGAGTAGAGCGCTCGCCTTGCATGCGTGAGGCTCTCTGGCCTCGATTCCTGGCATCTCATTAATCCAGGCCTGGTAACACAGGTCTGTACATCCAGCACGGGTTAGGCAGGAGTTCAAGGTCATCCTCAGCTACATGAGGATTTTGAAGCCAGCCAGCATCATATGAGTCACTGTCAAAAAGAAGAAGAAAAAGAGGAGCTGGAGGAAGAGAAGGAGGAGGAGGAGGAGGAAGAAGAAGAAGAAGAGAAGGAAGAAGAGAGGAGAAGGAGGAGAAAAGGAAGGAAGAAAAGAAAGAATGAAAGATCAAATGAAAGAAAAAGAATGAATGAATGAATGAATGAATGAATGAGGTTTGGGGCTGGACCTGGTGGAGAATGTCTATCATCTCTGGAAAAGCCTGATGACACATGGTGACACTCTGTGTCGAAAATAAAAAACGAACAAAACCCCCACAAGCTTTGGAGGTAGCATTTTATATAAACTTTTACAGAAATTAGCCCCCTGTAACTCTTCCCCCTTGGATAACTTCTGCAGGCTTTCCTTAGCGTCTTCTGTGATCTGCCAAAAATACCATCACAAGCTGGCCGCGCTCTCCTGTGCCTGAGACAGTGTGGAGAGCATGGCTGCTCTGACCACACAGAGCCAGCGTTGGCATAGAAAGGACAAGGGTCTGCTCCAGGTCTCAGGCCAAACTTACAGGAAGGGATGGGTGTTCAGGTCTTCCTAGTAACACTAAAGCTCTTGGTAGAGTGATCTGTAAGAATGCAAGGAGTGCCTGGTGGTAGCTCACACCTTTAATCCCAGCACTTGGGAGGCAGAGGCAGGTGGATCTCTGAGTTCAGGGCCAGCCTGGACTACACAAGGAAACCCTGTCTCAGAAAACCAAAAATGCAAAATGCTTGAGGAAGTCTCCGGGTTACATTACTGCTAGTGTTCTCAGACAAGCTGGGAGGGGGGTGGGGGGTTAGACTGGAGGCTGCACCCCAAGCTCATCCCTAGTAGCTGTGCACTGTCAGCCAAATCTGTTTAGACCTGCATTTCCTCTCTAGAGGAGCATTGGAAATGTTACTTGTCGGAGCGTATTCGATACATAAATATCAGGCAATATAACTTAAACCCATACGGGAGGTCAAGCTAACCTTGGTTTCTCCTGAGAAACCTGGGAGGAAAGGCTTATGATCAGATATGATAAGAGAGGTAGCTGAGGCTAGATGGAGCCATCCATCTCTATTCCTGATCTATGGCGTAGGCTATTATGCCTGTGGGCAAATGTATAGGCTTCAGAGACATGGGGGCCCAGCCAGGCTTGGTCCCTGTTCCCTCAGGGACCTGGGCAGATCGTTCCACCCCCCTGAACGTGCTTCATCATCTCTGAAATGAGGAGGCGAAGGTGGAGGTGACTAACACACACCTCACAGGGCTACAGACACTTAATGACATAATGCACGTGGAGCACACATTAAGTGCTGTTCGCGCTCAGTCATGGAAACAAATCTGTCACCAAGGCATTTAATTGGTCAAAGGGATACACCTCAGCGGAGGCCCAGGACAGAGCTGGGTCTCCTTCTGTGTAACACTGGTGATGGGCTCTGCTCATCCACAGACAGCAGCTTCTCTATTAGAACCATACCGTGTCCTGAAGAGAGGGAAAGAGTTTTGAGTCTGTCCTTGATTACTCAGGACTGCGAGCCTCACGCCACATTTACTCCATTGCTTCATGTGTACTGGGCTAAAGAGAGAAGGTGTATGGTCCTTGAAAAGAGGCAGTGAGAGCCGGGCTCCCTGATCCTAGGCACTGGGGCTGGGAATGAAGGGTACAGAAATGGACTAAGGGGTCTCCCTAGAGGCCCAGGGCTTCCCGGCTTTGTTCTTGTTGCTCCGTCTCTGCTTATTGGGCTATCAGCTGCCCAAGCCAGTGTTCATGGCCGGACAGGGGTGGGACTTTCTCTATTTCTTTTCTTTTCCCCACCCTTCCCCCCTCCCCTTCTTTTCCCCAGCCACCCTCCTCCTGGACCCTTCCCTGCCAACAAAGGAGATGACATTTACTCTCCCTTTGTTCTCCAAGGTAACTGTGGGCAGGGCGCCATTCTCCTCTGTTCTAGCCATCAGGAGAAGCATGCAAAAGCAATTAATTATTCCCAACCAACTGGAGCAACCGGCCCCAGGACAGCCAGCTTTTGCAGGGCAGTTCGGCTCCTATTATTATGCAGTTTACAGACAAAGATGCTGAGGCAGAGAGGGCCACTTACCCACAGCCACAAAGCTGAGGCCAGTCAGTCTGTCCCAGGAACAAATGCTCCCTTCTAACCTTGACCTTTTCTTGCTGGTAGCCACTGTGGGCAGCAAGGGGGCCTGAGGATCCTAAAGCTCAAATGCCTTGTTCCTTTATTTATTTGTTTGTTTGTTTGTTTGTTTATTCCTTTACTAATTAATTCATGACAGATACTGAGGAGTCTCACATGTATTATTCTTTTTCTATGTTTTTTTTTAAAACTAGACTCTAATCTGTTTTGTAAAGGACACATGTATGGAGGTCAGAGGACAATTGTAAGGTGTCTTTTCTCCCTGTCTACCATGGGGAGCCTAGCGATCAGGCTTGGTCGCAGGCGCCTTTACCCACTGCTGGCCCCTTTTTTCTTTTTTTACATTGAGACATGGTCTTGCTAAGCTGTCCCAGCAGGCTTTGAGCTCACTCTATCCCAAGCAGGCTTTGAACTTGTAGTCCTGCCTGAACCTTATGAGTAGCTGTGATTACAGGCCAGGATCTGCAAGCCTGGCTTGGTACCTCTTTAAAGTCTTAAGCAGTACAATTACAAAAGCAATGACCACAAATAAAGCAATTCTTAGACTTTAGTCAGGATGTCCCCAGAAGAAACAAAATGACAGGGCAGCATGGATGTCTCTGAAAGTATGCCCAGAACGGACCTGCTGTCAACCAGCTTGGGAGGTGGCAGCTGTCACAGGCATGGTGGCATTCCCTGGGAGGACTGAGTCTCTAGTTCCTACCAATCAGCAGTCTCTCTTCGCTATAACTAGCTCACACTTCGGTAGACTCACTCTCACCTAAATGGGATGTATGTGTGTGTGTTTGTCCACGTGCACGAGTGTGTGTATATGTACTGACTTTTATACCTCTTCAAGAACTCTGGGATATTGAATCTCATTTGCCTGAAGGTTTGTAAGCCTCCTGGGAGAAAAGACATGAGGATCTCGAGGTTGAAGTTAGGGCCTACTTACAGTGACTAGAGAGTCTATAGTACTGTTGGCTCTAAGACCATAGGACCACATACCAGCAGATGGCTAAAAATAGAACCCCCTAGAGTCCTTGGCAAGACAAACGCATAGCATTAAGGAACACTAGAGATCCCCACACCCCCTACATGAGTCCTCTGCCAGAGAAAATGATTCTGCTTTTTAGCTCAGGACAGGGCTGTGCTGGGTAGGTAGATCACCCTGGAGGATTTTGTCTGTGTCACACAATATGGTCGTGCCACTACCGTAGCACCTGAGATGCGCTCAATGCGACTGAAGAACTACATTTTAAACCGTGTTCCTTCTGAGTTCATTCATGTGTACTCAATACTCTGGGTACTGAAGAGTGAGCCTTCACAATCCTTCTGTAAGGCTCAATCCCCTCAGAGGCCAGCCAGGACCAGATGGAAATATTGGGTAAGCATAGTCAAGAGGGGACCTACCACTGAGGGCCTCAGCATCTAAGCAAAGTGATTCCAATATGTGTACCACCCTAAAAAAGGGCATAGCTAAAGTCAAACCAACCCTGGTTTAGTACTGGCTCTTCCATTCCTTAGCCCTATGACTTGAGGGAAGTTGAGTTAAACATTTAGTGTCTCAAATTCAGCATATGTAAATTAGGAGAAAGTACCCTGCGAGGCAGCTTTCTGTAAGACACAGAAGACTTAATTTATTCACCAACCCACTGAGCAACTACTTATCAACATCCTGAGCGGCCTGGCCTTGGGTTAGTGAATCCAAGAGGCATTTTATCTTTCCCTTCTAGTGACTCTAGATTAAGGTGGGGTCTGCAAACAGCAAAGTCATAAAATAATGCCAGCTTAAAGAAGGCTGGACATTAGCTACCCATCTGCTGTGAGAAAAAAAAAAATACCTGACTAGAACAACTTGAGGAAGAAAGGGCTCAGTCCACTTCAGGATTTGAAGGGACTGAGTTCAACATGGCTGGGATGGTGGCAGCCCCTGAGGTGGTGGTGGCAGGAGTGTAAGGTGATGAGTTGCATTGTATCTTCTGTGAAGAAGCAGAAAGAAATGAATGCTGGTGTTCAGTTGGCTTTTTCCTTGTGTGTGTGTGTGTCTGTGTGTGTGTGTGTGATGTACATGTGAAAGCCAGACATCAACCTCAGATGTTAGTCTTCAGAAGGTAAATCTCTCACTGGCTTGGAGTCATCAAGTAGGCTAGACTGGAATGCCAGCAAGCCCCAAAGATGCACCTGTCTCTAGCTCCTCCGTGCTGGAATTGGGAGCTTTGTCACCACAGCTAGATTTGTGCTGGGGGTTGGGGGGCGGTTCTGGGCATCGAACTGAGGCCCTCATACTGGCAAGATAAACACTGTGCCACCTGAACGATCTCCCCAGGGCTTCTTTTTTCTCTTTTTCATATTAGTCTGGGATTCCAGTTCATGGAATGTTGCCACCCTCATTCAGTCTGAGTCTGTCTTCCTCAGTTAAACCTCTATGGAAACATCTCCCTGACTCCCAAGATGAGCCCAGAGCTGTGGCTCCTAGGTGCTTCCGAGTCTAGTCAACTGGACAATGAAGACAGACCTTCAAGAACGGTGAGGTATGGAATGGGCAGCATATGTGAAGGACACGACTCAGCATTGTTGACAGGCAAGCGTCTGCCCCTCTCTGTGGTAGGTACTTCTCTCACTCAGGCCTTGGGTCCTGACTGTCACATACAAAGGACACAAGTCATCCACCACCCACCCCCCTCAGCTGTCTGTTAGACTGAGCTGCGTAGGTCCCTTCCCATACACCAGAAAACAAAAATCAAGATGGCAAAAACTTCATCCTGCCGGAGCTCTGAAGTTTCCTCAAGACTCAGAAGGAGCAGTAACACCAGTATGTTGGGATTCCCGGCACCTTGCCAGTGATGTGCAGGGAAAAGCTCCCACCTCTGGGCTAGTCTGGGCTGGTACACACCAAGACAGAGTCTCATATTCCCTTTATGTGAATGAGCTTAAAGGCGTCCATTACTGTTAGACATCTGGATGTCAGGGTTCTCTATCCTTGGTCAGCTTCGGATATGAAGAGAGACTCCAACCTGACCTTGAAGCAGAAAGGTTGAGGGGCTTGAGAGTCTAAGATGGAGGGCAGGGGAGGAGAGGTCGGGACAGCATGGCCACCTGCCTGCCCACACTCTTCCTTGGGAGGTACCCCTGGAACCTTATTCTTCCTTCCTCCTGACAGCCTGAGAGAGCAGTGTCAGTTGACCTCAGGGCACATTCCAGAATGAGGGCACAGCCAAGAATAGGACCCAGGAGCCCTGCCACTACCCGCCTGAATTACTCACACATTCTCTAGAGAGGAGGAGACACCCTAGCTCCTTGGGAAGGTGGGATGAGAAGAGGAAGAGGAGCTACAGGAGTGGGGCTGAGGAGAAGACTGACCCCAGAGGGACCATTCTTGGCACATGGTAGTCAAAATATGCAGTGGCTCCTCATGGCCCTCCTCCCAGATCCTGCATTCATCCAGCCAGTCCCCCTTGTGAGCTCTGAGCTGGGCCCCAGTGTTCCTGGAGCCCCTGGCCATTACTCTGATTTGGGTCAGCACCAGCCTAGAGGCATGCCAGACTTGAAGAGGCGGAGGCTGCCTAGGGACAGCAGAGGCTTCCCCCAGGAGCTGCCTCCTGAAGGATGAGGAGGCACAAGGCTGATGTTGGGCTCAGGAATCTAGGCCATGACTCCAGTTGTGTGTGCTGGAAGCTTGTCACGTGTCCAGGATGTAAACAGACCTTGGGTGATGCACCGGAGGCTGGCCAGCTGGAGCTAGACACTGCCAGTGCAGGCACGGGAGCTTGTGTGTGTGTGTGTTTTATATACTAGTAGAAACAGCATAACATAAGCATTCAAAGTTCTCTATAGCAGTACATAACCCTTGGGTTTACCATTTAGCAGCTGTATGATCCTGGAAGTTTCGTGTGTGTGTGTGTGTGTGTGTGTGTGTGTGTGTGTGTGTGTGTGTGTTATGTATGTATCTGTGCACAACTTGTGGGGATAGGTTTTGTTTTTTCTACTGTGTGGTACCTAAGGATTGAACTTGGGTCATCAGGCTTGGCAGCAAGTCCCTTTACTCACTGAACCATCTCTTTCCACCTGTATTTTTGGAACAGGTTTTCTCCCTGAACCCGGAGCTCACATATTCAGCTAGGCTGGCTGGCTGGGCAAGGCCCCAGTCTCCTGAATTCACCTCCTCTGCACAGGGATTATAGGTCATACCCAGCTTTTTACATGGGTTCTGGGGATCCGAACTCAGGTCTTCATACTTGAACTGAGACATAGCCCCAAACTCTTTTCTTTTGTTTCAACTTTGTTTTTGAGATGGTGTTTTCTTTGCCTAGCCTGGCCTTGTACTTGAAATCCTCCTGCCACTGGCTCCCAAGTGCTGCAACTGTAGCCCTGTGCTTTGGCCATGGCTAAGTAAACTTTCTTGCTTTATTTTTCCTCACCTAGAAAATGTCACTGTGCCTCATGGGATCTTGGTGTGGACCACAGGAGAAGGCGCTTGGTGCCGCCACACAGTAAACTGTTGGTGTGATTTATCATAACGGAGCAGTTGGAGATCACAGCTGCAAGAAACAACCACAGGGCTACGGGTTACTACTGTCCCCTTCCCTAGTTAGGTTTTGTCCTAGTGCTTGGGTGGCTTTCTGGTGCCGCTGTCCAGAAGGTGACATCAGACTAGTGAGCAGCTGGCTAGACAATAGAGCAGAGTGTCCGAGGAGGCGGGGCGGGGGGGGCGGGGGTGATGGTGGTAAACAAAGCCACAGTGCCTTGCTTTGGGGTGGTGGGGACAGTTCTGGTCTAGTGTCAGCCAAGCCTGAATAGATTAGAAGAAAAGAAAAGGCCTGGGCAGCAGGCTAGTGGTAGGAAGAGCCATACGGCCTTGAGACAGCAAGGGGCGAGCTCTACCGCAAGCAGGGAAGCATGAGACTGGCCTTGCAGCAGGTGGCCTAGGGTTCCTTGCGTCCCGGAGCAGGATTGAGGGCATGTCTAGCAGACTGAGCCAGGTGACTGCCACAGGCTGGGAACCCTGCTTTGGAAACTCAGATTAGCCCAGCCTGGTAGCCTGCTTGGTGTTGGCCATTGCATGAAGGCTCAGGAGAACGAGGCTGAAAAGACAAGGTGTTATTTCCAGAGAGAAATCAACCTCACACAGCAGGTCAGAGATGGCCATAGCTTCTATTGTACTCATCTTCTCGTGAGCCCCAAAGCTTCTGAGCCCAAAATCAGCCCACAAAAGGGGCTCATTTCAGATGTTCTCTGATAATCGGGAGCCTGCCAAGGCCCAAATCCCAGAACAATGAGGTATAGTGTTTGGTCCTGGGGCCCAGCCCTGCCTGGGGCGCTTCAGAGGGTAAATGGACCACTCTAGGCCAGGCTGTAGTTCTTACAAGGGTGATGGGTTAAATCCCAAACCTCTCTAAGTGCTATGACTACCGAGACACTATAGTGGAGCAAACCTGTAATCTCAGCCCCTGAGAGAGTGAAATAGAAGAATCCTGAGTTTGAGACCGATCTGGACTGCAGAGTGAGGCCAAGGTGAGTTTGTGCTACACTGAGAGACTCTGTGTGGAACGAAACAACAAATCCAGGGCTGAGGAGGCAGCTTGGTGGTGAGCACTTGCCTCTAAGCACAAGGACCTCAGTGTGAGTGTCTAGAACTCACATAAAGCCAGGCGCAAGGTAGCGAGTATCTGCAATCCCAGTGTCCCTGTGATGAGCTAGGAGATGGAGAGTCTCTGGAAGCTTCCAGGCCAGCTGTGTGGTGTATACAAGTCCCAGGTGGAAGGGGAGGGCAGATGCCTGAGGCTGTCCTCTGACAGCCACACATGCACTGTAGCATGAGTGTCCCTGTATTCACACACATGAGCACACACGTGAGTGTGCCTGTACACACACACACCAGCAAACCAGCAACATGACATAAGTAAGTGTTCTTAGTACTCTGTACGGTTAGGCATGAAGAGGTTCAGATAGGGATGGAGGTTGGATTCAGATCTTGGTGAGTGGAACTAGGGAGACGAATCAGCAGGTAAGAGTGCTTACAATCACAAGGACCTGAGTTCAAATCTCCAGCAGTCATATTAAAAACAGCTAGGCATAACTGCATGCCTGTAGAAGGAGGAAGAGTAGAGACAGGCAGATCCAGATCTTGGTGTTCCCTGGTCTCATGGGCTGGGTAATTTCTATGATGTCAACCTCCCCGTAATTTCCCTCTCTACCAGGGGAGCAGAACAGCAAACTGGACCTAACTGTGGGGTTTAGACTCTTCTTTGTATAAGTGAACTGAAGTGGCAGGTGAGGCACTTGTCCTTGGGCTCTGAGAGTATTTGTTGGACATTGTGGTCTAGAAGCAGGTTCAGGCAACGTCTCCAGGCCTCTGTGGACAGAGTGAGGTGACAAACCTCACCCTCCCTGGATGCCTGACTAGGTTAGGAAGTGACCATCACTCGTGTCATCCCGATGGCTAAGTCCTTTACTCAGTGTCCGTCAGTGATGGTGTGGCTTTCCCACTACCTGCCCCCTCATCTCTTAGAAATCAAAGCTCCTCGCCCCCTTCTCAAGCCTTTACTATAGGTGAAAGACGATGCTCTAAGCTAGGCTGGGTCTGGCTTGGATTGCCCCTTTAGGTATGGCCCAGAGAACCCCATGGAACTGCAAGAGAGGGGTGCCTCTGCTGAGGGTCAGACAGGCTATAGGTTCCTCACTCTTGACTGGGTCTGGGGAACAGCAGTAAATCTCCCTGGGGCCAAATGCACTACTGCCAGAGTTGTCAGAACTCGGGCACCCTGAGGATGCTGGAGAGCAGGCCTCTTCCTGGTGTCCCTAGAAGTCACAGCTGAGTATCTGCCTGCTCTGCTCTTGCCCTTCCCACCTTCACACTTAGACTCCACAGTATCAGAGGCAGGAGGAACTTGTCTGTGCCCCTGATCCCCATTGTCCCCCGTAGAGCAGTTAGACCACACGCCAGGGCCCTAGCCCTTCCGACAAGTGTGGAAAAGTAACCAGGTTTTCTCCTGGTTATTTCACAAACTCTTCAGAGTGTGGTTAAGGAGCCTCATATTTCACAGGGGACCTGAAAACCTACTGCATCTCTCCACTGCCCAAATACGGTGCCATCGGCCAGACTTCCCTTCTAAGAGGTACCAGAGTCAATGACGTGATCACAGCCTCTTCCTCACCTTCCCAAAAGAGCTACACATGTAGAGCAGTTGACACTATGAAATTTTATTTAGTATTGTCCTCTGTATATTTGAGGAAGACATTAGGGCATCCTTTTGAGGGGTGTGGGCAGAATGAAGGGCTGAGGAGGGAACAGGGCAGATGCAGAGGTGACAGAGGGGTTCCAAATCCTCTACCCCAGTGCCTATGTGGCTGGGACCAGAAGAAACAAGTGATCTCATAGCTGCCATCGCCAAGAGGCCCCTCCCAGGCCCCTCCCAGAGCTTTTCTCCTGATCCCTGCAAGTGTCCATATGCACCACCAGATGGCAGCATTGTGCAATATGCATTCTCCCTGGGCCCACCTCCGCTCTGATGCCTAGGCTGTCCCCTGTTCCTCCTGCCTTTGTCTTCTTTATTTCTCTTGCTGCCAAAAACAGATCTTTGAGCTTCTCCTAGGAAGTCCATGGCACATGAAAGTACCTGGCCTACCAGATGGAAATGCCTGACTGCTGACAATCACTCACTGGCTCCTGGCAGAGCCGAGAATCGGGACTACCTTCTGACTTGGCCTGTAGAGCAGTATTAGCTCTCTATGGTCTTAGCACCTGGCACCCAGGAAGTGTCCACTGAGCTGAAATGAACAGAAGCAAACCAACAAACCAATGCAGCTAAGGAGAGAAAACATGGGTTCTCCTGGTGTGGTGACACAAACCGACCCCACCAAAGGCAGCCATCTCTGCAGCCTCCATTAGGATAAGTTAGAGCCTAGCTTGAATGCTCTGATTTCCCTCTGCTCACAGTCTTTGATGTGGGTGGTCTCTGACTACAGTGATATAGTGGGGCAGGAGGCAGGGGGGCAGTTGTCTTAAGTGATCCTCTTATCTCTCACCATGTACCCTCCTATACAAGCTAAACCATTTGACAATACAGATGACAGCTCCTCCTGAACCCAGGCTAGGAGACTGGGCAGAGGGGCATGGGTCAGCAGAGAGGGGTGAGGCTGCCCAGGGGAACTACCCACAGGAAACAACTTACCTGTACCCTTTCTTCCCTTTGCCAACCCTTCTCAGCTAAAAAAAAGATACGGACCTTTTGCCAGACATAGTGGTGCACACTTTTAATCCCAGGACTCGGGAGGCAGAGGCAGGCGGCTCTCTGAGTTTGAGGCCAACCTGGTCTATTGAGTGAATTCCAGGACAGCCAGGGCTACACAGAGAAACCTTGTCTCGGTGGGGTTAGCGGGTACAGTGAGGGGGGAAGATACAGACGTTTTATTGAATCCAAAGATCCTGTCAGGCCTCCTGGACCTCCTTTAGCTTACCATTCTCTTCTAAGCCTGGGGGTACAACCACTATTCTCACTTTGTACACAATAATCTAAGGCACAGAGAGGTTAAGCAACTTGCCCAAGGTCACAGGGCTGGTAGTATGGGAAGAGGTGGGCCACAGACCTCTAAAGGGGGCTATGTGCTCACTACCATTTTCAAAGTGAGGACATGGAGAGGCAGAGAGAACATATAGGTGGCGCTAAAACTTCGGTGGCTTTAGGACATTGGTGGCTTTCTTCCCACGTGCTAGCTGATGTTTCTTCCCGAGCCATGGCTATCTAACCTGATCTCACCTGGATGGGTGACTGAGGGCAGGGGTGGGTGGGCGGAGGAGGGTCAGGGTAGCTGGGCTAGCTTCATTGCAAGCCCAGGAAGTCCTTGAGGACGTCACAGGTTTTCTTGTACATGACCTCACGGAGCTTCCTGACCCGCCGCGTGCTCGATGCACCCACAAAGCTATCGGGTCTCAGCATGGCCATACCACCCTCCACCTCCCCCATGATGATGAGCGGTGTCTCGCTCACTGTCACGTTGGGGCAAGGACAGGTCCAGTCTACATGAAGCAGAGTGACTTCCAGCGGCTCCCGGCCCAGAAACTTGAGGCCCATCTTCTCGTCTTTCAGGACCTCATCCACGGTCACCAGGGCACGGCCTGAGTCAGGCTCCTCAGTCAGCTCAGAGACCCTGCCCAGGATGACAAAGTCACTCCGACAGAAGCTGGTGACAAGCTTTTGCCGTGGCTTGCAGGCCCGGCAATGCTGGTTGCCCCTTGGGAAGGGACACGACTCCTCACAGGCCTCACGACTTTCAAAGTTGTTCCCGTTGCCCTCACAGCCGCCATAGACGAAGGACTGGCATAGGCCTGTCTGGCTGTTGTAGGCCCAGCGTGGCACATAGGCTTTGCAGGGGCCCTGCAGGGTGGGCAGGCTGCAGGTGGCCAACGGCCCACTCATACAAGCCAGCATGCAGGCCTCATAGGTCTCAAAGTGGTTGAGATTACGGTGGCAGTGGCCAAAGGTGAAGGTGAGGCAATTGTTAGCCTGGGCGTCGAAGTGCCAGCGCGTCTGCTCCTCTCCACAGTCCTCACTGTCTGGGGGCTTCAGGCACTCAGTTGCTGGGAAGGCTGTGCCGTTGAGACTGCTCTCTGAGGTGGCCCTGGCCTGACCGCCCCTGACCACTGACAACGGGAAGTCAGCCCTCAGGACCCCAGCGACATTCCGAGCTGTACAGGTGTATATACCAGCATCCTGGGGTTGGGCATTATAGATGACCAGCTGGGCAATGTTGGTGACCACCACATTACCACGCACGTGGTTGGGCCTCATGACCACATTCTCTCGGTCCTCCAGCTGTTTCTCCCAAGTGAGCTCTGGCCGAGGCCGGCCTACCACATCACAGAGGAAACTCACCGTCTCACCCACGGTGACTGACTGATGGACAGGGTGGTTGAGCAGGGCTGGGGCTGCCATGTCCAGCCCGAGAGTCTCCGGGGAGGCTGTGGTGGGATGTAGTGTGGTCTCAGGCGGTGGGGGGCTGGTATTGGGCCAGGTGAAGTGATAACGGCAGGTGACCACGGACAGCGTGACACCCTTGGAGCAAGCCTCGGCATCCATGTAGCAGCGATTGTAGTAGGTGAGACCGTCAGAGGCACAAGTGAAGCTGGGCTCCTTCTCACAGCGATCTTTACACTTACACACGGGCTGGCCATCCCAGATGTCACACTCAGAGCCCTGCTGCAGACACATGAAATGGTCACATGTGGCCTCCTTGGGCATGCCCACAGGACCCTTCTTTCCTTTCACATCCATGTAGCGGGCTGCCACGCAGCTCTTGGTTCCACACACATTGGGGCAGCACTTCTCATAAGTCTCACATTCCTGAAAGAGCCAGAGAAAGAAAGAGTTCTGAACATGGAGGAAGCAAGGACAGATTCCTCCATCTCCTCCAGAGGCTGTAACATGAGGACTTATACCTTCGACTACACAAAGCACTCGATGTGGATAAGAACACACAGACACCCAACACCTACTGTCTGTCAGGCTCTGGACATCCCTCAGCTTACCACCTGGTACACAATAATCTAAGGCACAGAGAGGTTAAGCAACTTGTCCAAGGTCACAGGGCTGGTAGCATGGGAAGAGATAGGTCACAGACCTCTAAAGGGGGCTATGTGCTCACTACCATTTTCAAAGTGAGGCCATGGCAGAGAGGCGACAGCCACAGGGAGGAGAGGTGGCAGAGAAGGGCTTCAAGCTTTCTCAAGTGGGATCCTGGAACGGAACATCATCCGGTTACCCAGATGAAGCACAGGCTTACACCATGAGGCTGACTTTTTGCCTTTCTCCCACTGGGGTTAGGATGTGCTGGCTAACTTGAAGAGGTCTCATCTTGGATCCATGGTCAAGGCTAATTATACCTATCTTCTCCCCTGGGAGACACTAACATACACAAGGGTAGCAGACGCCCTTGTGACCAGAAAAAAAAAAGTCCTCCTGTGTGGTGTCAGCAAACCTTGCCAGTCTGTAATCTCCCTCTGACTTCTGTGGAGTCATGGAAGGCTTTACTCTAATTCTTCGAAATTAGCACATGCCAGCTGGAGCCCACACGAATGCTGATTGCATGTGGTGCTTTGCACAATGTCACACCGTGTGGCTAGGCGGCTGGCTGGGCTGCTAATCCTCCACCAGGTAGTGACTGTGTGAATTAGTCCCCACCACACTGGCCTCTTGTCCTTCCCACTTTGAGTCCAGCCTTTCTGACATTCCACATGGGCTAAGAGGGGGGAAAACACCCCCCACCCGGCTGTGTGGAGCCGGCTGCTCGACTTGTTTACTCTTCTCCCCCCCTTCAGCTCAGAATAAGGACTTTGTTTTGAAGCCCTTGTTTGGCATAGGCTTCTGGGCCACAACAGGGGAAGCTTGGAGACAGAGATGGGTCACATCCAGAGCTGAGGGTCAAGGGAGAGAGAGAACTTTAGAATGGAGGGTGGACAAGGACACACAGCAACCTGTGGACAGGAAGCCTGATCTTTGACCTGATGGCTATTCTGCTCCAGTGTGGCTAGGCAAGTCCACCAGGGTCCAGAGGTCCAGGAGTGGCTGGACACTCGGGAACCAGAGCCCTTGGGGACCAGGTGAAGCAATGCTGGAGGCAACACTTAGAGTACTTCCACTTAAGGAGTTACAATGAATCTAGGCTACCTGGATCTTTAGCTGCCATCAGGTGCCTTCTCCAGACAGTATGCAAAGCCAGCCAGAGTCCTACTGGCCCTAAGTCCCACCTGATTTCAGGCTAGCTAGTATCAGTGCAAAAAATTCTCCAAAGGCAGCCATCTGATGGCATGAGCTCTTGGATAGGAGGATTGCCACTTTCCCTCTTTCTTTATCCCCACACTACCACTGTGTACCACTGCAGCATCCTACCACTGTGTACCACTGCA
>NW_021604658.1:10603115-10615873 GCF_004785775.1 Grammomys surdaster
GTGTACCACTGCAGCACTCTACCACTGTGTACCACTGCAGCATCCTAACACTGTGTACCACTGCAGCATCCTACCTCTTTGTATCACTGGAGCATCTGTCTTGAGAGGCTTGAGAATGGTCCCCAGAGAATGTGAGGCAGCAGCCACTCTCTCCATGGGAAGCCGCATGCTTTCTCAATGTGACCAGCTACTTCTAGAAGCACCGGAGTCTCCCATGTTCATTAGTGATGCCTAACCCAGACCCAAAGCCCTGGGAGACTCTGGGCTACCCTCAGAGATGGCCCGCCAGGTAGTGGCTACACCTAGTCCAGGCATGAGAACTATGATAAACCAATGGGCAGGAGTGGACAAGCCAGGGAAGAACTGTCTGGAGGTGGCTCTCGACTACAGCAGTATCCACGAGGGAGGAGCATGTGGGAACACTGAAGAGCCAGAGAGGTGGGAACTCAGTTCATTTCCCTCCCAGGACATTTAGAGTGTTTGTACAGATTGGCTCCTGCTCAGTCTGCCCAGAAGCCTCACTACCATATGGCTGAGTTCAAACCTGAGGAAGGGTCTAGAAGCTTGGTGAAACTAATTGCCGCAATGTGTCAAACAGACATGGTTCCAAGCCAACCTGTCCCTCCCTGGCTCTAGCTTCACTCTGTGTGAGCATCCACCTGTGAGTAGGGAGCCGAACATCTACTACACTGTCTGTCGTGTTATCCCACTCTACGTGCCTCGTCCGATGCTGGCCCACAGCAGCCCTCAACAATCACAGAGGAGTGCTCGGACATGGATTTGGACACTGCACCCTCAACAGTAACAGGCCGGCTCAAGCCCTGTTTGTCTCTAGGTTGGCAGCGTCTGTGTCCCTTTACGTTCCTGGAGGCACTCCTGAGTCGTCCCCGCACCATAGCTCCCACACCATCACCGACCCTCTCACGAGGTCCGTCACCGACCCTCTCACGTGTTCCGTCTTAGGCTTCGGGAATCCCACTCACCTGGTCTGTTTCACACTCTCGCTTGCAGGTGCTCTGGGCATCCACCCAGAGGTTGGGGTTCATGTCGTTGGGGCAGATGCCCGCATGGGAGTATCGGATGGGTGGCAGTGCTAGGCCTCGAAGGGGAGCCCCGAGGAGCAGCAGCAACAGCAGCCCCCAATGGAACCAGAACCGATGATCCCCTGGGGCCCACATGGTGCCGTCTGCAGTGGCCAGAGGGTTTCCCTGTGATGACACCAAGGGCTGAGGCCCACCGGGGCCTTCTTCTCCAGGGCTGGCAACACCTGCCCTCCTCACCCCGGCAAGTCTCCTTGCTGAGGCTGCTTGCTGGCTTCGGCTTCTGTGACTGGCTCCACCAAGTGCAGCCTGCTGGGCTGTGAGGCTTCAGATAAAAGAAAGGTCTTTGGAAGGAAACTCTGTTCCCCCCACCCCACCCCGGGTGCGCAGGGAGAGGAACACAGCAGGGGCTCGAGCCTGGATTTATATCCTGGGCACACCACCCGTGTGGGAGCGAGCTAACCCGATGCCTGTCAGAGGCAGGCTGCTGGCGCCTCTGTCCCGTGGCTGATCACAGACGTATTGCAGAAGGGGGGAAAAGCTGGAAGCAGTTTAGGCAGCGGTCTCTGGCACGGTGGGACACCTGCTTGTTTTTGACTCCAGGAGGCCTTTAACCCCTTCCAGGGACAGAAATGGCATGTGCTTTGGGGGGAGCTGGCCCCAGGACACGCACGCTCACTGTGAGGCAGGTTTGTTTCCCTTTCTCCACCTCCTCGGGGCCAGGCCCCCTCCTCCCCTTCAGCCACCTCTAAAGAACACACAATCGCTTGTTACGAGGAAGGACCTGAGCCGCTGTGTTAGCGTCGCCCAGCTCGATAGTACATTTGAGAGCAAAGGACGTGGAAAAACAAGTTCACGGCCATTCAAGGGCGGGCCCAGGCAGCCGGCGCTGTACCGTGTAAGCTGACTCCCACCCCGGGCACCAGGTCCCCTTCTGGGGTATGCACACGGGCAGCGCCACATCCCTGTATTACGGGTTACCGGCAGTCCACGTCTTAAGTTCCAACTTTGGTGAATTCCCCCAAAATCATTCCAGAGAGACATACCAGATACCAGATATGGTCTGGCTCCCCCGGGCTGCTGGGACGGATCACATTCCTCGCTCCTGTCTCTACACACTTGTGAAGGAGTCCAAGAAACCCGTGCAGCTACAGTGTCCCAGGAATCTACTACACCAGCACCGAGCTGCCCTCGCCGGTGGCCACGGTGGCCCCTGCTTGGTGGGCCCTTGGGTGCTAGGCACGCTATGGGCATGTGGTCCTACATCCTTCCACCACACAGAGTGAAAGGTTTCCGGTGGAAGAACACAAGCAGTTTGCCTGGGGTCCTCAGAACCACCAGTCATATCAGTTAATCTTTACATGACCCTGACTCCCTAGTGGATCACTCTGTTTAATCCCCACAGCAAGCTGGACATCCAGTTTAGACGTAAGCAAAGGATGGATGCACAGTGAAGCTAAGCAACTGACCCTGTGTCACACAGCTCCCTTAATATAGGAGGCAAGGGCAGCAGCTTGCTGGGTGTAGGCAGGGCCTTTCGAAGCCGCCCCTCCCCCATCCATCTGCCAGAACTGTTATCAAGGTACAGCCTAAAGTCTGGTTTTTACAAAATGGTTAGGATACTTTTTGAAAGTCAGGGGTTGTACTTGTGGAAGCCCTGGGAAGACAGCTATAAGTAGCCAGGAGGTTAGGAACAATTTCTGTGTCCTTAGATGCTTAGGGTGACGAGGAAAGGAACACTTGAAAGACAGAGGTGCCTTTTTAAGGATAAGCCAACAAGGATTGGAGGGTACATTGAATTGCAGTGGGTAGAGACCAGGGAAGTGGCTGGAATCGGGGAGAGGTCCAACGCCCCCAGCTGCTTTCATGCTAACCATGGCTCCCCATCCAAGAGGACTGTAAAAATCACCTGCAAGAACATCTCCTATCGACTCTTCCTAGCATAGTGAGGTGCTGGCTTTTCTCCCCCTGAGCCAATTCCTTTCCATCACGTGCTTCTAGGATCCGTCTTCTCTGTCAATGTCAAAGTGCTAATGAAGGGTGTCGGGGCTTGATCTGCTAAGTTATCAGAACAAACCTCCCTCAGAGGAGGCCATTTCCAGTAATGAAACCAGACAGCGGGTGATGCCGGCTGCTTTGAATTCCCTGTAATTTCATAAGCTGGGTTCCTGCTGCTCAAAGCAGGAGCCTCTACACAGCCCTGCCCTGCCCGTGGCTTGCTCGGTCGGCTTCCTGCGATGCCTCAGAAGGAAACAGACAGTGACAGGTTTCTAGGCAGCACTTAGAGAAAGTGTCACAAGACATTATGCCAGGACAAACGTCTGAAGGGAAGATGTTGGGTATCTGAGGGGTCTGCTGAGGCCATGAGAGATTCTGGTCCCCACTTCCCATTTTCATGGTTGGTCAGAAAAGCCTTCCATCCAATTTTCAATGGTGACTCTTCTTCCAGTCCCAGGAGATACCTATACAGGAAAAGAAGCTGGGCAGGAAAGTTGGGCTGGGCCTGTAGTCCCACAGTCAGGAGAATCTAAGAGTAGCCTAAGCCCCCTCTGCTGTGTGAGCCACACCTATACATACTGTACAGGGAAGTCCAGCAAGCCTTCCCCCCACTCCTTGCCGAGACTGTCTCATCTCTGTCTCTGGCCTGAAGCTTGTTTCTAAGCTTTTCTGAAGTTCCCACCACTCCACGCCTTTCTGATACCCCCTCACACCCAGTCTCCCGATGCACCAAGTTCCTCACTAAGAATGGATGTCTGGCTAAGCTGCTGGGCAGAGGCCTGACCGCTGGGTGTCTCCTAGCTGTCATCACTCTTCCCCAAGGACATGGGGTCCAGCTTAGTTTCTCCAGCACTGAGTGTGAGAGGTGAGAGATGGGTACCAGTCTATGCTAGAAAAGCCATAGCAAATGTCTTTCACACTCCTCCCGCTGCTCAAAGGTCCTGTTGCCAGACGGCTCTGATAGTGAACTCTGGGTGATCCTTGACCTCAGGTTCACCCTGAGCTTCCTGAGCCAGTGGGGTCTTGACAGGACAACACAGCTGAGCCTATTACCCAAATTAGCCAGCCCCACCCTACAACCCAGCAACAGCACACACCACTGCAGGCCACCCAAAGACCCAGAGGAGCCTTGCAGACACAATACTCTCACACAAGTCAAGCCTCTTACCTGTCATCATGTCTGTTCCCTCTTTCCCTAGCTCATGTCTCTCCTCAAATGGTTCTTAAAGCCCCTACTATGTGCCGGGTTCTGCATACACAGAAATCCACAACACTGTCTTCACAGTCTGCACCAGAAAACAAACATGTCAAAATGATGTTGATAAGCCCAGAGAATACGGGGTTGGGGGGAGGTGGTCCCCACCCTGCTGAGTGGTAGCAAAAGGGGCTGGGCTTGGGGCTGATGCTACAAGGTGACATTGGATGGGGCTTGAGGCTGAGCATCAGTCTTCAAAGGGAAAGAAGACAGCTCCCTGAACCCGGCACAGGGAGCCCTGGCCCACAGCTCTGGCCTCCCCGGCCAAGCCCCCACCCCTCTGTGGGGCCCAGGCTCCAGGAAAGAGAGATGAGGGCAACTCAGCAGGTTTAGGAGGGGTGGGGGTGGGAGCTGCCCCATTCCTTTAGAAAGTCAATCCCAGCAAAGACAAACCAGCAGCCCATCCTTCTCCACCATGCCTAGGCCCTACGTAGGGTGTCCACACTGTCCCATGTGGGAAGCCAGTCCAAGGCAGCCAGCCCTCTGGCCCTGTGTTTGGAAGGATTTGGGAAACAGAAATGGGGATACAGAGAAGATTCTGTCCTCCATGAGGTGCTCAGATAGACTGACTTAGGCCACCTCAGCGAAGGCTCATTACCCAGCTGGGGACCCCCTGCCCGAGCGGCCTCAGGCCTGGCTTACATTACAAGGCTGCATGAGCTCTTCCCTCTAAGTGAGGCTGCACAGAGCCTTGGAACAATTATGGGGCCTCAGCAGATGGTGGAGGTGGATGGGGGAGGCCTTCAGCTGGGGAACACGTGACCCACCAGCATCTGTGTGGAACAGGACCTGGGAGTGTCCAGGCTGAGCTGACGGTGGTAGGGGGTTGGCACTGAATCAAGATCAGGAATTACAGGCTTGGGAGGGGTGGGGCACAGTCTAGGGAGGCCTAGGGCTGTTGTCAGAGCCCCTGGACACCAGAAAGCTCAGTGTGTGTCCTCCAGCACAGAGGCATAACCCAGGCTGGGGTGGCTTTGAGAACTTGCATGTCCTGGAGGGTTTTAGCTCAGATCCTGCTCCTCTGTGGTTCTTGGGCCGGATGGGCAATTCATTCGCATCTTCCAAGGGAGGACCACCTCCAGTTCCCCATCTGAGGCCCCTTCAGCTCCTCTGTGATCCATGTCCTGATTCCTCCAGATTCGCACTGACGAAACCAGCTTCAAAAAGCCCCGTGAAGCCCTCAGCCAAAACAAACACAGGCAGGCAGGCCCCAAGGTGTCTGCTCCTGACTCTGCTCTGCCTGAGGAAGTCAAGTTCCAGCTTTCCCACGCATCGGGGGCCAGGAGGAACACTGCAGGAGGAGCCTGGCCTTCCTCCCATTTAGGGCCCCCCACCCATTTTAAAAGCATCCCTAGACCATCATGGTCTACGATTTCCACTCCTGCCTTGTTCCTGCTCCTTGCTCCTTGAGATGTCCTGAAGCCAGGGGGCTCCCTGACACTCCATGCTGTCCAGCAAAGCGGCAGCCATCTGCACCTCTGAAGTGCATCTTGTCATCAGTGTGCCCTGTTTTCTGTGCACCGGCATGTGTACATGGTGTGGAGGGGATGGGGCCAGAATAAGAAAAAGTCCTTCCTTGCCATCGACTGCTATTGCATGATTCTGGATTAACAAAGGTCTCTGAAGGTTGAGGATGAAGGCAAAAGCAGTCTGGACCACCAGGAACTGCTGTCTCACTCAAAGTTAGCATTGCTGTTCTTTCCCTAACCCTCCTGAGTAGCCATACTTCATTTGGGTCTTCCTGGCTCTTCCTTCCAGCCTTGCACAGACCTTGTTCTCTGGCAGGAAACTGTTCCAAGACAGCAGCTTTCTGACCCATCCCCGTAGCCATACCAGAAGAGAAGCTCTCCTAATCCTGGAGGACCAGGAAAGCTACTTCCTGGCCAGAAGTTTCCAGTACAGTTTATAAATAATAAAGCAAAACCAAACTGAACATCAGCTTACAAGGTTACATGTTCGGTGGGGCTGGGTTGAAGGGTGACTCTCAAATGTTCCAACCTCAGAACCTGGGAATAAAACCTTATTTGGGGAAAAGTTCTCTGCAGGTGATAAGGATCTTGAGATGAGATCATTCTGGATTGTCTGGGAAGAAATGGCACCCGAGGACAGGTGTCTGCCCAGGAGATCTGGAACACAGGAAACAGGAGAGGGACTGCCACAGACTCGAGGAAGTCACAGCCAAATGTCGGAGAAGCAAAGAGTTGTCACCCAGAGCTTTGGGGGGTGGGGGGGGAGGGGAGAGCAAACATCTGAGGACATTTTGATTTTGGCTCTCCGGCTTTTAGAACTGTGAGATGAAGCAGGCGCCATGTCTTAAACCAGCAAGTATGTGGTGCATTGTCACGGCAGCGGCAGCCACACAAAACAAACACACCTGTCTGGCACCCTTCAAGGGCCCTTTCTGGTGACAGTTAAATGGCACAGCAGGATCCATCCCTCTCAGTCCCTCCAGTTCTCCTCAGCAAATTGCTTCTCTGGAGCATATTCTCATTTCTGACAGGTTTATATTCTCTCTGCTCTTATTTCCATTCAGTCAGGAGCCATAACTTCACTAATAATAGGAGCACAAACTTCAAGCCAAGCTTCAGCTCCCCCTTTTGAAACACCAAAAAAATAACTAGGTCCTCATTTTTTAGATGGCTCCGTTGCTAGCTCCAGCCCGGTACCTTTGTCATCACATCCAAATGCTTCTGCTTCTGGCAAGGCCAGCCCTATGCCTTTAACTCACTGTCACATCGACCCCTCCCTCTCTCTTTCCTCTTGTGCAGCTGGAGTAGCCTGTGTGTTTTCTTGAATGTCTGAGTCAACTTCACCTTGAACTTGGAGTTTCACAGCGGGGACGAACTGTGCCTGCTCACACAAGTCCTCAAACTCCGCTCTGCTGCAAATGACGTCAGGATCTGAAGTTGAGTCCTTGCAGTCTCTGGCTTGGAGACCATGAAGATGTTGCTGGGCGGTGCCCCTGGTCCCTCCTAGTCAGTCAAACACCCTGGATCCGGTTTCACCAGCCTCCTTTCCACTCCAAGTCTGCTATGCTTACCTGATTGGTTCTTTTCCATTTACCAAGAGAAGGTCTCTCTCTAAGCAGTCCAGGCTGGCCCAGAACTTGTGACTATTCTGCCTCAGTTCTTTGAGTGCTGGGTTTGTACCACTATGCCCAGATAGGTTTGACTCACCCTTGCTTTTGTGTTCTCCCCCTGAGCACACATCTCTTCCTCCCTCTCTTCCTTCTTTCTCTTTTTACACGTCTCTCTATAAAGCCCAGGCTGGACTGGAACCCTCTGTATAGCCCAGGATTACAGTGTGAACCACCTGTACTTTCTCTTGCACCTATTCCCACCATGATGCTACCTGCCCACCATATGTGTAGTGAAGGAGGCCTCACTGGAGGTTGAACAAACAGGACAGCCCTACTTCCAGCCCCTAAAAATATGAAATAAATAAGACTTATTTTTTGTAAAGTACCAAATTTCAGGTATTTTCTTAGAACAACAACAAAAAAAATGGACTACTCTATCAGGTGTAAACATCAACAGTAGAGTCAGGCTCTACATGCAAGAAACTATAAAACTGAGGACTGGAGATATGGCTCTGTGGTTAAGATTACCATCTGCTCTCCCAAAAGACCCAGGTTCGATTCCCAGCACCTACCTGATGGCTCACAACCATCTGTAACTCCAGCTCTAGGGGATTCAATGCCCTCTTCTGACCTCTTAGGTACTAGGTATACACATGATTCACAGATATATGTGAAGGCAAAGCACTCATAACAGAAAATAAAATAAAAACAGAAACTTTTTTTTTTTTTTAGGTTTTTCGTGACAGGGTTTCTCTGTATAGCCCTGGCTGTCCTGGAACTCACTCTGTAGACCAGGCTGGCCTCGAACTCAGAAATCCACCTGCCTCTGCCTCCCAAGTGCTGGGATTAAAGGCGTGCGCCACTACCGCCCGGCAGAAACATTTTCAAAAGAAGCTACAGACTGTGTTTAAAGAAACCAAAGAAAAGCTAAAGAGGCAACGTTGGCATAAATGGGAAGGTTTTTGTTGAAACAGCACTCATCAACATAAGCTATCAAGTCAACAAAGTCCTAGGAAACCACTATTTGACACCAACAAAGTGACTCTGAAGTGTACATGGGAGGGAAAAGCTCACCCTAAAACAGAACACTGGAGAGTAAGCTTGGCTGGCTGACGTTCCGTAATTGTAAAGCTGAAGACGAAGCTACAGTAGCCGAGATAGTACAGTCCTGGGGAAGACCAAAGACACAACAGACACAACGGAGGACCCAGAGACAGGCTCAGACAAAAGCAACTGGTTGATCTTTTTCAAAGGAACAAAATGGACTGAACAAAGACAAGATAGCCTTGTCAACTGAGGGTGCACAGGCAATTGGACATCGAATGCAAAGTAAAGAAATGAATAAGAGAACCCATACCAATAAACAGTATGCTTTTCCCAAAAAAATTAATTAAAATCGTGTCAAAGAGCTAAATGTAAAACATAAAGCTATTCAATTTCTGTAATCTAAGAAGAAGTTAAAACGCTCTTGCATTTGGCAGTACGATTTTAGATATAATACCCAAAGATTTACCTGTGGAGGAAAAATTACAATGAATTTCTTCCTGCCCTGCTAACGACAGCATTAGGAGGATGAAAAAAAGAAGTCACAGGATGAGAGGAAAGGTCAGCACCCCTCAGGATCCTTGTTAGCTTTATTTCTGTTGCCGTGATAAAGCACCCCGAGAAAGACCAACTCAGAGTCAGGCAGTGGTGGTACACCTTTAATCCCAGCACTTGGGAGGCAGAGGCAGGCAGATCTCTGACTTTCAGGCCAACCTGGTCTACAGAGTGAGTTCCAGGACAGCCAGGACTACATAGAGACTCCCTGTTTTCAAAAAAGGAAGGAAAGAAGACAGACAGACAGAGTGAGCAAGCAACTTGCGGGAGCTTACAATTCCAAGTTATAGTCCATCATGGAAGGGAGTTCAAGCCAGGAACTTTCAATAACTATTTACACCACATCCACAGTCAAGCGGAGGAAGACATGAGTGTACACATGTACTCATTTGCTTGTTTGCCCACTCATACCCACTCAGGACCTCCTGCCTCAGCCACAGTACTGGCCCAGCGGCCAAACAACACCAGGGCTTTCCCTCACTCTTCTGTGAGTCTACGAACCTTCTCCTCGTAGTCACAAAATTGCTCTGGTCACTCCAAGGCCCTGGTGATGACACGCAAAGATGGGAAGAAATTCAAGGTGTGGTAGAGGAAATCCGTGCACAGCCTTCCTTGAAGTTAGGTCGAGGTGACGTGGGCACTCTCTGAAGGTGTCCACCGTCTCCATGTCCCTCGAGAGTGGGTTGTTTCATGGCGTGTGCAGGTGCCACCATGTTGCAGGATGAATAGAAGGAAGAGCATGATAAGCTTTGTTTTATCCAGTATTCTTCCAACCATGAAGTCTGGCCTGCAACTTGACAAGTTACACTGGCAACGTTCCTAAGGGAAAGGCCTTCAAGTTGTGACCCGTGGCTCTCTCTCATTCCCGGTTCAACCAGGCCATGCTCAACCTGATGGTGGTGAATTCTTTGCTACTCTTTCCACAGAGAGATAAGATAGAGACATTTTCCTTTCCATTGTGTCTGGCTGTAGTTGATGCTGACAAATAGAATGTGTTAGAATACAACTTTCAAGTCAAGCCTTAAAGATCAGTGTTTGTGTTTGCACCTCTTAGAAGGCTCCTTTGAGGATTCTTCCATCCTTAGACTACCTTGGCACAGAGAAGGCCCATCAAGGCACTCAGAGACCCTCAGCGGAGCATTGCACTAGAGAGGATTTTTTTTTCCTCAGATCTTCCACAAAAGAACAGCCCAGGAGAACCCCTACTCACTACCACCGCACCCCACCAAATCTCTCCTTCACAGGATCCCAAGAAAGTCACTGTCTTTGGTCATAGTTGGTTAAAGAGAATGTTTAGCCAGAACAGGGGAAAAGGAGGGTGTGGAGGCCAGTCCAACTAATCTGCTAGGGGCCTCATCCTGGGTCAGGAGCCTACAGTGTCCCCCTGCAGGTGTAAAAGAGAATACTCAGAGATGTGTTTGAAGTTGGCGCTTTTGCCTACGCTCATCACAGGGGCTGGGAGCATGCGTGCTGCTAAGCACCATCCACAGAGTGTTAAACCCCACCCTTGGTCCAAGGTAACGCCTTGCTTGTAGGGAGGGTTAAACGGTCAGTTGTCTGCTCTGCCCATAAGCTTGAACTGCTTTGCCCTGCCTGCCACTGAGATGTCAGACAGTAAGAAGCACTGGAAGGTGTGTGGTTTACAGATCCAGATGCGGCTAGAATATTCCGGAAGGCTCTTGACAGCCATCTGTGTTCCCGTCCCTATTTCTCTACCTAGGAATGGTGGTATCGTGGCTGGAGTAGATTTTGAACAGCAGCTCAGAAAACAGAGAAGAGCATTGGTAAGTGGAGCCCTACTCTCAACTTAGGGCAGAAGCATGTCCATAGAGGCTTCCACCAGGGGCGGTGGTTCTGACTCTGCCTACCAGCCCAGTATGGCCCCGAACACATGAGGCTCAGAAGGCAAACACTACTGAAGTTGGTGGTATTGGGCATGGATGAAGGCTTAGCATTCAGTCCGATGACTAACAACCCGTCTTTGGATTCCCAAGGAGAAAACATCAAAACTCAAGACCTGAGGGACTTACATGGGGCCGAGTGGTCAGTCCTCAATGACTTGGGATTTGGAGTCTACTCGGAACAGGAGATTGAGGCCAGACTCTACCCTCCTGGTTCTCTTTTAGGATCTGCAATGGCTAGTCTCTGTTGTGAACCTGACTGCATCTGGAATTAACTAAAATCCAAACTGCTGGGTACACTTGTAAGGGATTCTTATTTCTTTTTGATTGGATCACTTGAAATAGGAGACCTACCCTAAGTCTTGATTATTTGAGGTTTGCAGACCCATCTTAAGTCTGGGCCACACCTTCTGGTGGCATCTTGGCATGGAAGAAGGAAGCTTTTGTTCCTTGCCTGCTTGTCCTCACTCTCTAGTGAGATCATTCTTTCACTGATATTACAGCCTACTTCTTTGGGATTCCAGCATACACTGAAGACCAGCTGAGGCATCCCACCTCATGGACCAAATAACTAGCGTATTGTTGCAATAGTCGGACCACAGAGGATAAGCCACTCTAATAAACCGTTTATCATTTGATTATATTCATCTGATTAGCTCAGCTCCTCTAGAGAGTCATCACTAACGCAGGGTCCAAGCTGTGGGGCAAACACTGGCTAATTCACAGGACACCAGTAGAGAAGTGATCCAGGAGTGGAGGTCGCTGGGCCCTTGATAGCAAACTCTTATCAGGCTGGTGGCTCCGAACCTGCCACCAAGAGGGGAGAAAGAGAAGGGAGCCTAGGGAATGTGCTGAGGCCCCATGAGCTTGAAGACGTACAGAGACCCCTGTATGTGAAGAGATGCTCTTGGCACCCTCACCACTGTCTCACCCCCTCCTCCCACTCCGTTACACTGCCTTCCTACAGAAGGCCAACACTGTGCAGAATGGGTAGGTCCAGCCCTCCCCTTCTCTTCCTCCTTAGAACTTCTGACCATCCATCATGCTTTCTAGTCCCTCCACTGCCTCTCAGCTGGATCAGTTCTGCTAGCATTTGGATACACTGTAGCCTCTCCCAACCCAAATCCCCAAATCCCTCCCTGCAGCCTGCACTCTGCCGCCACCCAGAGCCCTGCCCCCTCCTTGCCTTCTAAGCCCATCTGCCAGCTCCCAGGTCCCAAAAGGCATCTCAAAACTCCCTAACTGAGCAGCCTCACACACCGCTCAACCTCTGGGTACCACCTTCTGCTAAAGTCGAAGGAGACCACTACATCCCTAACCAACTAACCACCTACCACCCTCAGAGGTGTGTGTGTGCTCTCTCTCCCTCCTTCCCTTCTTCCTTCTCCCTCCCTCCCTCCCTCTCTCCCTCCCTCCCTCCCTCTCTCCCTCCCTCCCTCCCTCCCTCCCTCTCTGGACTTTCCTGACTACTTTCCTGTCACCCAGACCTTATCCCTGGGGTACATAAAGGCTAAGTCCTTCCTTTCTTGTTCCTCCTGACCTCCTATCACAAGCAGAAGCTCCAGATAGCATTTGCTGTATGTTAGAATCTACAGGAAAAGTTATTTAGAAAACAAAAACAGCACCTGAGTGCCCTGCCCCCTCCAATTAAATCAGGGCCCTAGAATATTGGCCAGATGTGGCAGACCTGAAAAGGCCCCAGATGAATCTTGTATTCCTTCAGCATTTTGAGCCATTGCCTTTAAAGTCACATGTGCAGATCCGGAGACATTGCTATTTTTATTTTATTTTAGGTTTTTTTCTCTTTTTCTCTTTTTCTTTTTTATTTTCTTTTTCTTTTCTCTCTCTCTCTCTCTCTCTCTCTCTCTCTCTCTCTCTCTCTCTCT
>NW_021604658.1:10615883-10653383 GCF_004785775.1 Grammomys surdaster
TCTCTCTCTCTCTCTCTCTCTCTCTCTCTCTCTCTCTCTCTCTCTCTCTCTCTCTCCTTTGGTTTTTGAGACAGGGTTTCTCTGTGTAGCCCTGGCTGTCCTGGAACTCACTCTGTAGACCAGGCTGGCCTTGAACTCAGAAATCCGCCTGCCTCTGCCTCCCAAGTGCTGGGATTAAAAGCATGCGCCACCACTGCCCGGTGGGTTTTTTTTTTTTCTTGATCAATATGTTTACTGTTTTTATGGAAAAAAAAATCTTCATAGAAAATTGCTTTAGCTTTCAGCAGCTCTTTCCTGAACTCTGGGGAAGCTTGCCTTCTTTTAAGCAACCCAGTCTTTCTTCTGGGCAAGAGACATTTTGGGACGATTCCACCTCTTCTTCACTTCTCTCTTGGGCTTCTTCTCATAGACTGGATTCTCTGTGACAGCAGCATGAGCTTTCTTATACATCTCCTCCATCATGTCTGGAGTTACGTTGTTCTTGATGTACTGTGAGAACTGTTTCATATACACATCTTCATCTTCCTCCATTAGGTAGCGCATCTAGTCTGCCACATTCTGACCCATGATGTGCTTCCGACGTACCTCTGCATGGAACTCCTTGCTTCAGAGTCATAACCAGGGAATCGTCTGGTACTATGAGGGATAGACAAGCCTCCATCCACAGCTCCCTTGAGGGCCCCAAAAATGTTATTGCCAGTTGTAGCTCGAACGAGTCCTGTATCCAAATAGCAAGTGAAGGCACCAGGCTGACCGTCAATGCTTTCCACATTGTATTCATTTCCATTCACCTCCACCTGGCCTTCATAGATCTTGTCCATGCCAAACCTATTCAGAAGCCTTCAAGCCAACAGCAGGCCAGTGCAATAGGCTGCAGCATAATTTGTCAGGCCAACTTTCACACCATATTTTGGAAGTTCATGTGCATATGCTGCGCAGACGATCATATCCCCTTCTATACGGGCATATACAATCTGGCAGATGATATCTCTGTTAGTCACACGAACTCTCATCCTATATTTGGGTGTGTTGTACTTATTCTTGTCCTGGATCACCAATCGTTTCCGTGCATAGTAGTTGGCTTTACCCTCTCGCTGCCTTCGAAATCTCACTTGGTATCTTTTAAAGTAGGTCTTATTCTTGACAACTTTCACCAACCCCATCCTTGTGGAACAGAGACCCGCAACCGTCTCCACACAGACCTGCAGAGTTGGCCATGCTAGGGGGAAAGAAAGCTTTATTTTTTTTTTTTTGAGACAGTATTTCTCTGTGTAACAGCCCTGGCTGTCCTGGACTCGATGTGTGGACCAGACTGGCCTCAAACTCACAGAGATCTACCTGCCTCTGCCTTCCCAGTGCCGGCATTAAAGAGATGCACCACCACATCCAGACTGCTCGTTTTATTTTTTAAATGTCTCTGGAATGCTGGACCACCTTGGCACTGGCTGTTTTCTCACTAAGTCTTCCTCACTCAAAATATATACCAGGCTGACTGAGGAAGGGAGCACTGCAGCAAGGTAACTCAGTAGAAGATGAAGCAGATTTGCCTAGGCACCTGCGGCTGGGTAGCAGGGAAGGTCTCTGACTACACAGACAGATGTGCTGTGGATGAAGATCCCAGGCTCCTCAGCTCTTCAGAGCCTCCCTTGCTGGATGAGGAATCCATTTTCCCCTGGGAGGTTTTAAAGAAGCCACTTGATTGGTACCAAGGTCCAGCTCCTGGATAATCTCACCCATAATGAGCAGCGGCTGCCAGCCCTGCCCCATGCCCTGCCCCGTGCCCTGCCAGTGTCTCACTTCTGGGGCAACTGGAAGCTTCACCATGGGTTTTGGAAAACACAAGGACATAACAGATGTTTCCAGATCTACAGCACCATCATTTGTATTAGATGTCCTAGCAGACATCCGCCTGCTGCAGAGGCTGGGGCTGCCTTCCAGCTTATTCATAAACAGACACGGTGTCTTCCTTAGGGTTTTATTGATGTAAAGGGACACCATGACCAAGGTAACTCTTATAAAGGACAACATTTAATTGGGGCTGGCTTACAGGTTCACAGGTTCAGTCCATTATCATCATGGCGGGGAGGATGGCAGCATCCAGGCAAACGGTGCTCTAGAAGGAGCTGAGTGTTGTACATCTTGATCCAAAGGCAGCCAGGAAAGTCTCTTCTGCAGTCAGCTAGGCGGAGGGTCTCTTCTGCACTGGGAGCCCTCAAAGCCCACTTACACAGTGACACACTTCCTCCAACAAGGCCACAACTATTCCAACAAGGCCACGTCTCCTAATAGTGCCACTTCGCATGGGCCAAGCATATTCAAACCACCGCACAAGGAAATGTGGAACAGCCACACAGACGAAAGGTTATTGAGCTATGAAAAGAATAAAAATCACAACCCAAAGTTGCAACATGAATAAGCTTTGAAAACATGCTGAGTGAAAAACAGCCATGTTCCATCTGCTTGCTTTTGGTTGAAATGCCTCGGAGAGGGTAAATCCACAGAGAACAGGAAGAGAGGGGTGGATATTAGGCCCTGTGAGGAGGAAGTTGGATGTCTGCTAACGGGGAGTAAGGGGGAGGCAGGTTTCCTTTTGAGGCTTTCTTATGGCCACCAGAAGTATAACCTTACCCAAGGGACCAACCACGGGACCTGCCCAACCCTTTATCTTTTTCATAGTGGGTTGCCGGGGGAGGATGGATGTGACCAGACAGCTGTGGGAAGTCACTCCCTCACCTGTGCATTGTCTCTCGATGCACTGAGCATCTCCAACTCCATCAGAGACCCCCACCCATGGAGAGGGGAGTCCAGGTTTGCCTCAGCAGCCCTTTCAGAAGAGAAGGAAGCCTTTCTCAAGGGCTCCCTCTATAGACTCCCACCAAGCCCTTTTCCTTCCTAGAAGGATGGCTTGCTAATACTCAGTTCTCTCTCCTGGAGGAGCCTCAAAGCTTGAGTCTGCTGGTCTCAAGTTTAATCAGCAAACAACAAACGTATTGGTTATTATGTGAATTCTGCATTCTACTTACAAATCCCCATTCCCTGTCCAGAACAATACTTGTGCTGGCTGCCTTGGTCACACGGATCCCAAGTGTGGACCACCTTACCCAGTACTGCTAGAGAAGGGTCTGGGCCTAGACAGACTCTGGGCAGCAAGTCTTGGCCCTTCGGGGACTACAGTACCTGTTCTGAATGCTACACGTTCCTCTCCAAGAAAGAGAGCCATTCCAGGTGCTCTCCCGCTTCTGCCCCTCAGTTTCCTCCTCCAAGTTTCCTTCTGCCCAGACAGGACCACGATGAGCTTCTTGGCTCCACTCTAATGACCAACCGCTGGGATTCAAGTGCCACTCAACAGTGTCGCACTTCATTGCCAGAAACTGCCTCTCCCCAAATCTAACTTGTACTGGAAGGGGGGGAGTGGTGTTTTCTTGTTTAATAAACAACTTTGGTGTTGGCAGAGAGAAGAACCTCAGGAGACCAGAATGATGTGCAGAGTGAGACTTGGGTCTGTCTTTCTGCCTCTGCTGTGGTATTTGTGTTTAACCATCGGGTCTTAACCATCTCATGCATGTCTTCTCATTCTGTCTTCACCTATGGTGGACTTTACCTTGGTAAAGATAATCTCAAATGCTCAAGACTCACGACTTCCTAATTATTTTCCCACACGCTGAGAATGAAAAATGAAAGTCAAGGATCTGTGGTTGGAAATAATGTCCCTGCTGGCAGATGTTAGCACAACCCTGAGGGCCTTTGAGGCTGTTCAGATACCTTCTGATGCCTCCCTCCCCACCCTCACCCCACTCTCCTGGAGCAGAGTTCTAAGCTATCTTGGAAGCTTTCAGTCCTTGGCAGGTGCTATACTGTAGGGAGAATTTTGGTTTCTTTAAAAAACCCAGTTCTGTTATGTGACTATGTTTACGTATCCCAGGTGTGGGATATGAGGCTGCTTCAGATTTTCCACAGCTGTTAACTACGGATTTGTCTCATGCTTTAGGTGGGGTGGGAGTTTTGCCAACTACAGATAGTTCCGGGACTCTGGAGAAGGTATAAACGGGGGAGTCCCAGGGCCTGTGGTGACTGCTACTTTCTCTGCTGCTGCTGCTTTTGCTATTGCTAAATTGCTATTTTTCCTGGACTGCTGGTAGAAGATATCTTGATGATGGAGATTGGATTTGCCCCTAGGAACCTCTAAGCAGCAGGAAGTAGTCTAAAGAGGTCTATATTCCCTTTCCCCCCTAACCTTTCTCTCTCACCTAGTGTCAGGGGGCTGGAAGGGTGGTAGATAATAGAACCCAATAAAGTAACCCAACATGTACGCCAGCAGTGTAACCCAAAGTGTACGCCAGCAGTGCACCACCCCCACGTCTGCCACCTGTCGCTCCTATGCTGTCACTAACTTGCTCTTTCTGGCTCCCTGCTGTGTCTTGACAGATACCCCTTGCAGGAAGCCTTTTCTGTCTCTCTGTGGGATTCTTAAAAATGACTTATTTGATTATTTTTATGCGTATATGTGTTTTGCACGCATGTATATATGTGACCCGAGTGCATGCGTGGTGCCTGAGGAGGCCAGAAGAAGGCATCCGATCCCATGGGGCTGGAACTGCAGATGATTATGAGCCATCACATGGGAGCTAGGAACCTAACTCAGGTCTCAGGTCTTCTGCTGCTCCATTGAACCGCCCCTCCAGGCCCTCTCTGGGGGTATTCTGCATACTGTTGCCAGGTATGCTGACTCTCACCTGTAACCCCAGCACTGGGAGAACTAGAGGGTCTCGTGTTGAAGGCTAGCTATCCTGGAAGATACAAGATAGAGACAGAGATAGAGATAGAGATAGAGATAGAGATAGAGATAGAGAGAGAGAGAGAGAGAGAGAGAGAGAGAGAGAGAGAGAGAGATGATATAGATATATCCATCCTTTGTCAAAAAAAAACTGTTTGAAACTTAGTGCTCTATGGCTGTGAAGAGACACCATGACCATCACAACACCATTAAAAACAATGTGTTTAACTGGGGCTGGCTCACAGTTTCAGAAGATTAGTCCGTTATCCTCATGGTGGGAAGCATGACAGACATGGTGTTGGAGAAGGAACAGAGCCTCACCAGGCTCCACAGGCAGCAGGACGAGAGAGACCCTGAGCTTAGCTTGTTTGAAAGCCCATCTCCAGTGACACACTTCCTCCAACAAGGCCACACTTCTCAGACCTTTCAAATGTGCCATTTCCCAGTGACTGAGCCCTTGGAGCCTATGGAAGCCATTCTTATTCAAACCACAACACCATTGTACAATTCTGGAGATTATCATCACCCTAGAAGGAAACTCACTCCCCATCTTTCTCTCGCTGGTCTCTAGCAATCTCTGACGGACTGTAAAGTTGTTTATTTATGTTTTTGAGTGTTTTGGTTTGGTTTTTGAAAGAGAGTCTCATTTAAACTCAGGCTGGTTGGACTCACTCTGTAGTCATGGATGCCTTTGAACTCCTGATCCTTCTGCCTTCACATCCTGTGTTCTGGATCTCATAATCCTCCTGTCTCAGCTTCCCTAGTGCTGAGATTATAAGCATGTGCTAGCTACCATACTCTGTCAGTTTTCTTGTTTATTTGTTTTGAAATAGGATTTCTCTGTATAGCCCTGGCTGTCCTAGAACTCGCTCTGTAGACCAGGCCTGCCTCTGCCTCTGGAGTGCTGGGATTAACGGCATGCACCATCACCAGGCTCAGTTACTTTTAAGCAAAAAATTGTAAACAAACGTAAGTAATCTGCTTGTGGGTCTGTAGCAAAGCAGGGACCTGACAAAAAGTGAGGGACAGAGGGTGTGGGCAGGATACCCCCACTGTCCATCCAGACCTCTGAAGACTCTGAGGAGCATTTATTCTCTTAAAGGTCTAGAGAATGGAATTCCAAAACAAGTCTCCCAGGGCCAAAGTCAAGAGTGGGCTGTGCCTTCCAGGGACTCTAAAGGAATTTAGTGAGATTGTATGGTGGCCAGCCTGGACTCCATGGGGCCTCGCCTCAAAACAAAGAAATGGAAGATTCGGTGCTCATGCCGAGTTATGCTCTTCCTTCCTAAAGTGTTGGTCTTCCCCTCCATCTCCTGCTCTGGGAAGGAGCCTAGAACATTCGATTAAAGTTGCAGCCCAGCAAAGGTGCCTCAGACTTCTCCGCCACTCTGCTCCTACCTTCACTGTTCTGACTCCCCAGACTACAGCGGTCTCCAAAGCCCTACAGATCTTGGACATTTTGAAGGCCATGGCCAAATTCAGAGCTCCCTCAGAACCACCAGGGCAGCAACAACAGACATGGCCCATATAATCTCAGGCCACAGTCGACTGGGGTGCAACAGAGCAAAGGAGATGTGCCTGTAGACCTTGCTCCTTCCTGCGGGCTGGAGCTCAGCTATCACGGATGATCTTGCCTCTGGCTAGATGACCTGTCGGCCATGAGCAGAGTTAGCAATTGCAGCCAATACATTCTGAGGGGAACAGGCAGCTTTGCTTTGAACAGAGACGAAGGTGAAGTCTTAATGCTGCCTTCGGTCTTCTTTCTGATACCTGGAACAGACAGGGCCTGTCACTGAGCCAGGGGGTCAGTCAAGGCAGAAGGGGACAGCACAGCATCCACGTCCTTGGAGACACCATAGAGCTGCCATCTTGCCTTCACCCTGCCTCCCTCTGGGCTTCTCTATTAGCATCTTCACCTGAGCAGTCTGTGCAGTCTGTCCAAAGCAAGCACCTCTGGGAGGCACACATTATACGACATGTGCTCGGGATTGCCATTTCACGCGGCTGCTTGAAGCACGCCCCGCCCCACCCTCACTGGTGTGGGTACTTCACTCCCACCCCATGTTGGTCAGCTCTGATAGGACAGAAGCCACCAGCAAGAGCCACAGAATAGAGCAGGGCCTGAACACCGGGTGAGAAGGTTGAACTTGGACAAGCCAGGGAGGAGAGTTAACTTGGATTGCTAGTTCCCAGTACAATGGGGAGTGTGCTTTAGCTGCAACTGGCCAGAAAAGTGGCTCCTTCCCTCCGTCCTTTCCTCCCTCCCTCCTTCCCTCCTTCATGTCAGAGTAGTTTTCATGGTCCCTCCTACGAACAAGAGCGGTTCAAGACTGAACTGAGACACAAGCAGGCATTTTCCTCAGTGTCAAAAGCATTTCCCCACACCTCGGGGTGGCTTAGGAAGAGCAAAGAGTATCCTGAAACAAAAACCCAGACTCATTAGTGTTTGTTCAGCAACCTCAAACCTGCTTTCTGTCTCTACGGATTTTTCTGTCCTGAGTGCCTCACATCAATGGAATGCATCAGTCTTGGCCTTCTAGGTAGGTCTGGCTTCTTTTATTCAGTGGGAAGTTTTCAGGGTTTGTCCACAGGAGAGTGTGAATGGGTCCTTTGTGCCTTTTTACGGATGAATGGTATTATACTTTGTATTATCCACTCATTAGCTGATGGAGTCTGGGTTGTCTCTTCCTTGGACTGTTTCTCATTGGAGCCCACACCTCCATCTCCAGACCTGACACTCACCGTATTACATCTTGCGCTGTACAACAGAGTATGTGGCACGGTAGCAGCCTGCCTTCTATCCAGAGGGAGAGTGCCCTGGAGCGAAGGCGATCTTAAATGTCCATCATTGTATCTGGCTCAGGATCAGTCTGCAAGACATATCCTGTCTCTGAATTTTTGGAGGTTTTGTGTGGTTTGATCTCTCCTTCCATCTTTCCCCCACCTCACTTTTGAGACAGGGTCTCACTTTGCAGTCCTGGGTGGACTGGAACTCACTATGTAGTCCAGGCTGGCCTGGAACTTTCTGAGATCTGCATGCCTTTGCCTCCTGAGTACTGGAATTTAAAGTGAATGCCACCCAGACCATGTCTGGGTCCACTACCCTGCAGCAGCAGGGGTCTGTTACCTACTACCAAAGGCCAGGCAGAGTCCCTGGCCTGGGCTGCCACCTAGGGACATATCAATGTCTGAGGGCTGTGCAGAACAGGTCCCACCCCTCACCTGGGCATTGTGGGATAGCTCTGGATGCATGACAGCAGAAGAGCTGATCCTATCTCCAGCTGAGAACACATAATTGTGGGTGTGAGCCAGCCTGAGGATCGGAGGGTGGGAGAGTTGGTCTTTGAAGAGATACTCTCCTACCCCCTCCAGCTCCTCACCAACTGCAGCAGTAGGGAGACCTGACCCTGGGGTTCATAAGACTGGGAGAACTGGCCCTGTCCTTCATTGATTGCAACACTCAGGAGGGCAAGCTCTGCACCTTGCCTGAGCAGCTGAGTAGAGCTGGCACTGGTGGCAAGGGTTTCGGGTATGCTGGCCCCAAGGGTGTGGAAGCTGGAGAGGCACCTAGCTGACCAGCTCAGATACCTCTCAGGTCTGAATCCAGGGCTTTGAATTGGACTACCCAACATCTACCCCATTGACTAAATTCTGGAGTGCTGCTCCTACAGATTCAAAATTACAGGATCTCTGTGACATAGGGTAATAACAGGATATTTGAGAGGAAATCCCCAGTGAGGTTCCAGTATTGACCGCAGAAACCAGAGGCCTTGAACCAGACCAATGAGTTACTGCAGTGAACATTTGCAAGCAAAGTGTGGACAAAAGGGAATTCTGTGGGACACACTGGGACACACTGGGACAAACTGGGATACACTGGGACACACTATAGCTTCAACAATATTTTTTTTTCTCTGTTAAGGGGAGGTTGCAAGGGTGGAGAGTGGACGGGAGGGGAGGGGCAGATGAGTGGGATTGAGGTGCATGATGTGAAACTCACAAAGAACCAATAAAATATTAGAGAGAGAGAGAAAGAGAAAAAGAGAGAGAAACAGAGAGAAATAGAGAGAGGTAGAGAGAGAGAGAGAGAGAGAGAGAGAAAGAATGAATGAATGAATGAATGAATGAATGAATGAATGAATGAATATCACCACCCATGACTTGGTCTGTTTTTTTAAAACAAATACTCTTTGTTGTCTCAAACCCAGGATCTTCCTGCCTCAGTTTCCCAAGTAGCTGAGATTATAGTTTTGCACAGCCACGTCCATCTGCAGACTAGACTGTTTTTATGGCTAGTTTGCATTTTTTAAAATGTATGTGTACGGGGGATACTCCAGTGCCATGGTAGCATGTGGAGGTTAGAGGACAGCTTGCATGAGACGGTTCTCTCCTTCTACCACGTGGGTGTCATGTCTCGAACTTGGGTCCTTCGAGTCTGTAGCCAGTGCTGTTACGTGAACCAGCTTGTCATCTCACAAAATAGGTTCGTCAGAGTGTTCTTACTATTTGCCCTTCGTCCACTTGCAAAATGTCCTCACGGCTCCCTGCAGCCAAGATTTCAACAGACTCCACCTAGTGGAACACACTATGCAAACCACGATGTTTACATTTCAGAGGTCTGCTGGGGAAAAAAGACCACTTAAGGTAGGAGGGTCTGAGAGTGTTCCTGGGAAAGGACCTCCCAGGATTTTCAGAAAATCAAAACAGATTCTCTGGTTAGGAACAAAATAAGGGAGGAGCTGGAGCAGTGCCACGGTGGGAGAGTGGGCATCGGGAGCTGCTCTGCTAATCACGCAGGAAGCCACAGGGAGGGGAGGAAGCAGGGAGAACTGGCCGATCTCATTCCCCATTGATAAGAGCTCGCCTGCAGATCTGCCCAGTGCTTCCCGGTAGAAGAATGTCAAGGGCCCTTAGAAAATGCGCAAATAAAATCCAAGGCAGAGAAAAGAAAGTTAATTAAATTAATTAAGCTTTTTGTTTTTAAATTGCTTACATTCTCATTCCCTCAATAAGCAGTTGTTTTGATGTTTCCTTTGACTAACAGTAGACAGATAGTAGATATTAGTTTTCTCTCTAACTGCCAAATACCTCTTCTTCCTGAATCCCATTCTTTGTTATCTATCTATCTATCTATCTATCTACCTATCTATCTATCTATCAAAGATAAGGTATGATAGTTTTATCAACTTGACACAACCTACAATAACTTGGGAAGAGTTTCAGTAAGAGGTTGTATACACTGGATTGGCCTGTGGAAGGTTGCTTTAATTAAGTTAACTGATATTAGAAGAGTCAGCCTACTGTGGGTGGCATCATTCCTTAGGTACAGGGTCCTGAACAGTTTAAGAGTGGAGACATCAAGCTGACCACAAGCAAGCAAGCACACAAGCAAGCTGAACTCACATGCCCTTGTTTCTCTCTGACCCTGACCTTGGATATGATTTAACTAGCTATTTTAACTTCCTGCCACCTGTACTTCCCTACTATGATGGACTAAAACTTAGAGTTGTGGACTAAAATAAACGTTTTCTCCCCTAAAGTTTTTTTTTTTTTTTTAATCAAGGTATTTTATCGGTGGAACAGAAATTAATCTAGGACTCAAGGTCTTGA
Organism: Grammomys surdaster; assembly: GCF_004785775.1. Lineage (NCBI taxonomy): Eukaryota > Metazoa > Chordata > Mammalia > Rodentia > Muridae > Grammomys > Grammomys surdaster. Next base: position 10,626,268 of record NW_021604658.1, read on the forward strand.
ATGGCACTCCCCAGATAGCTGAGGATGGCCTTGAACTAACTCCAGATGCCCCTACCTCCACATCAAAGCAATAGAATCTCAGGCTTGGACCAACACACCCAGTTTTATACAGTGCTCAGGCTTAAACCCTGAGTTCCGAGCATCGTAAGCAAGCACTCTACCAACCAAGCCACGCCCTCACCCCTGCATCCTACCTCCTATCTCCTCTTCTCACCCTCCTTTGCTGCAACACCACCCCTGCGGCCGACTGACACATCCCTGTCAGAGCCTGTGCTCCCAGCATCTGTTCTCTCCCTCTTACAACACACTCTGTTCTTGTAGCTTTCTCTGTATAGCTCTGGCTGTCCTGGAACTCATTCTGTAGTCCAGGCTAGCCTCTAACTCAAGAGATCTGCCTGTGACTTCCTTCCAAGTGCTTGGATTAAAGGTGTGTGCCACCTCTGTCCAGATAAAATCTATTCAACTGGTCTGTGTTCCACAATCAGGACAGGACATCTTTGACATGGCTTCCACAAAAGCCTTGGGCAGCTATGTCACCCAGCCGCCTGGAATGGACACGGTGAAAACTATGTACAGTGGGTTCTAGAAAAGACACGGCTTTATTTCCACGTTGCTCCCCTGGTGGGACACTGGTTATCTTTGGTGAGCAACTTGACAACTTCTGGCACAGGCTGTCCGAGGTCACCAGAGAGCCTCTCACACACGGAGCATGCTCACCATCCCACAGATAAGTCCCTCTCTACCCTGTCTTCTGGCACTTCCATTACAGACTGGGCCCTCCAGCAGATAGGTGATTCTCCTCTGGGCCTCCTATGGAACCTTGAAATCTGTAGTAGCTGAGTCCCTACACACACACACACACACACACACACACACACACACACACACACACACATGCACGCTTCAGAAAGGTAAAAGCTCCTATCATCTTCAGAAGAGAGAAAAGGGCTGGGCTCTGGGGCTATTTTCCTCTGCTGGGAATCTCACCATTCCATTCTCTGTGGCTCCTAGCCCCACCCTCCAGGTCTCCATCCCTTCAACTCCTTTCAAGGCTCCTCATGAGATGAGTGCCCTTCCCGACTACTGTTCAGCTCATCCTTTACAGACCAACAGAAGTTTCAAGGCCTGAAGGTGATCTGAAGGCCCAGTGGGTCAAATAGATTTTTCTGTTTTTAGTTCTGGCTTATTTGATGGCACGGCTCCCTTGAAACCTGAAAAGGCGCCTTATCTATTTGTTTCCAGTCCATTCCAGATGCCAGCAACCACACACAAATGCATTTTTAGAAATAATTTTCCAGCCTGTCTCTTTCTTCCTTTTCCATGGGAGAACACTAAGAGGGCAGCACTAAGCTTCTGGGCCCGGGGAAGAAAGCTAGCTATTCTGACCTTGGGCAACGCTCAGGCTCAATGGCCCTTTGCTGCTTAAGAGCTTTTTTTTTTTTTTAATATTTATTTATTTATTTTATTGATGAGTACACTGTAGCTGTCTTCAGACACACCAGAAGAGGGCATCCAATCTCATTACGGATGGTTGTGAGCCACCATGTGGTTGCTGGGATTTGAACTCGGGACCTCTGGAAGAGCACTGCTCTTAACCGCTGAGCCATCTCTCCAGCCCTGCTTAAGAGCTTTTAAAATTCTTTTAAAAATATTTTATCTGTGCACACGCAGGCGTGTGCAAGTGTGTGTGTGTGTGACACGTGTGCTGATGCCTGAGAAGACTAGAGAGGGAATCAGAGCCTCAAGAGCTAAAGTTACAGTTCTGAGTTACTTGACCTGAGTACTGTGTGTTGGAGTCAGAACTCCAGTCCTCTGGAAGAATAGCAGGTGCTTTTAATCACTAAGCCATTTCTTCAGCCCCCTGTTTATTCTTATTTCCATTCTTCTTTCTGTGCAAGGGATTGAACTCAAAATCCCGAATATTCTAAGCGTGGGGTCCATCACTGAGCCACACCTCACCTCCGGGTTCTAAAACTGACTTAACATAGATTCCTCATGGTTAGCAGCTAGAAAGAGCGGCTCTTCCCAACCAGGACCCCTGGTTTTGTGTGAAGTCCTTCTGTCATTTCTGTTCTCCTTGCAAGTCAGTAAGTTCTTGCCCAAGCCAGTCTGATCCTTGTAAGGTCTTGTCAAACACTGTCAGTAACCACTACCTTGGGTAGATGAGTAATTCTCCAGTTGGACCCAGGGAGCAGGTCTAAAGCATGTGGACACCTTACTGGCTCAGCCTTTGGTGTGCAAAAAACTAAACAAGCCCAGTAAAGATGATTTCAGTCTCCATCCAGTTCCCAATGTTAGTGCTTTAAAAGGCCACTGGGCAAGGTGACACAGAAGGGTTTCTCCCCTGAAGCCCTTCCCACTCTGGGAAGTTCTTTCTCATTGCCCTTCAATAGATGTGCATTTGATCTAGGCACTTCTTATTGGTATTTCCTTTTCCTTCTCAGGCATGAGACAACAAGCTCAGTGGCCTTGGTGGCCATTGAGTGTCTGTCTTAGTCAGTGTTCTAACTATGGCAACTCTTATAAAGGAATGGTTTTTGTGGTTTGTATTGGTTTTTTTCCAGACAGGGTTTCTTTGCTTAGCAATGGCTGTCCTGGAACTCGATCTGTAGACCAAGCTGGTCTTGAACTCACAGAGATTCACCTGTCTCTGCCTCCCAAGTGCTGGGATTAAATGCATGTGTGCCACCACCAACCAGCTGGGATACACTTCATTGGAGCTAGCTGTAGGGGTGGGTCTGATGCTAAGGTCCTGTTCCCCGATTGGTTCTTGATCTGTCAATAAAGAAGCCATGGGCTAATTGCTGGGTGGAAGTAATAGGCATGACTTCTGGTCCCCATGGGCAAGAGACAGCCACAGGAGAAAGAGAAAAAGAGAGTTTACCATATTTCTGATGGAGAAAAGGTGACTAGCCATGTGAGATCTTGGGTGGAGGGGTGACCTGTGACTGCTTCTACAGGCTACAGGCGGGAGGTTGGAAGTGTTTAGCAGGGACTAGGTGTAACTGAGCAACTAAACTTTAGGGCAGGTGAAGTGGTATGGAGCTAAGAATATTGATAAGGGCATACTTCTCCAGGCAGGAGATAAGTAGTGCCTAACAACTGTGCCAAAAGGCAAGTTGAAATTGAGCAATATGTGTTTCTGTGTTTTTTAATCTGTGGATTCAAGGGAATCTGGGTGAGGGCTGGTAGCATGGCCAATTCCCGGAGTTTAGCCAGGGTAGCAAAAGCTACACACAACAGCTGGTTTACAGTTCAGAGGTTTAGTTCATTATCATCACAGTGGGAAGCATGGCAGCAGGCGGGCAGGCAGGCAGCAGGCAGGCAGGCATGGCACTGGAGAAGTAGCTGAGAGTTCTATGGGCGATCTGCAGGAAGAGAGAGACAAAGAACCAGGCTTGAGCATTTGAAACCCCAAATCCATCTCCAATGACACACTTCCTCCATCGATGCCACACCCACTCTGACAAGGCCACACCTCCTAATCTCTCTCAAAGTAGTGTCATGCCCTAATGACCATGCATTTAAATATTTGAGCCTATGAAGGCCGTTACTATATGAACGACCACAAAGTCTGATCAAAGCGCTCCTGGCTAAGGTTATCAAGATCCAAGAAAGAATCCACTGGTTTCAAAGAACCCAAGTAATTAATGCTAACTTTTGTTCTGAGTTAAAGTGATATGAACTTGTGTAAAAGAGAAGTTCCCAAATTGCCGTTGCCAGAAACAATGTGAGTTTATTTCTACTTTGAAAAGGGGGACCCAGCCAGACAGTTCATCAGTTAAAGGGACACACTGCCAAATCTGAAGCCTAAGTTGCACCCCCCCAAGACCCACGTGGTGAACAGAGAGCACCCCCACAGGCGCTCCTCCCCATCCCTCATCACGAAATCAAAATAAGTCAACTGTCATTTTCTAAAATTGTGGATAAGAAAAGCTGAGAAGTTTTATTACTTCAACCATGGGGGCGGTCCAGGTCTGCCGAGGCTTTGCCGTTGTCAATACCTAGCCTGTGCATGAGATCCGGACACAAAAATCCAGAAGACTGAAAGAAACATGCAAAGCTGGGCGTGGTGGCCAAACACAGTGATGTTCGCCTCAGCTTCATGGTGAATTCAAGCCAGCATGGGCATGTTAGATGCTGTTGTAAGAAAAGAAGAAGGGCTGGAGAGATGGCTCAGTGGTTAAGACTGCTTGCTCTTCCAGAGGACCCAGGTTCAATTCCCAGCACCCACATAGCAGTTCACAACTGTCTTGTCTGTAATGCCAAGATCTGACACCCTCAGCCAGGCAGTAGTATCGAACGCCTTTAATCCCAGCACTTGAGAGACAGAGGCAGGCAGATTTCTGAGTTCAAGGCCAGCCTGGTCTACAGAGTGAGTTCCAGGACAGCCAGGGCTACACAGAGAAACCCTGTCTTGAAAACAAAACAAACAAAGAAACAAAAACAAAAAACAACAACAAAAAAACAAATCTCACTTAGAGACATACAAACAGGCTAAACACCAATGTACATTTTAAAAGAAGAAAGAAGGAAAGAAAAAAAGAAAGAAAGAAAGAAAGAAAGAAAGAGAGAGAAAGAGAGAAAGGAAGGAAGAAAGGAAGAAAGAAAGAGAAGGAAGAAAGGAAGGCAGAAAGGCAGGCATGATGTTCATGGCTCCCATCTCTCAGGAGGGTAAAATAGGAGGATAGTTACAAGTTCAAGGCCACCTTGGGCTATAGAGAGAATACTACTAGCCCAGCATGACCTATAGAGTAAGACTGTACAGACTGGAGAGAGCAGCCAAGCATGTCCTTAAACTTCTAATCCTTCCTCCATCTCTTTTGTCTTTGTTCTTATTTTGTGTGTTTGGTTGAGGTGGGGTTTTTGTTGTTGTTGTTGTTGTTGTTGTTGTTTTGTTTTTTTGAGACAGGGTTCCTCTGTGTAGCCCTGGCTGTCCTGGAACTTGCTCTGTAGACCAGGCTGACTTCGAATTCAGAAATCCACCTAAAGGCCTGAGCTACCAAGCCTGGCAGGCAGCTTCCATCTCTTGAGTGCCACCATTATTATAGGCATTTTCCTGTAGAGGGTTGAGCTTATCGCTGGCCTTGGATTGCATTTGCATTGTGACAGTTGCCTGGCTCACAAAGTTTCAGGACATGACTTCCTGGTCCATTACAGAAGAAGTCTGCCGAGCCCTGGAGAGGAGGATTGGTGGGCTGGGGGTAGAGTTAGGTGAGCCAGACCTAAAAGGAACATTATCCTGCTCCTTCCATTCCATTGGCTGGAACTCAGCCATCTGTCTCTGTCCTCTTCGTGTTCCCAGGACACTTGCTGCCACTTCTTATTCTTCCTCATAGCAGGGCTTCCATCCCGTATGCTCTGCTGCAAACCCCACCCAGGCTCCAGTGACCTATGGTTCAGCATATTTAGATCCGATGTGTTGTTCCCCAAACCTTACATCTATATTTCTAGCAGTGGGTGGGGCCTCTCACACTGCAGGATGAAGTATAACTTGATCTCACCCACCAAACCTGATTTTCCTTCTCTGGCTGGTGATTTACGGAATAGTTCGTTCTGACAAGCGCCCAATCTATAAAGCCCAGAAATGGCCCTGGCTGTCACCAGTTCCTCCACACATGCTCCCTGAATCACTTCCATTTCACAAATCATTCTCCCTCCACTCTGTACCGGCTCAGTCCAGCTCAGATTCTTGTGTTAACCTCCTCCCTAGTACCAATGACCCGCGTCTCTCCTGGAGCCGACCCACAATCGCTTGAAGCTGCTGTGTCTTCCAAATTTGGTCCTAATGAAATCACTGTGCTGTGTGTGTGCTGCTGTCTGTCCTGAAGGGACATAAACACATTGCTTGAGGTTACTCATCTGTGCTGTGGCAGGACCGAGGTGGGGACTTTGGTTTACTAGCCTTTGGAGACCGGTGATTCTTCTCCTCATTCCTTGCAGGATAAAGAACCAGAAAGCACAAAGAAAATTCTTCGCATAGCAGAAACCCTCAAACGGAGCAGAGCCAGCCACCCGCTTTGCACACACTCAGAATCCTGCAGTGAGTCGAGCAGCTTTACTCTGAGGGGCCTACTGTCCCCCTTTTGCCCCCTACACCTGTTCTGTTCCACTGAGATTCCTAATCCCCAGAGCTTGGTAACCAGGCTGTTTTCACAAGGGCAGCCTTGTCTCAGGAGATTGTTCTTGCAAGACAAAAACCTTTCCAAAAGGCCCCTAAGGGTCACTATGGTCCACTCTGCCTTTCTTACCTTCCTAAGGATGAGAGAGCCACTTTGTGGAGAACACACAGGTTCAGAGGGGTCTGGACTTTGGTCTTTGAGTCTCTTTGTTTCTGCCCAACCTTGTCTCCCCATGGGCTCTCACCCACCTTCATATAAGATGTATTTCTTTCTATGTTCGTTTTAAGACAAAGTATTGTCTTACTACACAGTCCAGGCTGGTCTTGAACTCTTGATCTCTCTGCTTCTATTTCCTGTAGTGGGTTGATATAGCACCACGCTGGCCTTAAAGTAGTTTCTTTTACCTGTCTTAACTTCCTGGTTACCTGTCTTCTGACCAAAAAGTCAAAAAACAACTTAGAAAGTAGAAAAGTGTGGCTACTGTGTTTGCAGGCACTGTCCCTGGCCTGCAAGGCAACACTGTCTCCAGCCTGCAACACAGTCTCTTTGGGGTTCTCTTCTTTCCACGGAATCCAGGCATGTGTCTGGCTTATTACCTCTGGGGCTCACATCAAGTCTTAATGAATGAATGAATGAATGAATGAATGAGCACAGTGATGTAGATGACCTAGTGGAGCAGATGGTGGTCCTCTGCTTCCTCTTCTTCCCCAAACACTACAGCAGGCAGGGCTCCCCAAAGCCTTGTGGTCACTTGCTCACAAACCAGCCTCTGTGTCTAGGGCCTAGAAGTCTTTTCCTCTCAGCAGAACTAGTAGATCTAAAACAATGCCTTCCCGGCCTACAGGTGGCAATTCCGTTTGCCCACGTGTTCAGGTTCAAACTGTCAGTCACGTCCCATTCCTGTCTCCTGTCCTCCACAGCATGGGCAAACACCAGGGTCACAGGGTCAAAGTGTTTCTGGAGCTTGACCACCTCCCATGTCATCACTAGTACCAGCTTTCAGCTTTACCTTGATGATGGCAACATTTCCTAACTGGGCCCCTGCTTTCTTTCTCCCCTCCCTGATCCACTCTTCCTTTGCAAATGGAAACCTTCTGACAAACTCAGGCTGCTTCTCCATGCCCTACTGACTGCTTCTGACAGCTATTCTTACATTTGGAATAGAGTCCAGAGTCCTCATCAGATACGACAGAACGCATGCGCACAGGCACGCACACGTGCACACGCACGTGCAGGTGCACATGCACACGGCTGTTGATCATTCATTCACTCTGGTCTAGCCATCTGTTTCTCAAACACAGGTTACAGTTCCAGGACTTTGGCTCTTGGCACTGCCCTGATCTGGAACTTTCTTTCCCACCTGTGTGCTTGGCTCCCTCACCTTCATGAGATCTCAGTTCTAACATGCCAGCAAGCCCTTTCCTGTCTTCCTCACCGAAGAAGGAACAGTACCTTCTTCAGAACATTTTTTTTGTAGCCCTTCCCAGTGTTGGTTCCTGTTTATGAGTTATCATTATCTCTAAAATGTAAGCTTGGCAAGCACAAATCTGATTGGATGCTGGCATATTCCAGAGACTAGAACTGGGCCTGGCACATGGCAAGCATGGCATACATGCTATCAGGGCAAAAATGAGAGGGCATCCTACAGAAACACTTGCTGAGGTAAATCTACTAGGCAAGAGGGAAGAACTCAGAGCACAGGCCCATAGATCTTCATGGTAAGCCTCAAGATCTCTAAGATCCCCTTGTCTCAGAGTATACCACCAATTTCTGCTGTCTCCCAATACGGACTCTGGCCTCAGCCATGGGTTTCCTTTGACCAGGAAAATGTTCACAGAGTTCAGGGAGATAAGCTGAGACCTTATCAGCTCTGGCCCTCTGCCTCACTGAGAACATGCCTGGGCAGGCCTGCAGCTGTGATGTAGAAGACTGTTCACAGGACGGAACAGCCAGGGCAAAGGTCTTACCAGCAGGTGGAAGGGTCGAGAACCAGCATGACTGTAGCCCAGGGACAGGTAGCCAAGCTGTATCTGCAGAAGCCCAGATCTAGAAGGCCTGGGAGGCAGGCTGTGAGGCAAGACTGGGCAGTGTATTGTGAGACTCATATTGTCTTCATTCCCAAGGAGACACTAACACAGGGCCCGAGGAAATGGGAAGGCCAGTGAAGGGGGACAGGAAGAAGACAGCGGCTAGCTGGGCGGTGGTGGCGCACGCCTTTAATCCCAGCACTTGGGAGACAGAGGCAGGCGGATTTCTGAGTTCGAGGCCAGCCTGGTCTACAGAGTGAGTTCCAGGACAGCCAGGGCTACACAGAGAAACCCTGTCTCAAAAAAACAAAAAAACAAAACAAACAAACAAACAAACAAAGACAGCGACTGCAGTGTGAGGTCGTAGCTCCTAAGGTGGGCTGAGTCAGTGACAGTAGCCCAGGCCTTCTGAGTCATTGAGATCCTACCTCCCCTGCAACCCTCACTCCCCATTTGGATCCATCTCTCACACACCCCTTTTCTCTCCTCAGACATTCAGTGCCTCTTACTTCCTGCTACAATTTACCTGTCTAATCCTTGGCATTCCTTTCAAACTGTAAAAGTGAATCTCAAGGGCCAGAGAGACGGCTCAGTGGGTGAGAGTACTTGCCAGGCAAGCACAAGAAGCTGAGTTTGGATCCCCATCCCCCCCATCCCCCCCACCCCCCGCAAGGGCATGGCTCTGCTCTAATGGCAACTGGTGGCAACAGGTGGGTCCCCAGAGACCATGCCGCAAAGAAATAAGACAGAGAGCAATCAAACAAGCAATCGGTGTGCTCCTCTGGCCTCTACATGTGTGTGAGCATTGGCATTTGTGTGCACGTGCACATGAGCACACACACCACACACAAATAAACATAATTCAAACGAAACAGATATAAGACCCAATGCAATCATCTACATAAAGATTTAAACCATGCCTGAGACAGAGTTCAGTGACCCTAGCCAGGGGGAGAAGGCTGCCATAGGAATTCTCTAGAAGCACTCGACTTGTCTGGGCAGCTTCACTGAGCTTGGTGAGGTCTCTGACCCACATCTGCAAGCGGTACTCTAGGTAGCCAGCTCCCTAAGGGAGGCAGGTTGGAGACTGCCTCTTGGCAACTGTGAATTCAGGGAAATTGCAGAGGTTGGTGTTTGTTGGGTTTGGTTGCTTAGCAGCTACACACCATGGTGAAGGTGGGGCTAATCCAGAGTGGGAAACCCCTACAGGCCAAAGTTCCCTCACAGCATCCCTACAGAGTGCATGGGTACCAAACCTGGGCCCACTGGGAAGCCAGGGCCATCAGAGATGCCATTCATCATATGTCCAGAAGCAACTTGACCCTGGGGGGAGCAGGACAGTCCTCTAGACTCCTTCCCCGTGGCTCTATCTCAGTCTTATGGGTTCCTGGACAATTTAAGAGATGGGTCTTTTAGTTTACCTTGTGATTCTGTGGACTGCTCAGTCACCCTTCCAGAAAATTCTCACTGGGCAGAATTAACCAGCCTGGTTTTCTGTTGTGTGTAACCAGTAGCTCTTCTTTGTCTACCCTCTACCCTACCCCATCCCTCAGAAACTTCATCCATCAGCCGTGTCTCCACCCTACATGTCACCGGGAGTACAAACAACCCTGAGGTGCTGGAGAAGATGAGTCAGCCTGTACCCAGAATACCTAGAAAACAGAGTAAAAGGTGTGACAGGCTAATGTTGGAATTGTTAACCAGGCTTCCTTCTTGGTGTATCATACCAGCCTGCAATGTATCATAACACCTTAGTTTATCATACCAGCAATGGTGTGCTGCAGGCCAGGCGGTGGTGGCGCACGCCTGTAATCCCAGCACTTGGGAGGCAGAGGCAGGTGGATTTCTGGGTTTGAGGCCAGCCTGGTCTACTGAGTGAGTTCCAGGACAGCCAGGGCTACACAGAGAAACCCTGTCTCAAAAACAAAACAAAACAAAACAAACAAACAAACAAAAAAGGTGTGCTGCAGGACCTAGGTCTTCATTGCTGAACTTCGGAGTTCCGAGTGTGGCCTCAGTAAAACCTCAAACATGGGAGGCATTCTCCTGCTCCACCTCAGCCTCAGCATCTGAGCGCCACAGAACTTAGGAGACAGAGATACCAACATCCCAGAACACACTATATGTATCTCCACATAAACTGGACATGGTGAGTTATATGGTTTGTCTGGAAAAAGAGAAACTGAGATAGCCCAGTCCCCCATTTCCTCCTCAAGAGGCTGAGAGAAGGTTCTGGGTGTCAGAAGACACTGACAGTCAATCAGTCTGAGGCTGGGATAGACCATAGACTCCTTGGATGTGCACAGCAATGGTAGACGTTGGCAACAACGTATCTGAAATAGAAAGACATCTGCAAAAGATTCTGAGTGAGGCCATAGGCCATCTTTGTAGACGTCCACTAAGAAAAATAAGCATCCAAATTCAGGAGGTATCTCGATAGCTCTGACCCCAAGGAGAAGGAGGAGAGAAACTCAGAATTTACCAAGGCAACCCCGAATTTTTCAGAAAAATGCTTTCATGTCATGCAGTGTGGGAAAAGGAGATGGAGGTTTAAATTTCTATGGAGTAAAAGGGCTCACGTGTCTGCCTTGAGGGCCTGAAGTTTGCATCCACTATAGAGATCTCATTCTGGAAACCTTGCTGCCCCTGGTTCCTATGAAGACGAAAGCCAAGGAGAGTATGGGGAGTTTTACGGGGAGAGTTATTGAAAGAGAGAGTTTGACGTTTTGGTAAAGTGACTTGCTTTCAGTAGGCACCTAGGGTATAACAGGCACCTGGGATATCCTGGACACCGTGCTCAAAATGAGATGCTGCTTCTCACTCACTTGGATAGTGCTCAGTGCAGCGGGAATTATCATTTATTTTGCTGATGAGGAAAGTACAGTATAGGATATTGAATGAAGGCGTCAGACTGCGTGCTTACCACAGGTCAGTTCAAATCACGCAAGGAGGCTGCAAGGATAGGTTTCTGGAACAACAAGGAATACAGCTCTTTCAACCCGAACCTGGTTTCCGGAGGGAAGGGATTAACTGAGACACAGGTTCTTGGGGAGAGAACTCCGAAAGGCGTGGTGCGACCCCTCGTGGATGTGAGAGGAATGGCAGTGTGGCATTTCCGTGCGCATGCGTGAGTAGGAGGAAGGTGTTCAGTGGATGCTCAGAGAAGGTGAGGCGCATGTTGTGTGGGGTTGAAACCCCAGCTCAGCTCTGTGACTATTCCAGGGGATCCGAGTCTGGTGAGAGGGCATTCTGGGAAGATAGGGAGAAAGGAATAGATCTTCACTAAGTGTTGACTCTTCACATAGAAATAAGATACAAAAGTGAAAGACTCGTCAGTTAGAGATAATTGCGCACAAGCCTGTTGTCATGAATCTGAATCTGAGTGAGGGTGAGAAAAGACTCCAGAAAATTGTCCTTTGACCTCCAAAGTCAAAACTAAAACGAGATTCTTCTTCACACTCACTTGGAGGCTAGAATTAAAAGACAGCGTACGCACAGATCAGCCACTCTCAAGTTGGAGGCCAGTGGAGGACTAAGATCTCTCTGGAGACTGCAGAGCTTCAGACTATTGCAAGCAGAATGCCTGCAAAGACACCCACGGTGTCACTGTGCCGGCTGGAGGCATTCCTCCAGGGGTCCAGCTCCTCAGCTGCCCTCTGAAGACCATGGTGAAGTTCACAGAAGAAAGCCTTCAAACACACTGTTCTTTTCCTTTCTTCCTTGTGCGTGCGTGCGTGCGTGCGTGCGTGCGTGTGTGTGTGTGTGTGTGTAAGCACTCACACATGCTTGCCCTCATACAACATGTAAAAGCACGCTGGAGCCCTTGGAAGCCAGAAGGGGGCATCAGATCCCTTGGAAGTGGGCTTAGAGGTGTTTGTGAGCCACCATGTAGGTGCTGGGGACAGAACGCAGGTCCTCTCTGGAAGAGCATAAGTGTCCTTAAACTGCTGAGCCATCTCTCCAGTCCCCTCTTAGAGGCCAACTCTCATGTAGCCCAAACTCACTATGTATCCAAGGATGGCCTTACACACGTAATCCTCCTGCCTCCACTTAACCCTGAGTACTGGGGGTGGGGGTGGGGGCAGGGGAGGGCACCATCTATCTTTTATATACTATGTAATTAAATTTTAGAAAGGAAAACATTTTTCTTTTTTTTTTCCTTTTTGGAAAACATTTTTCTTTTCTTTTCTTTTTCTTTCCGAGACAGGGTTTCTCTGTATAGCCCAGGCTGTCCTGGAACTCACTCTGTAAACCAGGCCTGCCTCTGCCTCCCAAGTGCTGGGATTAAAGACGTGTGCCACCACCGCACAAATTTACAACTGTTAAGTGCATTCATTTGTTAATACTGTCAGTTTACCAGGATTTAGAGTCACCAAGGGGATGAATTTCTGAGCATGCTAGCGACCGGACTAAACTAAGGTGTGGAGATCCACCCTAAGTGTGGGTGTAGATCCCAGAGAGACTAAACAGGAGAAAGAACACTGAACATCTGTTTCCTGACTTTGGACACGGTATGATCTGCTGCTTTCTGCTCCTGCCATGTCTTCTCTGCCATGTTGGACATTACCTTCAACTCATGAGCTGAGATAAGCCCTTTCCTTAAGTTGCTTTTGCCAGGTTGTTGTTGAGACAGCTCTGGCCGTCCTGGAACTGACAATGTAGATCACGCTGGCCCTAACTCAGAGAGATCTAGCTACCTCTGCCTCTGCTGGGATTAAAGGGGTGTGCCATATCTGGCTAAGAATTGTTTTATTAAAAAAAAAAAAGATGTGTTAAGCTGGACAGATGGCTCAGTGGTTAAGGGCATGTGGTGCTCTTCCAGAGGTCCCAAGTTTGAGCTCTAGAACCCTCACAGAGTGGCTCACAACCACTATAACTCTAGCACCAAGGGATCCAATACCATTGGCCTCTGTGGACACCTATAACCACACAGTTAAAAATAAAGTTTAAAAAAGTGCATACATGCTTCCGTGTACATGTATGGAGATCATAGAGGGTGTGAGTATCTTCCTGCCCTCCTTTATAGTCTCTGCATATTCCTTTGAGGCAGGATCTCTCCCTGAACCTGGGGCTCATTTTTCTCCTAGCTAGGTGGGATGCCAGCAAGCCTCAGCAATCCATCTGTCTCTGCCTCCTCAGAGCTGAGGTTACAAGCATACAGAATGCTTGTCTTGTCATATGGATGCTGGAGTTTAAACTTCCCAAAATTGTGCAGCAAGTGTTCTTAACCAGTCCTCGAGGTGAGGGTGGGGGAGTGCAATTGGATGGGACTTTTTTAAATGCATGGAAAGAAAAACAAGTAAAAACACCCTCAAAAAGAACAAGTAGACAGAGGGGAAAAGAAAACAAGATACAGAAACAGCTTCCATGATGTCCCACCAGCATGGGGACCAGTGTGCACATCCTTCAGCCTAGCAATCTTGTGGGTAAGTATTTCCCTGTAGAGTTTGACACAGGTGTTTAGATAGACAAGGGTCTGGAAATGTGGGCTTCAGTGAGAAATCGGGCAGAAAACACCAGAGCCACACCCTGAAATACTCTGGTGCAGTCCATAAAAGAACCTACAATTCTCTACTAGGGCTGAGAGTGGAATTCCTCAGAGGGAATTTGACCAGCCTGTATAGGTTTTTTCTTTAGTGGGTCTATTGGTTTTTGTGAAGGCTGGCGAACACTCAGATACTGTTTAGTTGCTTCAGTCTCATATTCTAAGAGCCCGGTTTCTGTTTTTCCTTTATCTGTTCTTGTCGTCATGGTGACAAGATACCCAAGATGAAAAACTGAGATTTCTTTTGGCTTCCGGTTCCAAAGGTCACAGTCTATACCGCTGTAGACTGTGTTGAGGCAGAACACCCCATGGAGGGGCACTGGGAAAGCAAAGCTGTTCTCATGGCAGCCCGGAAGGAAGCGCAAAGATGAAAGGAGCGATCACCCACCCCCACCACCCACATCACCTCAGTGATCTACTTCCTCCAACTGGGCTCACCTCCTAGTTAGCACTCAGGCTGGAACAATGGGCCTTTTGTGGGGAGACTTCCCATCCAAACCGGAACAAGCTAGTATTTTCTGGAGCAAGTAGCCATGTTTCTCAACTCACTCCTCTCTGTACTGTTTATCAGATAGGAAACTGTGTTGGCTTCAGACTCACTGAAGAGGCCTTTGGGGCACAGTGGTTTCACCACATCACTGGATCAGTTAGGGCCACAAGACTCCCCAGTTACCTTTTCCACACCGAATGGATATGCAGAATGCTCTGTGAGGCTGCTCACCAAACCACTTGTTTCCGTACTGACCTCAGTGAGTAAAAAGACATCCTCCCAGACTCCATGTACGAACAGTTAAAACAAGAACAGGGCTTCGAGCACAGCTCCTTTGTGCTTATCTAGTGTGCACAAAGCCATGGGTTCGATTCCCAGCACCACATAACACAGGTGCGCTGCACTCCTGTAATCCCAGCACTTGGTGGAGGCAAGAGTGTCATCCTCAACTACATAGGAAGTTGGAGGTCAGCCTGGGATACAGGAGACTTTGTCTCTAAGTAAATAATTAACAGAGGCAGAATCCTGGGAATGAGAAAACAGTTTTGAAAAAGGTTATTTTTCCTATGAGCAGGATGTGTGGGGACATATGTGTGGAGGTCAGAGGGCAACTTGGAGCAGTTAGTCCTTCCACACTTACATGAGTTCCAAGGATGGAACTCAGGTTGCAGGTTTGCACAGTAAACACCTATATTGCTAAAGTCACCTTGCTGCCTCATCCTAAGGGCATGCTCACCCTCACATGTCATACACGCATGCATGCATGCATGTGCGTGCACGCGAGTACACACAGACACACACACACACATCTCTACATGGGTGCACAAATAATATGATTTTTTTCCCTGAAGACATTGCCTTTATTATATTATACACCGCACTATACTATCCAGCTTGTCCTTGGCTGGGAGAGGGGTCAGTACAGCATTTTCCGCTTTCCAAGGCAAATTGGTACCAAATGGTGTGGAAAGAGGGCAGCCACTGTTTGTGTGGTGCTGAAATGCCTTTGAAGACCCATAAAGAATTGTCTCCCAGGCTGGAAGTATACACATGAAAATGAGGTAATGTAGTGAGTTGGTTCTCTCCTTTGATCCTTAGCCGAGTTCAGGAACCCAGGTTGTAAAGCTTGGTGGCACCTTTAGCTACTGATCCATCTCACCTGCCGTGGACCACTTAAAAAAAAAAAAAGCAATAATGGCTAAGGAAAACAAAATGTCAGAAAACAGAAGCTATGAAGGGGATCTAGGTCTCCTGGCTGTGGTAATTATAATCCTCTCTAATTAAACCCATGATGTCTTAGCACGAGTTAGACAAGACACCAATGCGCAGATGAGATAGAGAAAAAACAGTAAAGGTGGATCTCAAATCATCAGGCAGGCAGGGGCAGGACAAAGGCAGTGGGCGCTGCTGTATGCCAGAGTGCTGGGTGCCGGGGTGCACGCATGGGCAGCGAGCAAATGAGCTTTGAGAGAAGTAAGGGATGAGTGGAGGCTTCCCTCAGCGGCAGCCCCTGACCCACTGAGCCAGTCTCAATAGGTGAGGTGATTCAGAGAGCTTGTTTATGGCTCGCCATATCCTGGCAGCCCCACTGGCCAAAGTACATTTCCATACGCATGCTCAGGTCAGGCCAGGCAGACCTACCTCCTCCTGTCACTCCTACCTTCCTCCACTCCTGGCAGGAAGTCACCAGCATAGCGTGGTAGGAGGCAGACGTGCCACCCAAGTCTATTGCCAGCATGTGCCTAATTGGCCACATGATTGACAGCATTGTATTTCCGTGGACCTGTTTCCTCATTTGCTCCTTAAGCAATATGGCCAAGTCAGTGCTTCCCTACAGTAAGCTGTTCATTACACGCAGGGGGCTTTAACTGCCCCAGTACCTACACAGCACCCAGGTTATCTAACGCAGATTCCCTGTAGGGTGGGTGGCCAGGCAGCCAGTTTCTTGCAGTTAGGTACGCATGTAATCTAAAACCAACTCATTGAATCTATCACCCATTTGCTGTTTTCTGCCACAGGAATGCTAAACATGAACCATTCATATATATGATCCCAGTCCTCCTGCTTCCCAGCCTGCTTTTGGGAGAGCAGCCTCACTGGGGACTTTGTCCAGACCCACCCACTCTTCACCAAGTCTCCTGTGCCAGCCTACCTCTAGCATTTCGGTGCTTGCAAGGGGATCACATTCACAGGACAGCCTGCCCAGGGGCTTCCGGCTTCTTTCCAGGCATGCATAGCAACCAAGGAAGGGTTTGGGAGAGGAAGTGTTCAATCGTAGGAATTAAGGGTCAGACACTTCTTATTTCCTATGTAGATCAACAATTTGTTTTTCCAAAGAAAGCTTGATGCTGGTGGAGAGTCCCAAGGTGCCTGTCTGGACACTGGTACTCGGACCAGAGCAAAGGGCTCCATTCCCACCCTGAATGGTATCCAGGGGTCAAAGCCTAGGAGGGAGTGAGAAGCCTTGAACTTCAGTCTCTGCCGTCACTTGCAGCACACTATACAAGTCACATGGCACACCTAAGCCTGTGTACTTAGCAATAAATATACCTTGCCCATTTTACAGGGCCTGTAACAGAACATACTATCTTATTGCACAAACTTGTGTTGAGGCATTAGGAAACACTATTTGGTTGGACTCTGATATATAACGTGAGAGGGGACACTGATCTGTCATGGAGGAGCCTGAACAGGATATCAGGGAGAAGCTGGAAGGTGAGTCTGGATTTTGTCCCCAACATGGTCCTCAAGGGGAGCTGTGGCAGAGGGTAGTGGAGAAGGTTGTGGCCACTGCCGTAGGTGTGGGCCAGTTATGAACAGAGCAACTGGGCCAAGGATTCTGTCTCAGGACCAGCTATACAAACGCAAGCAGCAGCTGGCAATATCCGGCACTGGTGTAAGGGGGCCTCCTGAGCACTCCTTTTCTTGTCCCCCCACCCCCCGGGTGAATTGGGGCTAATTAAGACTCAGTTTCCTGAACAGAAAACAAGTTCAGAGCAATTACACACCTTGCCCAAAGTATAGAACTCAAGTGTCAAAGGAAGCATTCAGACCCCAATTTGTTGCCACCCAGTTAGATCTGAGAAAGTTCCTGGATGAGTTAGCAGAAATTCATAAATCTATCGCTCCACTCACAAACTCATGTACAAGACGTTGTTTGAGATAGACTTCAGCCTCCGGGCAGACAGCTGAGTCGTCTCCATGGCAGAGGTTGGAAGGGCAAAGACAACCTCACAATCTCTTTGTGTGAGCAACGGGACAGTCATGCCGAGTGAGAAGGGGGCTGTGCTGGGCAGGGCTGTCTTCCCCACTGGGAGCATGTGACACTGCTGTACAAGCAGGGCTTGCATTTGGAGAGACCCGAGGCATTGCTGGCTTGAAATTATTCATTTCAACTTGTACTCTGGCAAGTACTGTGCTCTACCTGCACCTCACCTGGGTACCCTTTACTGCCATCTGCCTCTTCTGTTCTGCCAAAGCTTATTCCACTCCAAAGACTTGCGCATCTTTGGAGTTTTGTCATTACTCTTGTGTTGGCAGCGTGACAGGCAAGCACTGTACCGCTGAACGATATCCTCCGCTCTACAAGTTTTTTTTGTTTTAAAGATTTATTTATTGCATGTATGTGAGTACACTGTCACTGTCTTCAGACACACTGGAAGAGGGCATTGGATCCATTACAGAGGGTAGTGAGCCACCATGTGGTTGCTGGAAATTGAACTCAGGACCTCTGGAAGAGCAGTCAGTGCTCTTAACTGCTGAGCCATCTCTCCAGCCCCTGTGGTGTACACTTTTAATCTCAGCACTCAGAGACAGAGTCAGGTGGATTTTTGAGTTTGAAATCAGCCCAGTGTATAGAGCGAATTCTAGGACAGCCAGAACCACACAGAGAATCCTTGTCTCCAAAAAAACAAAACAGCCCAACCTACAAGGTTTTTTTTTGTTGTTGTTCTTTTTTACTTTATTTATTGTATGTAAATACACTGTAGCTGTCTTCAGACACACCATAAGAGGGCATCAGATCTCATTATGGATGGTTGTGAGCCACCATGTGGTTGCTGGGATTTGAACTCATGACCTCTAGAAGACCAGTCAATGCTCTTAACCACTGAGCCATCTCACCAGCCCAACCTACAAGGTTTTTTGTTGTTGTTGTTTTTTGGTTTTTTTTTTTTTTTGAGACAGGGTTTCTCTGTGTAGCCCTGGCTGTCCTGGAACTCACTCTGTAGACCAGGCTAGCCTTGAACTCTCAAACTCAGAGATCCGCCTGCCTCTGCCTCCCAAGTGCTGGGATTAAAGGTGTGTGCCACCACCGCCTGGCATACCTACAAGGTTTTTAAGGAAGATTTTTTGTTGTTGTTGTTTTTTAAGGAAGATTTTTAATACTTCTTTCTCTATGGGTCAGAAAGTTTCTCTGTATAACTGGAATTTCTACTGTGTAGCTTCACTAGAGACCTGGGAAACACAAAACAAGAGCATACCAAAAATACAACAGAAACGTAAGGGCATAGATTATAAATATTCCTTTCCTAGATTAGACACCACTTATAGACGTGGCTTCCTTTCATGATTTGGTAATAAAGAAAAAAAATCACTCAAGGTTAAAACTAGGGCCCATGGGATGGCCAGTTGCCACATAAGCCTAAGACCTGAATCCAATCCTCAGAGCCCACTTAAAAGGTTTCACACATGCTCTATGGCATACCCCAGCCAGAAATAAACCTTTATTATTTTTTAGATTAAAACTAGTCAGGCTGGAGAGATGGCTCAGTGGTTAAGAATACTTAACTGCTCTTCCAGAGGTCCTGAGTTTAATTCTCAGCAACTACATGGTGGCTCACAACCATCTGTAATGGGATCTGGTACCCTCATCTGGAGTGTCTGAAGAGAACTACAGTGTACTCAAATACATAAAATAAATAAATCTTTTTTAAAAAAGAAAAGTTTAAAACTAGTCACTGTCCTTTTCTGGCCTACCTGTGTAGGGAGAACAGGCTTGGGTGGAGGGAGAAGGAAGCAGACGCTTTCTCAGCAGAGCAGGCACAGCCGAGCACTGAATACTGCTTCTCAGACCGTTCATCTCTTTCCTAATTATCTCCCAGGTCAAAGTCAACAGGACAGGAAGCCACACTTGCCAGCTGAGCCACAGGATGGCAGACCTGACAGCACTGGTCTAGGTAAGGACTAGGTTCTTTGACCATGTTGTACAACTGTACTTACCACGTGGCCTGCCCAGCATCACTTTAGTCCAGGAAGTCCTTGAGATAGTAAGTCGTCAAGACTCACATTCAATGGCATAGTCTCACAAAATATTGAACCACCAGCTCTTAAGGGATGCTGTAGGAATCACCCAGTGATTGGTACCTGACCCAAAAATAAATATTTCATAGTAACTTTTCAAATAGCTAACCAAATATTACAACTGCTATACTGCCAATGCCTTAAAATATCCACTGTGTATTTTCCTTTCTTATGTATGAGTGATTTTCTGCATGTATGTGCACTATATATGCCTGGTACCCTCAGAGGCCAGAAGACGGCATTGGGTCCCCTGGAACTAGGGTTACAGATCAGCTATCATGTGAGTGCTGGGAATGGAACCCGGGTCCTCTGGATGAGCACCTAGTGGTCTTAACTGCTGAGACATCTCTTCAGTCTTCCGTTGCATATTTTAAATCCCTTATTAAGAGCTAAAAATATGGCTCAGGGTATACTTGCCCTATATGTATTTAACCCCCAGTCCTGAGAAAGGAAGAAGCTAGGTGTGCACGCCTGTCATTCTAAGGCTGAGGTTGGAGAGCCCTGAGTTTAAGGTCTGTTTGGGCTATATAGTGAGACCTGCTTTCAAAGACAGTTAGGGGCTAGAGAGGCGGCTCAGGAAGCCGAGTGCTTATAGCTCTTCCAGGAGTCGTTTGGTTCTCATCTGGCAACTCACAACTGACTCTAACTCCAGGTCCATAGGATCCAACACATTTCAGCACACACAGAGCATTCAAAAAAACATCTAAGTCTTTTTTAAATTAAACAAAAACACACCTTGGAAAGACTGGCTGGCATTAAACTGCAAGCTTTCTGTTAGTAGTAGGCCAGATGAGCTCAAATCTGTCAGCAGAGCACTCTGAAGGCTCAACTCACGCTGCATCTACAAAAGCTCCAAGCCTACTTATCCTTCAATTCTTAGGATCATCTTTGCTGTAATAACTGATGTCAACAATCTTTAAAATGGCTATTTTATCTCTTAAAAACTATGTTGAATTTATGGGTGATCAGAGCTGGTGCTTAAAGTAAGAATTCAGGACTCCAAAGAAAATGACTTCATTGAAATTGAACTGCACAGACAAGAGTTAAGTTATCAGAACCTACTCCGGGTGAGCTGCTCTGAACTGGGGATTCTCCCAGAACAAGTGGAGAAGATAAGGAAGCTGCCGAACACCCTGCTCCGGAAGGTAGGTCACGCATCATGGCATGCACCATTCTGGTGGCTGAAGTGACCCAAAGCCAATCATTCGGTTTTTATGTTCCAAGAAAAGTTTAAGGTGCTGGAACTTACAGGAGAGCCACGAAGCAGCTGTGTCACTTTCTTTTCTAAATATTTTATTTATATGAATACACTGTAGCTTCAGACACACCAGAAGTGGGCATTACAGATGGTAGTGAGCCACCATGTGGGTGCTGGGAATTGAACTCAGGACCTCTGGAATAGCAGTCAGTGCTCTTAACCCCTGAGCTATCTCTCCAGCCCCAGCTGGGTCACTTTCAACCAGACATTTCTGCTCATTTTACAAACCTGTTTCAGACTTTTTTTTTCCATACAGGGTTTCTCTGTATAGCCCTGGCTGTTCTGGAACTCACTCTGTAAACTAGGATGGCCTCGAATTCAGAAATCCGCCTCCCTTTGCCTCCCAAGTGCCGGGATTAAAGGCGTGCGCCACCACTGCCCAGCTCTTCGGACATTTATTAAGGACCTGAGTGATCAGTGACACTCCAACTTGAGACTTTTATTCTTAGCTAGGCCAATCTCAGGTAATAAAGACAATGTCCTCAGACTGGAATGTGGTCTGTAACTATTGCTTAGCAATCCACAGAAATGTTTCTTCGAACTTTTCTGCCTGGGATGAAAATGTAGATCAAGTTTTAATATCAGGTTTCATGCCTTAAGATTTTTTTTTTTCTCCAAGTGGCCAGTGGTGGCACACACCTTTAATAGTCCCAGCACTTGGGAGGTGGATGGATCTATGGTCGTTAAGTTCTAGGAAAAAAACAATCAAAAACCTTCTGAAATTTTTATTGATGTCAGTCCTTAATGATGGATTCTTTGTAAATGATCATTAAGTCATAAGATAATCATACTCTCCAGACAGTGTTAACATAAATTAAGCTGGGCATGGTGGTACACACCTTGATGATCCCAGCACTTGGGAGAAGCAGAGGCAGAGAGATCTATGAATTCCAGGCAGAGATTGTCTCAAAACGATGTAATTCTACTGCTAACAGTTCGCACGGAGAGAGGGGCGAATCTGAAGCGGCTTCCAGCAGTGGTCCACCTTACTCAGTGACCAGTATTCTTAAATCACTCAATCTTTCCTGTCATGTAGGACAAAGACATTCAAAGGCTCCAGGACTTTCAAGAGATAGAAGTCCTCTTGGTGAAGAGTGCAAGCTCTGAAAGGACTCCACACACAGCATCACCTCGGACAGAGACACGATGCTACAATAGCAACGCTGCAAAAATGACGTACTAGCTCCAGAAGGGTCTGCAGTCATTTGTAAATAATGAGGCCAGGACCATATGACAATCTGGCTAACCACAATGAGCTTTGGAAAATGTCTTCCACTGCAGTGTCTGAGTAGGAATTGTTTGACAAGCAAGCACAGCCATAGCACCCAGGAGGTCAAATTTATTTTGATTGAGCTACATATATGCCCAGCTTACCTACACATTGGAATGACTTATCTGAGTACATGAACTTCTCCAGACTGAGACAACTTGTGAAGACAGCTCATTGTCACTGTAGTTGGTGGCAGCTTCACGAACTTAACTCAAAGGCCAGCAGTCATCATATCCCAAGCTGGTCTTCTCAAGCCCACTTCTGGGGAGTACTAAATAACTGTCACTTCATAAGCACCCAGCTGTAACTCATCCATTCCTCTACATAGCCACTACTCCTTGAGTTCACCTCTGATCCTTATGAACTGAGTTTAGTTAAAACACCAGGGCTCCTCATAGACCAAGACACTCTATTTGCATTCCTAGCCGCTGAGAGGGAAGGACACACAGTAGGCATTACCCAGTTGTTGGGAGGGCTTTTAAACTGTGCTAGCTCCAATGTCTCAACAGCTGATTGTGACCAGGCAGGATGGGTCCTCAAGTGACAACTCCTTTAATTGTGTTTCACTTTCAACAGGAAAATTTAGTTGGGAGCTCAAGGTTGCTTTGGCTAATAGAAATAATTATTTTCAAAGTAAAGATTGTTTTCAATTAGTCAATTTTAATTGAAAAACAAATTAGTCAGGAGGCTAATGTTATCCTCTATCCTAATGGCAGAACCTAGCAGGTGCTATCCAGTGGCTCCAGTGCACAGTAACCCAATCCTAAAGCTAATGAACAAATTCTTACCTGCTCTAATAAGCATACTCCACTCCAAAACACAACAGGGGTGGGGAGATGGGGCTGGGGATCTATTACCCCAGAGGACTTAGACCTTCTGTGTAGTAGAGGACTGACCCTGAAACATTACAGATGCACAGATCCTTCTTTGTCCCAAGACAAATCCTGGGGGTTTTAGAGGACACTCAATGAGGTTTACTTCGTATCTTACATGTATATACAATCCCTGCACAGGGAACAACTCCATTAAGCAATTCCCAGATTGTCTTAGGTGGAACGAACCAGGCAGCACAATGAAAGTTAGGCTAAGATGCCCCAGAAGCTAACTGGGTTAGAATAGAATGACACTCTTGACTCGCAGCTGCTCACAGCTTGCTTACTGACAATGGAGACTGGAGTAATGCACTTCCCTTGGTACTGTCAGCACTGGAGGATGTCCTGGTGCAGCTCATAGCTGTTGTGCTGCACTAAGGAGAGGGCACAAGCAATGGGGGAGGGAGCTGCACCTCTTCATGGACCAACTCCAGTATCAAGACCTGTGCCTGCATGCACGCTGAACTCACAGCTCTGTCCCCAGCTCAACCCAAAGGGACCGAGTCTTACTGAGCATGGCATGGTGGGAAAGGACGACAGGAACTAATGCTTGCCTATGTGAGCCCCACACACCTGCTGAGGCTTTTCAAGTCCTGATCAATTATTCATAAAGAATAAATGTTTTTGTTAACCTTCCTTGGAAAGCTGCTTATAAGTAACAATTCCCCAGCTGCCATCTAATCCAACAAGACACCACATGTGTGTGCCTTATCTATAGTGTTCAGGATTCTAAATCTGGCCAAGTATGGTAGTGTACTCATAACCCAAGCAATTGATGGAACTGATGGAAAGATTCCCAAGTTCTAGGCTGGGCAGTATCATGAGACCATCAAGAATAAAAGGAGAAAGTGTACTTTTAAAATCTGTCATATATTGAGGTCAGCTACAGTTACTACCTACACCAAGATCTTTTCCCACTTAAAAAAAAATTTTTATTAAGAAATAGCATATACACAAAAGCACACAAACATACAGTTCAAAGAGAAAAAAAAGCCCATCCAGTTTGAGAAAGTGCAGTGGCCATTCCTCTAAAAACCCCTTTGCCCTCCAAGGTCCTTCTCAAAGTAGCTGCTAACATGACCTGTATGTCAACTGTTTATTTCACTTTCATTTACCATGTATTGTCAACAGCCTGTTTTGACCTTTACCAAAGTGAATCATAATGGATAACTCCTTCTGTGTCTTGACTTTTGGGGACATTGTTGCATCGTGCGTCATCCATGGTCACATGTGGAACTGATGTTCATCTTCAGGCCTGTGGAATTCCATGGTGGGGATGAGCCATGCTCGTTATCCAACACAAACGCTGATGGGTCCTCCCAGGCTTTTGTTGGTTTGGGTTTTCTTTGTCTTCATCACACAGATGACATTAAGGTATCTATTCATCCTTCTCCTGGCCACATGTGAGAGTTTCTCGAGTATATGTACCTAGGGCTGACACTTAACTGTGCTCAACTATTTCCAAAGTTGCTCCTAAACAAACCTGTTGACAGATAACTGATCTACTTGGCTGAGGGAAAGAAATAGATCAACTGTGAAACTTGTGAAATGCATTTTGATAGAAAATCCATCATTCTGACACAATGAAAATGCCATCTACCCTGTTCCAGCTTACTTGAAAAGCACTTTTTAAAAGCAACACGTTCAACTTCAAAGTGCTGTGTCCTGTATCTCAAGATAAATGTTTCCAAATATGGTAACTGGAAATGGCAAACTCACAACATATATGATGGACGCCATCATGTATAAAAAGACATCTCTATATATTTTACATTCCCACCTCCCACTTCCTGCCCCCTTCCCTAGTACTTGGAAGGAAGAACAGGCAATACCAGGATTGTGATCCTGGATCTAGAAAGGAGCAGACAGTCAGGGGTAAGGGAAGACAGATCACTGAATACTTCAATGTTGCTTTTAAACCAAGAACAAGCATTACAATTACAGTTATCAAACAAGTTAAAATGCATAGCCACCCAGGAGGGTTCTTTCACAAGAAAATAGAGACCAGTCATAAGGAAGCTTGAAAGCCAACCCTGAATGAACTGTCACCCCACGGAATGTTTCATGCTCGTAGACGGTGTCTAAAGCATACTCATACCACTCATCAACAATGCATCTATCTACCACCTAGATAGGAAGTCAAAAACCTTTTCCAATTGTACAACCCTAAAATCTTTAATTCGGTGGCTCAGTTCAAAGGGTATGTGTTCTTAGACCTTGGAATGGCCTCTGGTCTTCTGTGATAGTGCCTGCATTCAAGGTGAGAACTGTAGTAGAAGAATTTATCTAAGCAGAACACCATGAACAGTTAACAGCTCATGATTACAGAGGTATACAAGAGGTTTCAAATCCAACTGAAGTGTAGCTGGAATGTACTGCAGAGGCTGGCTGTCTAGTCAGTCTATACTCTACAGAAGAGGCCTAAGAGCAGGTTCCAGTTCTCCACCCTCTTGAGAAGTACAAAGTAAAGAGCTATCAGTCTGAGAACTGCTGAGTAAAAGCTCGGATTTTACAAAGGGAACCAAACTCCTCTTTCAGAGACATAGGTTACACAGCATAACTGAGACTTGAGAATACATTGAGTAGATATGCACACACACAAACACACACACATACACTTGTGTAAGCCCCCTCCCCATACACACTGAAAACATGCACACACATGGGACTAGCTATAGCTCTGAGTATTACTGGAGATAGTTTAACAGACATTGATTGTATTGTTATACTTTCATGTGGTAAAAAGTTCCAAAAAGGCATTTTTAAAAAGATCAACTAACTGCTTGCCCTGATTTCAAAATTAAGACCAGCTTTCCAAAGAATGTGACACACAGATAATACACTAACACTCACTTAATCTCCCCCCTCTCTTACACACAGACAGACACACAGACACACAGACACAGACACACGCACCAAATGACAGTCAGCTATTTCGTCTACAAAATAGCGATGCATTTCTTATGGTAAGTTTCCAAGTCTCTATGCTGGGCACCCTAAGGAGCAAACTCTCTCAAATTCTTTAACTGCATCTAAAAGTCCAGAAGACACCTTTTCACAGGAGCCCAATTTGCTGTACTTAATTCATATTCACTGTTGAATCTAGACGAGGCAGAAGAAAGCAGTCTGGCATTTTACTACTTGAAATTTCTTATGTTTCATTCTTAATACAACAATGTCATCAAGCAACACAACAAAGCTTACAGCTGGATGACCTAATGTTTGCAACTGTTGCTGACAATGAACTTCACCTCTCACATCTTCAGAGACGGCCTCCCCACCTACTGCTGCATCTCCAGATAAGCCGGGGAAGCCCAAAGGGCTCTGTCCCCATTAACATGTTCTCATATAGAGCTTCTAAAAGTGATGGCTTCATGATTTGTCCAAGTTTAGTAGAGAGTATTTTACTTAATAAATTCTGCAAAAACTCCTAACACATACTAGAAGGAGCACAGTGGCACTACAGTTAGAAAGACAGAGCAGAGACCCAGTCTCCGTGCCCAACACTGATCGACACGAGAACATTTCCTAGATAAGCCACTTGCTCAGTTTCCTCACCTATAAACTGATGGCAGTATTGAAAACTAAGTCACAAGGAACTGCTATGATATATATATATATAACCATTTGTGGTAGGGGATAATACTTTTTACAGTTGATGGGGCTAGATATAAACATGCTGCTACTTCCATGTGAAATACCTGCTTTATTTCTCAAATATGCTTGTTATATATACTACACACTACATACACAGAAATATATACATTTATAATCAAACAAGACTGTATTAAAAAAATTATTGGTATAGGACTTAAAGGAAAAGAGGAAAATAGCTGAAAGTTTCTGAATGTCTGCCGAAATCCTTTTCATAGGTTGCCAGAGGAAGACACTGTGAGGTTATTTAGAACCTTTTATTACTAAAGAAACCTCATGGGTGTAAAAATATATTCTAGTTCACTGTACACCTTTGCTATTGAAAGTAAATCCAAATTTATTCATAACCACCCAAGACTGAAGCACCATTAAAACATCAAACAGGAAGTTGTATGAAAAAAAATTCCCTTCACCAGGACAAGTTAGGAAGGTGTCCACTCCACCTGCATTACTAGTGTGCCTCACACTTAAAAACAGGGATTAGCTGGAGTCGGTCACTTTATTAGAAAAGAGCAACACTAAAGCTTTTCAATGACACAGACAATCAACTTTGTAACAGAAAGTCAGAGATACTTTA